>NC_048300.1:6789394-6804101 GCF_013100865.1 Trachemys scripta elegans | reverse complement strand
AGTGGGCTGTAGTCCACGAAAGCTTATGCTCTAATAAATTTGTTAGTCTCTAAGGTGCCACAAGTACTCCTGTTCTTTTTGCGGATACAGACTAACATGGCTGCTACTCTGAAACCTGATTACCAAAGGTGCTGATCAGTGAAGCTCTCATAGACTTCGGTGGAAGTTGAGAGGACTCAGCACCTTAGAAAATCAGATCGCTTTTATTTAGGTTCCTAAATGCCTATTTAAGCACCTAATTTTGAGCACTCAAATTTGAAAAACTTCCCCTTTATCTCTGTCACTCTGCATCCCTTAATTAGGATCTCACTCTGGTTTTCAGAATAGAAAATATATTTGGAAGGTCACTTGTTCAAGAACAACCTGACTCTCACATTTGGTTGTATGAGAAGAAAATATAATTATTCCAAATGTCTTGGTTTTCTAAAATGAATAGTTTGGGTTTTAAAATGTTCCTTCTTCAAGAGCAAGATGCTGAGTACATCTAGAGGAATGATGGCCCAGAGATCAGAGTGCTAGTCTGAGACTTAGGAGACCTGGGTTCCACTCTCTGCTCCTCCACAGACTTCCTGTGTGTAAAGGAGGGTAATATAATTAATGTCAGTCAGCATGGGTTTATGGAAAATAGATAATATCCAACAATCTTTTTTTTATGAGAGTGCAAGTTTGGTTGATAAAGTTAATAGTGCTGCTGTAGTATACTTAGACTTCTGTAAGGTGTTTGACTTGGTGCCACATGACATTTTGATTAAAAAACTAGAACAATATAAAATTAACATAGCCTTGCATTTCTATGATTCTATAAGGGACCTTGAGAAGTCATCAAGTTCAGCCCCCGTGCTCTGTGGCAGGACCAAATAAACCTAGACCATCCCTGACAGGTGTTTGTCCAACCTGTTTTTAAAAACCTTCAGTGATGGGGATTTCTCCCTTGGAAGCCTATTCCAGAGCTTATAATTAGATAGATTTTCCTAATATCTAACCTAAATCTCCCTTGCTACAGATTAAGCGCATTATTTTTTGTCCTACCTGTAGAGAACATGGAAAACAATTAATCACAATCCTCTTTTGTAGCAACCTTCAACATATTTGAAGACTGTTATTGGGTCCCCATCTCAGCCGTCTTTTCTCAAAACTAAACATGCCCAATTTTTTTAACCTTTCCTTTTATAGACCTTTTATAATTTTTGTTGCTCTCCATTGGACACTCTAGATTTGTCTACAGCTTTCCTAAACTGTGCTGTCCAGAATTGGAAACAGTACTCCACCGGAGGCCTCACTAGTGTCATGGCACACATTAAATGGATTAAAATGGGGAATCATCACCAAGTTGGTACATTTTGTGGTGGGGTCCCACACGGATTATTTGGCCTATACTATTTAACATTTTTATCAATATTTTGGAAGGAAACATAAAATCATCACTGATAAAGTTTACAGATGACACAAATTGGTAGTAATGAAGAGGAAATGTCTTTGATACAGAGCGATCTGGATTTCTTGGTAAACTGGGCACAAGCAAACAATATGCACTTTAATATGGCTAAATATAAATATGTACATCTAGAAACAAAGAAGGCAGGCCATACGTACAGGATGGAGGACTCTATCCTGGGAAGCAGTGACTCTGAAAAAGGTTTGGAAGTTGTGGTGGATAATCAGCAGAACATGAGCTCCCAGTGTGACACTGTGGCCAAAAGGGCTAATGCGATCCTTGAATGTGTAAACAGGGGACACAATTAGGAGTAGAGGGGTTATTTTACCTCTATTTGGCAGGGTTGCGACTGCTACTGGACTACTGTGTCCAGTTTTGTCCAGAATTCAAGAAAGATGGTGATAAATTGGAGAGGGTTCAGAGAAGAGCCACGAGAATGACTGAAGTGTTAGAAAACAGGCCTTACAGTGACAGACTCAAGGATCTCAATCTATTTAGCTTAACAAAGCGAAGGTTAAGGGGTTATCATAGTCTGTAAGTACCTTCGTGGTGAACAAATATTTGATAATGGACTCTCTTTAGTCTTCTTTTTGATCCCACCTCTAAATAGCAGTTACTCCCAGGACTGTAGTTTGGGAAGAGTGCACGTACTATATAGTTGGTCATTTTGTCTTCTCAAAGTGCAAGATGGGGTCTGACTGAGCTGTCACAGAGGAGTTTAGGAAAAGTAGAGGACCAGATGAGCAAATCAGCTTTCTTTTTTGCATCCAGGGGTGTTTAAAAGTAAACTAAGGTAAGGGTGAGCTTTCATTTCCAGCCTTGAAATGGACTGCACCCATCAGTCCATGCTCTCAGTATTGCTAAGTGCAGAGGAGCAGCTTGTCTGGCATGCAGCAGTTAATTGTCACTTTTCTGGAACTAGTTTTGGGTTGTCCTGACCTGATGGACAATAGAATTTTTCTTGGCTTGTTGGTTTTCAGCAGTTTATGCTTGGCATCCAAAACATGAGCACAAAGCTTCAGAGGCTCAGTGAAAAATCAGGTCAATGTAACACCCATGACAATGAATAAATGTCAGATATGTTCCAGCAACCGCTGGGCTCTGTTGGCAAGCATGCAGTTCTGACTTGTCCAGTAGAGATGTTTAATTTACATGTATGCTGACAAATGTTAGCTGGCATTACAGATATCTCTCAAAATATTATTTCAAAAACCTACTTTTTATGTTGGAATCACAGCCTCTCCCTCTGTAGTTTTGGGACTGGGACGGCTGCTTGAATGAATCACAAGGGTTATAAAAAATGTTAATGTTATAACATTGTTAATCTACAAGGTATACTGAGCAGCCACCTGCATGATACTTCTTATGCCCAATCTGAACAAATTAACATTTGTAATTTATCCAGTTATATGTACTTTATTTTGTTTTGCATCACTCTGCCTGGTATTTTGTGGCATTATTTCTTTATTTCATTGTGATAAATTAGCATTAGATTAAGGTTATGTTTTAGGCCCTGCTCCTGCAAATACCTAAGCATGTGCTTAACTTTACACACAGGCAGTAGTTCCATTGACTATAATGAAACTATTCCTTGTGTGTAAAGTTAGGCTTGTACTTAAGTCTTTGCAGGATTGGGGACTTAGACTCTGTCCTGAAAAATATACAGTCTGTATCTTTGTGAAATTAGGGTTGTACTTGAACAAGAGATATATCCATTCAGATCTTCCTTCAACATCTCAAACATTGAAGATGGACCTGCTGCTTCAGGATTCCCCAAGACAGAAAGTAAACATGTTTTCTTCTGAGCTGCTCCCTCTTCTGACAGAGGTTTTCTCAATGACCCAGCACAAGGAGGCACTCTTATTATGGCAGGTGTCACCAGGTGTTTCTGGTAGATGTAGGGTATGTGTACACAGCTGCTGGGAGCCAGTCTCACAGCCTGGGTCAACAGCCTCATGCTGGAGCACTAAAAATAGCCATGTAGACATTGCTTTGACATTCGGGCTCAATTGGAGCTTTCCTTAGAGATGGGTGGGTAAGCTTCGGAGCCTGAGCTGGAATGTCCATATTGCTTTTTTAGTAAGCTTTTTTAGTGGACCTAGGCTGCAAGACTCGCTCCCAGCAGCTGTGTAGACAGATCCACCATGTGAGCAAGTGTTCAGTTTTGGGAAGTCGTGCTTTGTTGTAGTCAGTTTTTGTTATGCAAGGTTCTGTGCTGAGGCAGTGAGTGGCCCTTAGAGCATGAGCTCTGTGAGCAACAGGGGAGTTGCTTTCTGGTTAGAGCCAGTTCATGAGACACAGATGTTTCATGAGAACTGGGCACTGGAGTTAGGCTGAGATTCCTGAAAGGTTGGATTGCCTTGCATGCTGTTTGACCACCTCTGTTCCAGGACTGGTGCATATGTATAAAGAAAAGAAGTTACACATCAAATATACCCAGACTGGGAGTCGGTGATTTTTTTCCTTGACTGAGGTTGATTTGCTACCCCTTAACAGAAGGGCAGTGCTTGTATTGGAATGTAACACTGGTGTCAGAAGAAGGAGCAATAATGTAAATGAGAATCAGACCTCTTGTCTGCTTTTCCAGCTCTTTTAGTATGTTAGGCCTCTATCACACCATACCCAATAATTCCTTTTTGAACATACTTACCTTATTTTGAAACTTTAATAAAATGTAGATGGAAATACTAAGTAAGACAGCCAACATCTGTTATGTACAAGATAACTTTATAGAGCTATTTCTTACCTTCACAAGACAGACAGGCTGCTAGGGGTTTACCTTTCAAAGATAGTTTACCTCCTTGAATGCTTTCAAACCTCCATTTTTCCTGTATTATTATTGATGCAGATAACCTATACCCATCAAATTTTGCACCGCAAAGCAGAGTCCAAGATTCAAATTCTAAGCATAGTCTGCAGAACCCTTCTTTGTCACGTGGGATATTGAAACACAGCTGCTTTCCAGCTGAATCTGTTGTGAAGTTGTTAGTTTAACTGTATCTATCTTGTCATTTCTAATTCCCGTTTTGCTAGCAGACTGAGTTTAATGCTGCACGTGTTTTTGTAGTATCATTGTATTAAAGCAGCGTTTCTCAAACTGGGGTGCACGGACCCCTGGGGGTTCCCCGAGGGTACTCCAGGGGGACCCCAGGACCCCTCCCTCCCCTAAACTCCTCTGCCTCCTTCCCAGCATACCGGGGAACAGGCTTCCTACCTGCCCTAGCTCTGCGTCGCTCCTGGAAGCGGCCAGCATGTCCCTGCAGTCCCTAGGGCGGGGCTAAGGGTCTCCGTGTGCTGCCTCCACCCAAGCGCCAACTCCACAGATACCATTGGCTGGGAACTGTGGCCATTGGGAGCTGTGGGAGCAGTGCGCAGAGATCTCTAGGTCCCCCAGCCTAGGAGATGCTGCCAGAGGGATGTGCCAGTTGCTTTCGGGAGCCACCTGCGGTAGGTGCTGTCTGGTCGGAACCCACACCCCTCACCTCCTCCTGCAGCCCAACCCCCAGCCCAGAGCCCGCACCCAAATTCCGTGCCGCTCCCAGAAGCGGCCTGCACGTCCCTGCAGCCCCTCGGGGAAGGGGTCTCCGTGCGCTGCCTCCGCCCTGATCGCCAACTCCGCAGCTCCTATTGGCCGGGAACTGTAATTCTAAAATTGTGTTTGTTGTTAGAAGATTGGAGTGAATATTGTGCATCACAGCGAGACTTCTCATTCTTTGATGCAAGTACTGAGGGTAGCAATATAATTGAATGTCAACGTATTGGAGAAGGTGTTTAGTGTGCTGAGCTGGGTGTTATGATGGTAGCAGGCTGATGCTTGGAGGTTGTTGTATTGGGTGTGAATGTTGTCTTGACTTGTTACTTCCTTGTTTTTTAGTGTCTGCGTTTTGTGAGGAAATACACATGAGCAGCCTAACTTTGAAATTAATGAATTTCTGAAGTGTGGGATTATATATTGGGAATCTGTGGTGGCATTGTACAATTTTTTTTGGCATGAGTTTGTTATGGCTGTATTACCCATGAGTGGTAGTGAAACCGCAAGTTTTGGGATCAACTGAGTAACTTGCAAGTCCCCCCCAAAAACTTCATCTCTTATTATATGAACATGTATTCTGTAAATATAACCAAAAGGACCAGAGAAATACGATCTTCCAAGTGATCACTCTGACCACTTTGCTTATACCTTGTATCTCTTTCCCTCACCTTTTTTATTGTTTTACTTTGTAAGCTCTTTGGGGCAGGGATTGAGTCATCCTGCATGTCTATACATTGCGTAGTAGCACATTTGGAATGTCACTGTGATAAAAATAAAGTCTACTATAAGCTACTTATTTAACAGGAAGCCACTTACATTTTTTGATTATTTTTTGTATGCTTCAATCTGTAAAGCCAGGTGCCTTATTTACTGTGTCCAACTGTGCTTAGAAGCGCAGGGAGAGAAAGAAATATAACTAATATATTTTGTAGAACTTCTGCAAATAACCTCAAGTAGCTTTTCTGGACATAAAAAGGTCATCTTTAAATATTTAATATCTCTAGACAGCCCAGGACTAGATGCATGTGCTTTGTCTTAATGGAAAGCAGCAATGTTCAGTGGTAAGCTCCCAAGTTCTAGCCTTGGTAGTCATGAGATCACAGCTCTTAAACTCACTGTTCTAGGAGTGAATATGAAAAGGTGCTGCTTGTGTAACTTGTACGTGGGTGTGGGATGGGTATGTTCATGTGAAATTCCACATTTGGGGGGGAGAAAGAAAGGAAGCATGCTTGTGGTAGGCTGCTTAAAGAAAAGGCAGCTGTTTAAAGCTGCTCACAAGACTGGAATGTTATTAATCCTGGCAAAGAGAGATTAATGGGCAGAGGCAGTCAAAGGCCTGCAGTAAATTCATTTTATCAAAGGGATGTTGCCCCTAGATGTATGCTTATTATCATTATTTATACGATGGCAGCACAAAGTGCTGCCCCTTGCACTAGGCACTCAACAAATGTATAGCAGAAGCCATTCCCTGACCCAAAGAACTTAGTCTAAATCGACAAGGTGGACAATGGGTGGGAGGGGAAACAGAGGCACAAAGAAGGGAAAGTGACTTGTCCAAGGACACAGCAGACGTGACAAAGCTGGGACTAGAACCCAGGTTGTCTCATCTGAGTCCTGGTCCGCTAGGACACGCTGCCTCTGATTTGTAATAATATCTTTGGGCAAGGGAGACTAATGTGGTCAAGTTCTGCAGAAACTGAATTTATTTAAAATAAATTTAAAAACAGGCTCTCGCCCTTAAGACTGTGAACAAAACCTTAAAAACATGAGCTGAGTGTAACCAGTGCTGCCACTGCTGTCCCTTACTCTGCCTTCAGTTCAGCAGCCGAGCATGTGGCAGGTCAGTTGTGTAACAGCTGAATCCTCTGGGCCCAGGAGGAAGGGGAGGGATGATCAGCAGCCCCTCTGGGCTCTACCTCTCCTGGGCCAGGATGGTTCCCTCCTCACCAGATGCCATACCAGTGGCGCTCCTACTTAACCACTCGGAGGCTTTCTCCCATGGCTGGCCTTAGCTGGCTCCTCCTCTTGCCAGTTCCAGTGATTGCTTTCCCAGGCCTAGTGAGAGGAACAGATAATACCCAGCTCCTTATCCACCTCTAGGGAGAGGCCAAAATGTTCTAGCAGCCCTGGTGGGCAACTCCTTAAGGGGGGGAAGGGACAGAGCAGGGCCCCCAGCTCTTTTTGGGGGGACTGGGGAGGGGGAGCAGCCAGCAGGAGAGGTGAGAGGGCTTCCATCAGGGGAAGACTCAAGGCTCAACTGAGGGAAAGATGCTGCAATCACGAGGAAGCCAGGGTAGGGCTTGTATGACTGGTGCAACCGTGGATACATGGTGCTGAAAGCTGGGTTGGGGAAGAGAACTGGTGAATTTGGGGTATGGGTAGAGAATTGATAGGCTGCGGGTAAATGGAGAGGTGAATGGCAGGCACGTGCCCAAATGAGGTAGCCTTGAGAACTGAGTGAATGACGGGGTATGTGGTTGTGCAGTTTGAGACACAAAGAGGATTTGTGTGTGTGTGTGAGAGATTGGTATGAAGTTTGCATGTATTAGTGTCCATGAGTGTGTACGTGTATGTTACATAGTGCAGGGAGAAGTGCACGTATTGGTGTTTAAGGATATGTGAACAGATTTCTATCAGGGCTGGTAAGATTTTTATTTTTTGGGACCATTTTGCCTGGGTTGTTATATACAGAGAGAAATAATATTGACTGCCGCTAATGGCAATACCAACAAAACATTGTCCAAATATTGCCATATTAAAAACAGGTCTTGAAATTATGGCATACAACCGAAAGAACAATTTTTACTCACAGGCAGTTTTCTTTTTTATGGTCTCTGGAAAGAGATGGGATTTAATCACTTCCCCCAGATGTTAGTTGCATTACTTAAACAAGCTAACTTATTCTTTTCCAAAAGAGCAGTTAAAACCTATTTTCCAGCACCCTCAGTGATTATTTTTTTCCAGAATTAATATAAGTTGTCGATATGTTTGTTGTTACTATCAGCCATGGGAATTCCCCAGGTGCCAGTATTCCAGAAAGCATTTAGCCAGTAAATGTATATTTAGCTGATTGACACTCCCCTCTGGGTTTTACCACCATGTCTTGACTCACATCAGATACATAACACACACAATTTTAAATTAATAAACACATCTCGTATAACACAGATCCCTGAGTATAATAAAGTGTTGGACTCAGCATCTGCACTTACCAGCATGTTTGTTTCACTTTCAACCTTCCTCCTCTACTTTGGTCACTGCTTTGATCCTACCCTATGAGGCTTGTTGTTTTTTTACAGAAGCTTTTTTTCAAATCTCTAACTCCTGGGAGGGAGAAAAAAGAAAAAAAATAAAGAATGAAACCTCCACTCTCCTTTCCTGAGGTGTTCCACTTTTAGAGATCTCTAGAAACTCTCCAATCCAGAGGGGAAAACAAAGAAATGTTTAAATAGGTTTCAGTCAGATTATTCCTGACACTAGTGCTGTGTGTGCTCCTTGTGGCTGGGAGTAAGCAGGATAGAGTGGAGTGAGAGTGCTGTTATGGCAGAAGACACCAGACACATGTAGGCTTACAAGTTTTTTTCTTGGCATATGAATAGTATATAGTCTTGGAAGAAATGTGTATTATTGTTAGGCCATATCTACACTACCATTTATGTGGACAAAACTTATGTCGCTCAGGGGTGTGGAAAAAAACACCCCCCTGAGCAACGTAAGTTTCGCCAGCATAAGTGCTAGTGTGCACAGCGCTATGTGGGCGGGAGAACTGCTGCTGCTGACATACCTACTGCCGCTCTTTGAGGTGGTTTTATTATGCCGATGGAAGAGCGCTCTCCTGTCAGCATAGAGCGGCTACGCAAGTGATCCTACAGCAGCGGCGTTGAATCAGTACAGCTGTGCCGCTGTAAGTTTGCTAGTGTAAACATGGCCTTAGTTTTTTGATGAAAATTTTTCTGGGAAAGCTGTGGTAAGCTGCAGGAATTGGCTTTCTGCCTTGATCACGTTACTAAAGTCAGTTGAGATTGCTGTTTGGCCCGAGATTTCTGAAAGAGGGGGATTTCTATGTGGTATTTGTGACTACCTCTGTTCAGGAATTGGTGTTCAGCTTAAGATTTCTATATATTGTTGGTGACCATTTCTGGACTTTAATTTAAGAAAGTGATGGGACGTTGATGAGAAGATGCAGGAAAGACAGAGAGATGAGTCTGAACAGTGGAGGATCTGTTCAGGGTGGATGGGGAGATTTGAGAGGACAGCAAACACGTGATAGCGGGACCCTGGTTATGGGTATGTGGACACCCACATGGTGAGTGTAAATTTAGGAAATAAGGGAACCAAGAAGAAACCCTTGAGGTCAGGGACACCATTAGACATGGGGAGGTGACAGGAAGAAGATTCACAGAAGGTAACCCTGAAGAAGTGTCAGAGGGGTAGCCGTGTTAGTCTGGATCTGTAAAAAGCAAGAGAGAGTTTTGTGGCACCTTTAAGACTAACCGGGTGAATATTCACCCACGAAAGCTTATGCTCCAGTACATCGGTTAGTCTTAAAGGTGCCACAAGACTCTCTCTTGCTTTTTCCTGAAGAAGTGATTATCCTTGTAAGTGGAGAACCAGGAAAAGAGGGACATAGAAACCCCAAAGAAGGAAGGTTTTTAAGGAAATGTGTGTGACTGGCTGATTCAAAGATAGCAGAGAGATTGGGGAGTATGGAGAAGAGACACTAGGTTTAGAGCAATGTCAGTGGGCTAGAGAAGGCCTAAGTCAAACTGGAGCGGCTCAAGGAAGGAATTGGAGGGAAGAAATTCAAGACATTGGGAACAGATTGCTCAATAAGCATAGAGGTGTAGACAAGTGGAATGAGGGTGTGGGGGAAAGGAAAATGGATCAAGTGAGGATTTCTTTGGGGCAGGGAAATGATTTCTTGAAGGAATTCAGCGGGCAAGGCAGCATTGCCAACTCTCATGATTTTGCCAGTCTCATCATATTTGATGTCTTACTTAATGTACCAGATTCTGGAATTATGTGATTAGGCAAAATTCTCAGCTTCCTTTTTTTTAAAGTGCGTTTCTAGCCTTCGTGGTTGCAGAGAAGAGCTTGAAAACATGACCCGAGTCAATTTAAGGGCTCAAAAATCAGAAGGCAAATGAAAAAAATCACAAATTTAACTTTGTTGTAAAGTGTTGTCAGATGCTACCGGTGTGGTGCTCTGCTTTCTCCTATGTTGATATCACTTGGCTGCGTGCGTGTATTCCCTCTGTGTGCTGCCCCAGCTCTGCAGATAGCTGACCCAGCAGACCCGAAGAGAACCCCCAATAACCACAGAGTCTAGTAAGATGCAAAGTCATGTCGACTAGGTTTATTGCGACCTCGGACACAATTGCAGTTCCCTGTAGGTTTCTTAGCCTAACTCAGGGCATACTACGAGAAAGTGCCTCTTGGCAAGGACCCGGCTCAGTGGCGGGACTTTCCACTGCCCCCATGGCTGGACAAAGACACCACCCCAGGGATACATTCTTATATACAGGTACAAACAAGTTACACATCACTCCTGACGTATTGAGGTGCAACCCCTCTACGTAGTAAGGTGCCGCCTCTCACCTTGTACATGTTGGTTCGCTCAAAACAACTCTATCCATCATTTTACCCTTTTGCCCCTGTCATTGGGATGGGTCGGCCTGTTCCATGTTGTGTGGAATGTTCCAGTATAGTGTATATTCTGATATCTGGTGTTCAGTACCTGTTAGGTATGTCTCTTTTTGCAGCATCAGCCCTTTCCTTGCCAGCTTCTGTGAGCAGGGCCTGCCTCTGACTCACAGCTTAACTTTGCTTTATGTTAGCAAAGTCTTGACCATTACTTTAGTTCAGGCCTTAGGCCTCAAACCAGGCCTCTGGTACCAAGGTTTATATCTCAGGGCCTCCTCTTACTACCTAAAGGTTATGATTTTGGAGAGCCTAACTCATGACACTTTGTCTGGAGTTGGTAATACTGGAAAGGAGCCAGTGGAGAGACTTCAATTGATAATCAGCGATAAGGGATTGAGGGGAGGGAGCAATGGAGGTTAGGAAATATGCAGGGATTGGTTCACTTTGAAGGAAACCAGGGAATGTAATGCACCTGCTAGATTCTTTTAATTTTGCCTTTAAGGTCTAAGGGAGAGAGAGGTAGAAAAGGAGAAGAGAGTTTGATCAGAGACTTAAAATGGTGCCAGATTGTTGCGTATTAGAGACATGAAAGCGGGTAAAGGAGAAGTAGGATGGGTAGGCCAGGAGCAGAGCAGAAGGAAAAAAAATATGTATAGTGGAGAAAGCTGACAATCTTGGGGACTGCCTCCCCTGGTGCTCAGCAGTATGAAAGAAAGAGTGGTCTTTGGAAAAGGCTGGGAATAGGCAGGGCAGAGAAATTGATTGAAAAAAATCACAGGAGAGGTGCACCACAGAGTCTGAGAGGGAGGAGAATGAGTGATCCAAGTCACTGAGATGGTGGTCAGGGAAAGGAAACTGACACTGAGGTCAGAGAGAACAATGTTCTGTGAAGATCAGGTCCAGAGGGGAACTGTGACTGAGAGAAGGATAACATGTTTACATGCCACATAGCTTGGAGCTTCCTGGCTTTGGTCTAAGGCTGACGTTCAGCTCTATACTACAGTGTTTTACATAAAGAAAGAAAGAGCAATGATATTAGCTCAAGGAGACTGATCAGCAATTTTTAGCATGGAATTTCCTGGGTTTTGTTAACGTGTCGTAACCTCAATATCATCTCACTATTTATCCTCTTTTCTTGACACAAGAAAATTAAACACACTATAATAGATCAGACCATCATGTTTGATATCTTTCCGATCTTGTCGGTAAATATATATATTCAGAATGAAATCCAAATTGGCTTGTAGAGTAAATACGTAGATATCTGATTTTAAAAACAAAAACAAAAAACCAACCAGCCAACCATGTAAGAAAAAGAAGCAGGTCAGCTGTATGGAAAACCCATTTAGAAGAGCATTAGTGATATAAATGAATAAATTAAATAAGTCCTAATTAGAGCTATGGGGTAACATATATAGGGTAAAGCGACTTAAGCACTGATGTCCCAGTGACTGTCAATGAGACGTCAGCACTTGGTGCCTCATCTTAGAAGTGTTAGATGCAACATCGGTGTATGAATCACAAGGCCAAATTATCTTCATTGCATTGACAGAATAAGGGGTATACAGATATTTTATATTAAAAAACATGTAACCTCTTTCTTCAGTCTCTCTCAAAAGAATCAAATAGTGAAGTGGTTGGGGTCACATAGACTTACTGTGTCATCAGAAATACCAATAGCAGGGTATGTAGTGACTGTGAGATCAGTTGACTGGTCTACCAGTTGGGAGATCTCGCGAGATATATAGACAAACTTCTCTAGTGAGTGCTTGGGAAGAGTCCACTGTGGTTGTTCATATTGGTACTACTAATAAACAGAGGCCTAGGAGAGAGAACCTGGAAGCTACATTTAGATTACTAAGAAAAAGACTCGCATCCAGAGCCCCTATATTAGATTTCTTCCAGTTCTGTGGATAAGGACAGCAAGACAGTAGGGACTAAAGCATGTCTGTGTGTGGAAATGATATCAAGTGGAAGAAGTTACATTTATAGGGCACTGAAGAACCATTTAGGAAAGGGAAAGATCTCCCTTAATCAAAGTGGAACCAGAGTGCTGGCACAGACAGTTGGCTGACTAGGTTTCACAGGGTTGATTATTCAAACTAGGAGCTGGAGGAAAGCTGACAGGTGCCAAGGGGCACTGGTGTTTGCCAAAGACATCTGGTAGGGATCTCAAGAATACAAATGTATCTGTCTCCAGCATATGCTAGGAGAGAAATTTAACTGCAGGAGGACAGGTGTTGAGTACAGGGAATAGAACCTTGACAGAATAGGCATCTCTGAAATATGAAGGGATGGCAAAACTCAAGGGGATGCTATAATACTGGCTATGAACTATCCAAGAAGGGTAGCTGAAGTCCTAACAGAGAGAGAATAACATTATCAAAAAGATTCCACAGGATACCATGCCATTTTCCTACATTACTAAATAGTCTGTTTCTGTTTTTCTATGTTATATAAACCCCTGTAATCTCAGTACATGGAGCAGTGCCTTGCTATGTCATCGTTCAGGTTGCAGCTATGTTTCTGTTTAAAGCCAAAGTTTGCATTAATCTTGGGTACTTGTAAAGTTTGTTTTAACATAGCAGAACAGTGGTATGTTTAGTGCATTCTGGAGAACTTCAGAATCTTGGAGCACTAAACATACTGGACGAGAAATAAGGGCCAATAAAACTTTTTTTTCCAGAGGCTTCATCCACTGCGATATGTAGCTGGCCTCACTGAAAGGACAAGAAAATGGTTGTGCTTTGAGGATTATCCTGCTTGGTATGTTGGCACACTTGTCTGTGAGTCAGTTCAATGCTGTACATGGCTCAGTCCCTGTTTATTTCCATAGCTTAGTTGAGAGAGTGTGATTCAAGAACAAATTACACATTCGGAGCAAGACTGTAATTTTCCCTAAAAGGATCTTAATACCTGTTGCCACTGGTACACTTTAAGGGGAGGGGCAATGGGGTATTATGATCATTTTATTTCTCTGTGTGGCTTACTCACATTACCAAGCTGGTCCCGTTCCAAAGTGAAGCCAAATAATAGTAGTAATCTGATACAGAATGTTTCATACCAGCATATCACCAATGCATTCTAACTGAAAATAGGACCGTCAAAGCTGTGCGTGTTTAGAGCTCTGTTTTAGGCCTGCTCTCATGAATGTCTATTAAATTTACTTGCAGGGTTTTTTGTTATTCTGTGGGATAATAAAAGTCTGTTTTCGTTAGATAAAGTATATGTCTCCAGCAATCTTTGTGTGTGATAAAGTGGAAAATGGACATATTGAGACATTTACGCACCATCGTTTCATGTCTGTGGTTTTTTTTTTTCCAATGAAAACCTTTTCTTTCAGTCAGTGAGTCATAAATGTGTTTTTTCCCTGGTACTAAACTTCATGACTCACTGTATTTATACAGTGTATCTGCAAGAGGAATTGACAGCAGCTTTGAAGAGTGTGCTGCAGAAGAGAGGACTAAAAGGAGGTGATGGTATTTTTGCAAAATATCTTATAGGTGAATGTTGAGTGAGAAAATAAGTGAAAACTATCTCATGTGGGTGGTGGGGATGAATAATGGAGGACCTTATTTGTGGTTCATGTAATGTGGGATATCCATGCATTAACTTTCTGGGTAGGAGGTGAAGGTTATGATATCAGAAAAACAACTGATCTCTTTTTGTTAGAAGTATTCCATGCACAATTGTTCACGAACCAAAAAACCCCCCTGAGACCAGAGGCAATGCGTGTGTGTGGGGTCACATGGGGGTCACATGCTCTCCCCAATTTGCTGCTTGGCTTGTGCTGAGCATGCTCAGTAACATCTGCTGAAGCCACTGCTCTCACTGTGCCCTCCCGCTATCGGCTGGCCCGGGTCGTCTCTGCCGGAGACTGTGTAGTTTATACCAGTAAAGTTAGTAAATTGTAACTAAGCCAATAAAAAGCAACTGCTTGTGAGAATTCAAAGTCAATAATATTTCCCAACAGACATGATGAAAATTCAGCCCTGATATTTCTGAAGTCAAAGAATTTCCAAACATTTACTCTAGCTGGTCCAAAATGTTCAGTCTGTTCTCATTCTTGGGGTGGAGGAGTATCTTTCCATTCCATT
>NC_048300.1:6694723-6769790 GCF_013100865.1 Trachemys scripta elegans | reverse complement strand
GCGCTGAGGCTCCTGGAGAGGAGCGGAGGCGGGAGCCTCAGCCGTTCTCTTGGGGGTCCCTCTGGAGCCCGGGGCCTGGGGCAAATTGCCCCCCTCCCCCCCGGGCAGCCCTGAAACCAGTGGAGTTTGAGGTCAGTTTGGTTAGGCGTATAGAATTCAAGATTCAGATTGAAAGTCTCTTGAAAACAGGCTCATTCCTGATTTTCCCAGCCCTAATACTTTTCTTTCTGGCCGCACCTCATAAGTGAAAAACGATCACCTCTTCTAACCTTCTGCACTTTCAGATTAGCTCTAGAAATGGGCACAGGTTCAGGGCGGGGCGAATGGTAAGCTTCCTGCTACATGCTAAAATGAAAGAAAATACTTGGTTTTCTCCCTCTCTCCTCTTCTAGCTCATAGTTTTCCCTCTCGTTCTTTTGTAGGTCTTTTATCTGTTGCTTCTCCACTCTTTTCAGTCACCCGTTTAGTATTATTTTTTTAACTCCTCCTTCGTCCTTGACCTTGGTCTTTGTCCTTTTTGGCTCCTTCTAATAATGCCAATAAAGGAAAGCAAGAGTGGCTGGTGGTGGTTGTTTTTTTTTAAAGCTCTTGCAGACATTTTTGGCTCAGCTGCTACTTTCACTCAGACTTAAACTGCAGCTATTCGATGCACTCAATTTTTCACTTACGTTTGTATACAAACAAGCGTCACGTTTTCTGTGATATGGTACATTTTGCATATCCAAGATTTGTAGATAATTAGGTGAAAACGCCAACATAATAAACTAATGTAATTTAATGAAGTGGGGGCGGGGGGGGGGGGGGGGGAAGGAGGAGAATGAGTTTTTAACTTAAGGTGAAAAATGATGACGAAGGACTGCAGATTTTGACCTTTGTTTAGTTCAGGACTATGTTTGCAGGAAATACAAGCTTGAGTCAATTGAGACAGTTTTCAGCTAAATATATTTATGGATACATGCTTATAGTAAAGATATGTTTGTGCAGTCATTCTATTCAGTGAATCACATTTTATTCATCTATGGAAAAAGGTGATATCTTTGTAATTGCTATGGGAAAAGGTGATATCTTTATAATTGCGTCCCCAGTATAAATTTCTCTGATGCAAGGGTCAGAAAGGTTAATGATTATTTCATCGTCTTAAAGTAGGATTTCCCCCTCCCCCCTTACATTTACAGTAACTTGTTCTCTGTCCCTTGCTGATGATATTTTTTTCTCTGATCAGCTACATTAACGCTGTAATCTTTGGGAGCGGATTGTGGTGACATCGAACATTTGTTCTATTTGTACTTCAGACTGAGGTCAAGCAAACAAACAAAGCAATCATTATGTTTTAGCATTCTTTTTTAATGAGTGCATTAAAATCCTCTCAGAGAGCATTACAGGATCAGTTGTGAAGGGGAAGGGGGGAGAAACGGAACTTCTAGTAGCTGTCTTTTGAAGCAGTGCAATTTATGGGAAATAATAGACAAAAAGGATATGTAAGGGCTTTGGTGGGAAATCAATGGCACTATGTTGTTGACGGAAAAAGATCTTGGCAGCACTGTTGTTGTGACTGTTCCTGTGGCTTAGAAAGGAATTTCCTACAGACTGGACTAACCTTTAAAAATGTCTCTACTTTTAGGAGTTCAAGACGTTCAGTGGAGTCTTCCCAGGGAAGATGTCGTCTGTGACAATGGAAGCCCGTTGTCTGGAAAAGAGAGGAAGTTTCTTTAAGGTAAAAGGAAGATCTGATTTACTTCAATAATTAGGAAGACACATTTGCTTTGAAAAGTATGGCTGTTTATAATCTCACTACCAGCTGCAGAGAACCTTGGTACTTTTACAAAGCTATGCTGCGAGAACTTGCCTTAGCACAGTTGGAAGTTTATCCTGTCTTCCAGCAGTTTAGGATTTTGTAATTGAACAGACAAATACAAACACAAAGCACATGGCTTTATGTGAAACTGATGCTGCAGAATATGCCAAACAGCCTTTGATATGTAGAGCGCTTTATTTGTAAATTGGTAAGCATCTTACTATGTGTCTCACTTTACAAGTTTTCCGGTCTAATTTAAAGTCCAATCCTTTCATTTGTGTTTTTTTTGCTATATACTGTATATAACTATACATTCTGTGTAAAGGTTTCTCATGGCTTTCCCTGCATCTGCTACTGACAGTACACATTATACACACACACACACAGACATCACCTGTTCTTAAAGTTCTTACAGCAGGTATTGCTGTAGTTGAAGTTGCAAGACAACTTTGACTTTTTTCATTCTAACTCCTGATTTTGCTTTGTTCATAATTTTTCTGAAAAAATTCTCCCTTTGGTTGAATCTTTCTGTGCTTAGTTTCAGTCCATAGATTATTTTACGAAAACTTGTAGAAAAAGTCTTTAATGGTTTTTGAGTTACCTGAGCATGAAAAAATATATTGTTTTTCTACTTTAAGCCAATATTTAAGATTTTTTTTTAATGTACTGATAAACTCAAATGACTGGACTTTTAAAATTCTGGATTTCGTACATGGCTAGTCCTCAGTGAGGAATAGCTGTGTCAATTCTGAGACCATATTTTAAAATACCCGGTTAAAAGTGACCTGAAAGTGGAGTTCATGCATTTACTGTTAAATAATGTACTAAGTTTTAAGCTACATGCTCATCTGCAACACTATGGAATAGCAAAAAACATAATTGTGTAACACACAGTCCTACAATCGGGATTTTTCTTTCTTCCACTCCCCTGAGTTATATATTTGTAAATAAAAACAAGGAAATTAAATGCAACAACCATTTTTCATGTGACATTAAGACAGCAAATTTCAACACAACAATCACAAAATTGGAACAGTAAAAGTTTACATAGCAACATTGATTTACCCCATGGTGCACAAAGATATAACAAGATCTAGTGGCTGGAAGTTGAAGTTAGACAAACTCAGACTAGAAATAAAGAGGAATTTTTTAACAGTGAGAATAATTAATCATTGGAACAATTTGCCAAGGGTTGTGGTGGATTCTCCATCACTGGCAATTTTAAAATCAGGACTGGATTATTACTAAAATAGATGCTGTAGTCCAAACGGAAACTATTTCAGGGAATTATGGCCTTTGTATTATACCCAAGGTCAGACTCAATTATCACAATTGTTCCTTCTGGCTTTGGAATCTATGAATATTTTTTATTACTACTGTAGTTGGTATGTTAAAAGTATACTTAATGTGCAGAGAATGTGTGAAGTTAGTTAACTCTCTGTTGCACCAACAATGTATTGTTGGATTGCGGTTCGTTTTATATTTTCATTTTATTTAAGAAATCCTTTTTCCCTCCTGAAGATAAGGATATAATGAAAGCTTTTACACAGAAGGTTGTTGCATGCTGACATAAAAATCATTAGTTTGTGATGTGGAAAATGTCTGTGACTCCTAGGGGGCGTGTGTGTGTATGTCTGAGGTTTTGATGATACTTGCCCTTTTGGATATTATCTGCCTGTACATTACAATGAAAACAGTGTTACAATAGACAGTGAGGACACTGCAGGAACACTTGTTTTTTAAATTTAAGAATTTGCAGTTATCTTCCCTGCTAACTTAGGGTCAGATCTTCTGAGGCATTTAGATGCCTAAAGATGCAGATAAGCATCTAGTGAGATTTTCAAAAGCATCTAAGAAGGCTAGACGCCTAATTCCCATTTAGGCCTTTTTGAAAACCCCGCTTGGTACCTATCTATATCTTTAGGAGACTAAATGCCTTTGAAACTCTGGCCCTTAGACCCTTTTTAAGTTGCTTAGACCAGTACACTGGATGAAACAGATATTAAGAAATCCATCCACCATGGCAATATACACATTGGGTTTATTGAGAGGAAATGCTAATAGCTTCACATAGGATATTGGTTAATGCTCTCTGATTCTTAGGATACTGTTTTAGCTGTCACAGTGGCATACAGGTACTGATATCCTATGTTTCAATACAAAAGGCCAATGAACCTGTCCATTCTGCACTGCAGAATAGAGCTAAAGTGTAAGAATTGCATGAAATGGGCCAGGAGGACATTTATAGAAGGATGGAAAAGAACCAACAGCCTGGCACACCGTCTGAAGCACTGACACCAGTTGGGGGTTCTATGGATTTGGAGGGGAGATCTAACTGCTCAGAGCTGGGTGACAGTGTGGTGCCCCTGCTATAGGCATCATGGGCTCCTCAGAATCCCACTGAATACTCCTTGGAAGTGCCTGAATTCCTGAACAACATTAACTTCAGATCCAGTGTTTTTTACCCTCACTAAGCTAATCAGGAGCATCTGCTTGGGGAAGGCACGCCCTGTGGATTCCCCAAAACCAATGGGCCAGAGCTTTCCACAGATCCTTAGGCTCCCCATGAATAAAAAGTCTACTACCCCCTCCCCCATTCCCACCCGTTGTGCACCGCTACAGATTCCCACTTCCCCAGGGAGCATGTGTCAGGAACTATCCTGCTGAATTTTTGACCTAGCTGTTCCCCCTTTTCATTGCCGAGTCAACCCAAGTGATTAGCACCTGGGGAACTCAGCCTGGGTGTGAGCAGCCACACTGCAAAGCCATAACCCATTTACTGCATCCTCCCCATGGGTGTCGCTAGGATGCTGTGCACTGCAACCGCTCAGATTCTTTCCCAATGAATTGTGGGAGAACTGGTTTGTCACTTTGGGCACATGGTAGGGAATTGTGGGAAGGAATTGGAGGACATTGAGTGGTTTAGCCCGCAATCTTACTGCGAAGTGGGTGGATTGCCCACCCAAATGAAAGCAACACTTGGGTTTTGGCCGATGGCTCAGATGAGCGGCTGGCTTGGATTGAAAGTCCCTCTAAACTTGGGGGAGAGGATTTTGTGTGGATGGGAGAGGAGTTGGGGCAACACCTGTTTAGAAGCATGAGTTAACTCTGCAGTGAAAAGGTATCCACAGAGTGATTCTCCACTAGGAAAATCTGTAATTCTGCCCCAGCTCTACTGACAGCGTAAATAGTAGTGCAGACCAGACACAGGCATTTCTGTTTAATTCTGCTCCCGGACCAGTCTGCACTCCACCTTACACCACTGCTGAAAAAGTACAAGTTTCTCTAATGTAGACAGGGCCTGTAAGTAGTGACTGAAATGCTAGGAGGGCTGGCTGGTGCTGAATTAATATGTTTGGATTGTTTTGGTCTTAGAATATTGTCATACTGCTGCAAACTTAGTTACTTGACACTGAAGAGATGGCTCTTTCAGAAATAATGGTATTGACTCTCTTTGCCTGGCATTGCTGCTAACATACATAAAAAGCTAAAATGTAACTGACCCTGGCAGCTGCCATCCTGCTGAGTCTTACTTGCCCCGCCTTCCCCATCTGTTCTGGTCACACCCTAATCTTCCCCCCAGCAGGTTACATTCCAGACATTTCACAGCTGTTGCCCTTCCCGCACCAAGGCTGAAAACATCTCTTGCTGTCTGGAATCCCTCCCAGCAAATTGTACCCTAATGCCTTGTCTACAGAAGAGACATTTGGTATGCCTAGCATGCCAGCAACACTTCATGTGCCCATGAACCTCTGTGCTCCCAATGGTGCAGAGACAAGCACAGCAGTTTGGATTAGACTTGCTTCCAGCAAAGCTAACCATGGTGTGCCTCTCATGAGTGCCAGTATGAATGAGCATAGCTTACATAATAGCTCCACTGGTTTAAACAGTCTTTCCAGAAGGCATTCTGAAATCTCCCAGAAGCCATTGCTTCAGGGAACTGTGCTGGGGGCTGTGAGGTAGGTATTCGGAGGACAATGCAACTGCATTGCAAGAGCAGCTGTCTGGCAAAAGTGCATTAAAAGCAGCATTGGTACTTGCCCCAGTGAAATCTCACCAGTTCAGTTATAAATGGATCAGTTCTCCAGAGTAGAATCAGCGCTACAGTGTGTCTACACTATAGTGTTTTGTACCAGTTTTCTAATAAAATCTTAGTGATGCTGGTGCTAGTAAATGCAGTGCTTAAAATGGCCAGAAATGTGTGTGTAGGGGGGGAGGGAGTGCGTAGGATGTCTCCGTATCCTCACATCAGTTAATCCTCCTGCCCAGCAATTAATTCTGCATCCCAACTCCCAAATCAATTTTGCCCAATCTATTCTGTCCCCTCCAGCCCCGCCCCTCAGTCAATTCCCCTCCCTCCGCCCCTCCCCCCACCCCTGCTCCTCCTTCAGCTCCTGGGGTCCCTTTATTCCTCTCTCTCTGGCCTGGGGTCAACACTCCTTCCCAGGCTGGGTGATTCAGGGAGAGTGGAGGAACTGTTGTTGCTTGGAGGGGGAGGACGAGGGAAGGGAGCTGCCTTGAGGGGATGGGCTCTTTCTGCTCCCTTCTCCCCCTCTCTTTGTGTGAGAGTGATGTTCTCTTGCTGAAGGGGGAGGGGAGGAAGAGAACTGTGCCTGTTTCCTGCCAACTGCCCTACCTACCCCAGGAGACAGGCTGAGGCAAGTGGAGAAAAGCAGCCAGTCCAAGGTGGCTTTCTCCCAGGTGGTACTAAGAATGTGCAACTTTGAGCTGTCCAGCTCACTTCTTAGAAATTTTATTTCTCAAGTCTGTGAGCCCCTCAACCTGACGTACTTCAAGCACTGAGCAAATGTTGGAAGCAGTGGAGAATAGAGGGCTCAAGTGTTTTAACAACTGGCACACCGATAACTGACACCTTATCTACATTAGAGCTTACGCTGTTGCTAGCATTGGTATTGCTGCACCACTGATGGAAAATGGGTACAAAATTTCCAAGTGTAGACAAGTCCCTGGAGTCTGGTACTCAAGGTTCAACCAATTGGGAGATTTTCCTCTTTCTCCCCTCTACTCCGCTCCTTGACGAAGGATGGTCAGTATCTGTGAACTGTGCGCTATATGTATGCTGGAAAGGTGGCAGTAGAGGGTGTCCACAATAGTGCAGTGGGACATATGGGTATGGCAGGTCAGACACAACCCTACTTGCTGTCTGTCCTGCAAGATGGATCAGAACTACCTACAGCCATGGAGAAGTTAAAACTTCTGTAGGCATTTCTTAGCTAGTATGTCGGGTTTGAATTGTAATGCTATAGCCTGGGGTTTAAAAAAAAACCCAAAACTTAAAGGAGTTAGGTGCTCATCTTCCTCTGAATTTCAAAGGGATTTGGACACCTTAAGTTCCTTGGAAAATCCCATCCGTACTCATTTTAAAATATATATTTATCAATCCAGCTGTTGTTTAAAAACCAAAGTGCAAGTCTTCCTTTTAAGTCCTTAGCTGGCAGTGGACGTGCCTAGACTCCCCAGCACATAGGGGGTTATAATGTTAATTGACAAAGCATCATGTCATTAATTTTCACTTTGACAGCTTCATAGTCCGATTACAATGACATACTTGCATGCTAAAATGCTCCGTTAATGAAGTACAGATTTTGTTTGTCTATTATTTTAACACAGTCTTATTAGGCAAGTCATTGGAAAACAAATGAGGCATGAGTTATATTGCAGTGATAGAGCTTTTTCCCCTGTGGTAACTTACGGAAAGCCTCATGCAATCAAAAATAACCAGGTTCATTTGGGGATAGAATTAGCTTCTCCGTTTTTGGAACACATCCTGGTTATGTCCTGCTTTGTATAAACCCAGCCTTTGTGTTTATTTGGTGGCAATCAACAGTCTTTTTCATTTCGAGTGAATGGCCAGGCAATTCATTAATATGATCAAGCTATCTCAATTTCTCAGGAGTATGTGGAGATTATCTTCAGACATGGTGGAGGCCAGGAGTTTAGGAGGATATGTATGGTCTACATTGACTTCAGTGGGACTTAAGCACATGCATTGTGCTTTACTGAATCGGGTCTTGATGATTTTTTTTTTTTTTTTTTTTTTTTTTGGTAAGTGAGATGCTCTCATTAGTTTATGTATAATTGTTGAAAACTATTGCTGTTTTCAACTAAGAAACAAACAAAACAAGACCTCATGGTAACTAAAACAAACAAACACAAACTGACCATTTTATCTCCTTTATTTCAAGCCTCCTTATTGTAAGACAATTATATTAGGAGACCAAATTCTCCAGGTTATGAAGGCTTCTTTTTGACACTATAGCAACATAAGCAGCTGTAACATCAATTTAACTGGTCACTGAAGATTTCCACCCTCCTTTCTCCTCCTTCCCCATGTAAGGGATTTTTTGGGTGGTACAAGCACTTCCTGCCAGCCTTGCGCACTGGTATGTGGGTAACTAGACAAAAAGGGGTATGATTAGGACACGTGTGTGCCCTAGTAATCTCTAGCTACCAGAATGTCCCCTTGTGACATTAGCAGCCAAAGTAAAAACAGCCCCAAGGCTGCTCTCATTTTTGCCAGGGACCAGTCGAGTAGGTGGATGGCCCTTGGATTGGACGGGTGGAAATGTGGCTCAAAGCTACCTTTTCATTCCCACTGGAGAATTGTGCTGAGTACAGTTTGGCTGTAGCTCAGGATCTAGGCTAGAACATCTTGGCAGTTTCAAACAATCTGTGTATTCAGGCTGACTACATTCCTTTTGTATTGTACAGTTGGAGAGCAGATGTATTGGTGACGTCTTTCACTCTACAGGGGTGTTTCCTTCTCTTTCTCCATATGTGGGGTCATTAGAGCACAGCTAAGTAATGTAACTGCATCTGGATGAGATAGACAAGAAAACACTTCAAAGTTCAGATTTAAAAAAGAATGCTATATTATTTTCTCTTTTTTTTAATTTTTATTACTGCACCCAAATATTTTACTTAGTCTTTCATTGCTTTGAGTTTGGAAGGCATATCAGAGACATGTTCATATCCATGACGACTCCTAAGATATATTTCTCAGAATGTCCTCCCAAATTCACAGCCTGTCGTCATAGGAGAATTTAGGGACATTTTGCTAATATGTTTTATTTTACATTTATTCCAGTTACATTTAATCTGCTGCCCAGTTTCCGAATGTACTTAAATCTATCTGGAATGTCTTGCCATTCTCAGTACCTTTTACTATAAAAAAACCAACCAACACAAAAAAAACTCCTAATAGGTGTCGATGGCAAACTTCATCAACTTGTTGTCCTTTCTCAATAATATTGAAATGGTCCCCACTGTAATAGCTTCTGAGCACCTGGTAATTTTTAATGTTCATTCTCACAACGGAGGAAGCTAGGGAAATATTACTATTCCCATTTTACTAAAAGACTAAGGGCATATATGCACTTATTGGGGATCAGCGCTGTGGTGATCAATCCATTGGGGGTTGATTTAACAGGTCTACTGAAGACCCGCTAAATCGACCGCAGATCGCTCTCCCGTCGACTCCGGTACTCCACCGGAACAAGAAGTATAAGGTAAGTCAATGGGAGAGTTTCTCATGTTGACCCAGCGCGGTGTAGACTCCGCAAAAGGTCGACCTAAGCTTTGTCCAGGCCCACCGAGAGCGATTCTGGGCCCCAGGTCCAGGGTCATCCCTGATGGGGGCGGGGCCCGGGGTGAAAGTGATGATTCGTCACTTCTGACACCGTTACTTCTGGGACCGACCATGCCAGCCTGCGGGGGCCCCCAAAGCGCAGGGCCCGGAGCAGTCGTGCACGTCCGTAGGAGCCCTGCGGCCCACCTGGGCGATTTAAAATGGCCCGGGGCTCCCGGCTGCCGCTGCTGCTACTGCAGCAGTGGTGGTGGCCGGGGGCCTCCAGGCCCTTTAAAATCTCAAGGGCCCCTGGGCACTTGCCCTCTCACCCCTCCACCCCACCCCCGGGTGTAGACCATAGTATAGATCTGTCCTAAGTGACTCACCCCAAGGTCACACAAGATTTTTTTTTTTTTTTGGCAGAGAATTGAATCTTCATCTCCCTAGTCCCAGGTTAGTATCTAACCAACAGGTCAGGTCATCCTTCCTCTCTGTTGGCTCCCCCAACCGTCAAAACATTTTAGAGGGACCCATCTATTGTCTGTCTTCCCTGAAAATAAACAGTTTCTAAGACTTGCCTGTTACTTAACCAGATTTCAATCCATAACAGAGTTAAATGTTACCAGCCCAAGGGAGGGGATATTAGAAATTCCTGGCTCACGGCACAAATTGCAAGTTGCTGAAGTATATAAATACTTCAGTTCTGTACAGACATTGGGAAAAGTCCACAAATAGGAACTCTTGAGCATTCGGCCATCATTGGCTTTTTGCCAGGTTCTTATACAGAACGCCCTTTGAGAATTGCTGCACTCCACTTATCAAAACAGGAAGGAAAAAGCTCAGATGCCAAAGAGGATGCAAGGCTCCAGAAAGAATGAAAAATGGAAATGCTGGGGGGAAAGGGAGCTAGAGCAGAGAGTTGCTTCCTGATGAAGTACAGCATAGGTCCTTGTTTTTAGGCTATGCTCCCTTTCCAGGTTAGAAATGTTTATCCTCCTTTTTCCATCTTAGCTATTTTAAAGGTCTGAGGGTATTCCCTTGGAAACATTCAGCGGTTGCCACTACAGTTGATCTTTGAAGTGCATTATGAGCAACTTGGAGGTTTCATAAATTCACAGTGAACTTTTAGTTACATTGCAGTACAGAAGCAGGTAATGCATCTGCCATGCAAAGATGGGCATCGTTTTTTTTTCTAACCGATGTCCTGCAACATCCATCTAGACAAAAGGCACCTGTTTTGCAACACAGACTTTTTGCACCAGTCCAATGGATAGAAAGACCCACCTGAAAAACCAATAGTATGGACAACTTTCCGAGGGCTATGTGAGATAGGAGACTAGATTATCCATTGTAGCTGCACTCCTCTAGACACAGGGCAGTAGTGTGTGGTGATGGGAGGGGGACTTCTGGGAGATGGTTATAGGTCTCTGATTGTGTGGTGCTTGGCCCCAAAGTCTGTTAGAATAGCTTAGAATAGCAGTTCTCCAACTATAGGTTGGTACCCCAAAGTGGGTCACAACCCCATTTTAATGGGGTCACCAGGGCTGGCTTAGATTTGCTGGGGCCCAACGCAGAAGCCTGAGCCCCGCCTCTTAGGGCCGAAGCTAAAGCCTGAGGACTTCAGCCCTGGGCAGCGGTGCTCAGATTACAGGACCCCTGCCTGAGGCTGAAGCCCTTGGCTTCGGCTTTGGTCCCCCACCCAGGGCAGTGGGGTTTTGGCTTTGGCCTTCCCCCACCCAAGGCAGCAGGGCTCAGGCAGGCTTAGGGCTTCGGTCCCCCCTCCCTGGGGTCGTGTAGTAATTTCATTGCACCGCGGTCCCCTTCTGACAACAAAAGTTTGAGAACCCCTGGCTTAGAGGCTGTTCTGACTTATACCACTGGTATAAGGTCCTAAAGATGGAAAGCAGAGTGGAAGAGCAATTTCATCAGTTCAGGAGCAGAGGAAACTGATGTGCATGAATAGCAGTGGTCTATTCCATTTGTGGACAGTGTATACTAATCAGTATACCATCTGTACTAGCCTTCAAAGTCTAGGCCTATGGGATGAATATTGTTGGCTGACATTAAGCATAATGGGTTGCAGTATAAAAGAAAACGGGTGCGTGTGTGGTTTTGAGATGCTCGTATTTTGCAATTTCGTTCCTGGATTTTGTGAGTGTAAATAATTAGTACTTGGGTAATGTTTGGAATAGGTTTTGTTGGGCAATATCATGCCAGAGAAGAGTTCTGTGGTTGCTGATGTATACTATGATGGTATGCTAATATGTGACGTCATGTACTCTGGGTCATGATAATGATTATTTGGGTTTATAATGGCTGTGTATTTCTTCAAATGAAAATGAATGGCTAAATGATGTTATTACAGAATTTGACCTTGAAAAGGGTTTTCCTTTTTTGGATTATTTCTGAGGAAGCATTGTGGATGTGAAACTGGTTGTTATATATGTAGAAATTACTGACTTAATTTAAACATTGGATTCCAGATGATGACTTTCTATTTCCACCTAGGCGTTTACTCTGTGTGGTGGTGTTTTATTTTTTTATTCTTTGTATATGTGCACCAATGGTCCCAGTTTCAGTAATTCCTGTAGTATTGGCTTTGGTATCAGTATCTCATTGCCATGAATAATCCCTGTAAGATCTCTGCAGATCACTTCCATGGTCTTAAAGCTTATGATTGCTATGAGCTTGGTACAGAGCCTGCAAACCGAAATGTATTTCCATCTGATCTTTTAAGAAAATTTCCTCAAAATATTAGTCTTTTGGGGCCTGATCCAAAACTCCTTGAAAGTCAGTGGTCTTTTTTCCATTGAGTTAAATGAGATTTCAAACAGACCCTTTGTGAAGGCAGAACTGAATTTCAAGAATTCAATTATATTGGGCCTGATGAGGTAACGAGCACCTGCAACTGCATTGACCTCACTACATCATAACTGTTGTCATTATGTCAAGTATCAGGGGGTAACCGTGTTAGTCTGTATCTACAAAAACAATAAGGAGTCTGGTGGCACCTTAAAGACACAAATAAATCTGTTAGTCTTTAAGGTGCCACCAGACTCCTTATTGTTTTTGTTGTCATTATATGTTCAGCGTTCTAGCTGGTAGTTTTGGGTAGAAGTGTGTTTGTTAAGAGCGCCATGTAAAGATCTGCACACAAGCTGCCCTTTTTGGTGTACAACTGTGAGGAACTGGGGGATCTGTCTGGACAGCAGTGGTCACCAACTGGTAGATTGCAATTGACTGGTCGATCCTGGAGCCTCTGACAGTTGATCGCGATCTCTGTCCGCTAACCGGGAGCTGCCCGAGGTAAGTGCCACCCACATCCCAACCCCCCGCCCCAGCCCTGAGCCCCCTCCTGGAGCTGCACCCCATACCCCCTCCTGTACCCCAACACTCTGCCCCAGCCTGGAGCCCCATCCTGCACCCAAACTCCCTCCCAGAGTCTGCACCCCACACCCCCTCCTCACCCCTACCCAAGGCTCAGCCCAGAGCCACCTCCCACACTCTAAACCCCCCAGCCCCAGCCCAGAGCCCACACCCCCTTCCCGCACCCACCTTCCTGTCCCAACCCCATGAAAGTGAGTGAGGGTGGGGGAGAGCGAACAATGGAGGAAGGGGGAATAGGAGAGGGGTGGGGCCTTGGGGAAGGGGCGGGGTAGATCCTGGGTGGCACTTAAATTCAAAGTGATCTTGTGCGTAAAAAGGTAGCAGACCACTGCTGTACAGTCTGTGCATTCTGTGTGAGATTATAAACTCTCTCTAACATAGTAGTCAAGGAAAACCAAGAAATGGTAGGTAAATTGTATAATGGCTGACAGGGGTCAGGCTGGAGACTCTTGCCTATATGCTCGGGGTCTTACTGATCGCCATATTTGGGGTCGGGAAGGAATTTTCCTCCAGGGCAGATTGGCTGAGCCTCTGGAGGTTTTTCGCCTTCCTCCGCAGCATAGGGCAGGGATCTCTAGCAGGAGGGTTTCTGCCGATTGAAGTCACCTAAAACAGGATTGGGGACTTCAACAGCAGAGTCCAGGGAAGGGGTAGGGACGGTTTTATGGCCTGCAGCATGCAGGGGGTCAGACCAGATGATCATAATGGTCCCTTCTGACCTTAAAGTCTATGAGTCTATATATACCAAAATGCAAACTCCATTTTGAATGTGCAGTCTTTTGCCTTGTCTCTTGGCTGTTTCAGCTTATCCATTCATATGGGTAGGTTCTATTCAGTTCACGTTAATGATTCTGGTCTTGAACCAGAATGTTAAGTGATTCAAATATCTCATCCCTTACCTTTTAAAATCAGTGTGCAAAGTGCATAGGGAAGTTCAGGCATGCATACTAATCATTAACATATTACCAAAATTTCCACATCCATCCCATCAACAAATATTTCTATTGATCCTAGAAAACCCAGGAACTATGCTACACATTCTTGAGCTCCATCTACTGGTACATTAGCTGTTAGCACCTCTTGTAACAATATCTGCCTGTAAACAGCAAAAAATGTAAACATTCTTATAACAATTTCCAGTTGGAATTCTGTCAACACTAGGGCAACTATTTTTGCTTTGACTAATTGTTTGTTTGTTTGTTTCAAAAAATTGTTTGTGCTTTCTGTGGAAAAATTCATTTTTCTTTTGTCAAAACAAAAACAAAACAAAAAAAATTGAAAACAAAAATATTTTGGCCAAAAACTGAGATTTTGATTTGGATATGTTTCCCCAATGCCTTCTGGGAATTGCAATTCGGTTGGCTTATGTCCCCATTCTCTTCTGTGGTTTGTACATGTCAGCTGGGCTTCAGCTCCCAAGATGCATCCTGGTCAAAGGACTCCCATGGTGCACAGCCTTCCCTTAACAAATCGCTGCGTCCTGGGCTTGCACCAGCTGTCCTGCCACTGTGACAGGGAGCGACAGGTACCCCATCCTTCTCCCCCAACTGTACCCCCTCAGTTCCTGCCCCTCCGGCAATGTCCTCTTTTTGGGAACCTGAAAGGTGGTAACCCTAGCATGGGGTCGCAACGCCACTCATGTTTAGCCTGCCCACCCCTCTATCGTGGATCTTGGGTGGATTGCCAAAAAAGAGAAAATGCAGTTTATGGGCCACCTTCATAAAAAGTTTGGGAACTACTCCGTTAATAAACTCCACACAGGCTCTCTCATGGCTAACACCAGTCTTGCCTGGAGCAGGTTTAATAACAAACAATTCAAAACAATCCTCAACGTCCTAAAACAAAGTCCATCACCACAACAACATAAACATTCATACTCCACTCTGGGACATTCAGCCAGTCCTGAAGCTTTTTTTGTTCCAGTCTGCTCTTCATCAAGCAACCACTCCCAGACCTTCCTTGCTGGAGCTGAGCCTTTTTCGTCTCTCCGTCTCTGGATAGCCCCCTTCTGCTGCTCTCCTGGACCCTCCTCTGGTTATTCAGGGTCTCCTGCAGGAACTTTTCTGCTTTCTACAGCCTCTGCCACAACTTCCTTTAGCAACATCCTCACCTCCCTGGGTTGAGAGAAGTCAGCAGGTAGCCAGCCTTCCCCTTTTGCAGTCTCCCCCTTTATAATTCCCAGGTGCTTTTCCTTAAGCCCAGTTGGGTAGCAGGTAATCCATCGCAGGTGCACTGGCCCCTGCTCCCTCTTAAAGGGGCCAGTCATCCAGTGACGACAGATTGCTTTCAATAGAAAAATAACACAGGGCTACTGTATCAATTGGTTGCTTTATTCCAATATTTAGTTAATTAAAAACCTCAATTTTTCAAAAATAAGTGAAGCTGCTGCAACAGTGGCAGTTTGATACCCCATGGATTCCAGGGATCTTGCTAAAGAATTTAGGGCCAGCTTTCTGTGGACTAGCTAGGGCCTTTTCTCAGATGGACAAATGGTTCTCTAGCTAGATGAGATTTTGCTTGGGTCACGCTTAAGAGGCCATGAGGAAACAATTGAATAGCAGAACTTTGGAGGGGCAACCCAGGTTGTCTTTAGATTCCTGTTCCTTCCTTAGAGTGAAGAGCGCTGTGATTTTAATGTTCTCCCCTGCTGTTCAGACGTTTCCTTTTGGCTAGTTTTTTCCCCCCTCTTTGGTTTAGTTAGGCAAGACTAAGAGGAAAGCAACCAAGTGCTCCTATTGTGGTGAGAGTGCACAATCAGGTCTGACCAGCTCCTCTGCATTTTATATGGCAAGCTTCTCAACTGTAATGCATGATCTTGGCTGAGGTATCTAAAACACCCAGCCTTGCTGCCTCTGTAGCTACTGAGGAGAGCAGACCTCTACAATTGAAGAGTGGTCAAGGTTGGTAGACCTCTGGGATGCCAAAGTAGTACAGGTAATTAGAGAAATGACTCTTCCTCCCCCCCCACTCCTGATAGACTTCTCTGTCCCAATTGCCTTTGTGGCAGCCAGAGGGCAGCTGGAGAATCCTTCCTCTGCTCCTGCTAAGTCCTAAGAAAGTACCTGAAATTAAAAGAGAGACCTATCGTGGAAGTCACTTGGGTTGCAAGTCCGTGCTTAAGTAATCTCTGTTCCCTTTGCCTCATTTGATAATGTCTTCTTAAAAACTGTGGCTCCCTCTTTTAATGTGCCAATTAAAAGTAGTCCACATAATTATTCTGAATCTTTGCCTCATGTAAGATGCTTGCAGGGCAGGCCTTAGGGCTTATGGGACCTTGTGCAAAGAAGCGTGAGGTACTATTGTAGTTCCTCCCTCCTTGCGATCAGGCCCTCCATTCTCTATGGTGGTGTTGGAGGCACTCTGACAGGAGGATTGGGGAGGAGGAGAGGGGACTCTGTGTCACCATATACATAGCATAGGTCTCAGGATGCTCCTAAATACCCAAAATGCTGCTCTCTTGACTTCAGAGATGTCCCTGTCAGCTTAATACTTCATATTGCAAAGGTCATTTTTAGAGTTGGTATACTGAATTAACCAGAATAATCCTTTAATAATAATAATTAATAATATATTTTAAAAATCTGCTTCTATGTAGTGATTTTCATTGTAGGATCTCGTACTTTATAAAGGTAAATAGAATTACAGGTCACACAGTGCATCATTGGCAATCAAGAGTTTGAACCCAGGTTTTCTAACTCATAATCTTCTATTCTAATAATTAGCTGACAATGTCTCCTTCTTAAATTACTTGGATTGAAGAAATAAGGAAGTAGCAAGTCTCCTGGAAGTAAGTGGTTACTCATCCCTGTACTGACCTCAGCATTTCAGCCACTTGGCATGCTCAGGGTTTGAAAACTCTATTTCCTCACAGTGAATAGGAAACCTCTGAGTGCATGTACCATCACTTTCCGCAGAACCTAAGCATTCTTCTTTTTTCCAAAACAAATACAAACAAACCCCCCCAAAAAACCACCAACAAAAAACCCCAAATAACCGTTTCTAGCCCTTATTGTGCAAAAAAACAAAAAAACCTGCCAATCCGAGGTTAATCCATTGCACTGCTGCCTTTCTGAATGTGCAGACAGATTGTTCCAGTGCCTCTGCTGCTGCTCATTGCTTTTTCAAACAGTAGGAAAATGGAAACAAGCCACAATCTCTCAGTTTTCAGTTCTCTGCAATGATAGTGAAACTGACAAAAATAGTTCAGTTGCACTCTGCTGCCTCTTTGGAAAGCTCTTAGCAACAGCAGCAGCAGAGATGATCAGTTGAGGTATTTGCTGGGGAGAGAGACTCAAAAATGAAGGATGTAGGAAGGGTAGAGTAGTGGAAACACCGATATTCCAGCCAGAAAGCTGAGGGAGGAGGTAGAGTAGTGGACTCGCACGTCTCTGTTGCAGCAGTCACAAGACAGAAGGGAGGTATAAAGTACTGGAACCTTGAGAAAGAATTCTCCTTCATTCTTCCAGAAGTCAGGCAGGTTGGGAAGGGAGAGAGAAGGTGCATGAGTTTTCCAATTTATCAGACACCTACTAGCTGGAAGCTGATATGAAAGATAGAGCCCTGGAACATTACCCTTTCCCTATATCTTGATGGGGTGGGGAAGGATGGTACAGTAGAACTTCAAAGTTACGAACATCTTGGGAATGGACGTGGTTAGTAACTCAGAAATGTTCGTAACTCTGCACAAACATTATGGTGGTTCTTTCAAAAATTTACAACTGAACATTGACTTAATACAGCTTTGAAACTTTACTATGCAAAAGGAAAAAATGCTGCTTTTAACCATCTTAATTTAAATCAGGGGTTCTCAACCTTGGGGTCGGGACCCCTCAGGGGGTCACTAGATTATCACATGGAGGGTCGTGAGCTGTCGGCCTCCAGCATTTATAATGGTGTGAAATATGTAAAGAAGTGTTTTTAATTTAAAAGGGGGGGTCGCACAGAGGCTTGCAATGTAAAAGGGGTCACCAGTACAAAAGTTTGAGAACCACTCATTTAAATGAAACAAGCACATAAACAGTTTCCTTACCATGTCAAATCTTATTTTTTAAACATTCCCTTTATTTTTTTAGTAGGTTATGTTTAACACAGTACTGTACTGTATTTGCTTTTCCTTTCCTTTCCTCTCTGCTGCTGCCTGATTGCATACTTTCCATTCTAAATGAGGGGTGTGGTTGACTGGTCAGTTCGAAACTCTGGTGTTCATAGCTCTGAGGTTCTACTGTAACTCATTTACTGAACAGTGGAACTCTGAATCTCTTGTCTGTGTCTGCAGCTAGAAAAATTAGTTCTCGGGAAAAATTGTCCAGCCTTATTATTTGGGTGCACAGATGATGAGATAAGTTTGGGTGAGGGGAGAGGGAAGCACTCTGTGTGTATTTTGTGCATATCTGTATAAATATATGTGAGATTTTATTGTGGGAGAGAGATGTGGTGACAAAAAGAGAGACAAAATATATAATGGAGGAGGTAGCGTGCACAATTTAGGGAAAAGGAGAAGAGAGAAAGAAAAGTGGAAGCAAACCTTGAAGACAATTCATAAATTCACTATGATTTATTACAGGAAAGAGAGGAAAAACTGGAGTGGAGTCAGGAACAGCAAGAAGGTTATAAAAGCCAGAGAAGTGCAGTAAGTCGTACTGGTTGTGTAGGACTTGGCATATATATTTCTTGACTAGTTTAGCTGATGAATAAATCCAGCCTGGGGCTATGGTGATCTGAGTTCAATTCCCTGCTATGTCACAGACTTCTGTGTGACCATGGCCAAGTCACTTAATCTCTTTGTGGCTCAGTTCCCCACCTGTAAAATGGGGGATAATAGCACTTCCCTGCTTTGCAGAGATGCTGTGAAGATAAATGCATTAAAGATTATAATGTGCTTAGATACTGTGATAATGGGAGGCACATAAAATAGATAATACCTCAAAGGGATCGCTCATCCTCGTGGCCTAGGTCTATCAATGACTAGCCTGCTTTTTTCCAACCAATAGGGTTGCCAATTATTTCTAGGCAGCGTCTCCCACCTAGCACTACCCGGTAACTGGTGGATTGATAGGCTTGTCGTTCGCTGTTTATAACCTCAGAAATGCATGACCACATGCTAGAATTGGATTAGGTTTGGCCAACTACATCTTTTAGTTTAGATTTTCAACTATGGAAACAAGGACTCTTTATTTTAACCATATAAAGCAGGACTACCTGGGCTGGATTCATCCCTACGGTAAAACCGGGAATGAATTTGGCCCCATGTATTAAAAGCCAACCGAATACACAGCTCTGTTCTTGGCAGTAAAGATGCCATTTCCATTGGTGTGTAGTGCACAAGAGGTGGGTTGCCTCCTAGTGTAGGGCGAGAAAATGACTTCAGTACAATGAAATGACTGTCAGTGTGGCTACTTCTGATGCCTAGAGACTCGCCATGCTTTTTCCCAATTCACTGTAGTGAGTCAAAGGATGCAATATGCGCATTTTCCTTAGTCAACACGAGGAAAGTCTTTCTTTTGTAAATTCTCAAAACAATGGTACACTGGTACTTAAGATTACTTACTAGGATTGTGATCCTGAAAGGGAAAAAGCCTATGAAAAGACAGAAGGATGTACTATATTTCCTGTAGTTTTATTATATAAACCCTGGAACCTATAACAGGACTGGAGAGCTCTAATCTAAATGTAGACTGAAACTTTGCCTTTGGATTGATCAAAATAATAATGTGCAATAAAAGAAGGCATGCCTGTCTGATGTCGGAGGAGAATCTCTTTGTGATTATGACACAATGGGGAAAAATGGTGTTTGGTGGTAATAGTACAGCACTTTGAAAACACTGTTCTTGTAAGGCTACCAATATTACTAAGATCTTAAGATATTGCCTCTTATGTGATGAAGAAGATAGCTTAGAGTTGGGTTGGAAAGGGTCTGGGTTTTGTTTTGTGGGGTTTTGTTTGTTTTTTAAAGCTTTGCTTACTTTTGGCTATTTTATTTTTTAAAAATCTGACTTCTCCTGTATTTATTCCATCTCACTTGCATCATGTACCAAGCACACTTTGATGCTATCCCTATGGAAAGTATAGGGGACTGAATGATTATGACATGTAAACTTGATGGGAGAATCATTTTCTGCTGTTTCCTAGCAAAATATTTGCAAACATTGGATTCATATAGGCCATAATTCCCATAATTGCTCAGTCACTGAGATTTCCCAGTAACCCTAAACTGAAGTCTCGTTCTGATCCCTCTGTTAAAGTACTGGACCACTTCATCATTTAACTAATAACCGGTCTGTTCGGATGCAGTCCAAGAGTTACTGCAAAAAGTAATTACTCTTTTATTTGTGCAAATATATTTATTTTTGTACTAAAGAATGCTGAAAATATGGTTTTGTGTACCTGTGAAAGAACTTCTGAAGTTTATGGGGGTTTTTTTTGGTGTTTTTATGGGCCTTTTTTTTAATTGTAGAACTGAATGTTACTGTAGTTAAACCATGTGTTTTTTTTTTTAATTAATACCTTACTATGTTTGTGCCTATTGAGACTACCGTATTAATATCTCTAATTAAAATAATAAACTGATCCAATTTCCTGGGATGTTATATTCTGCAGTTAAACTTCAATTGTCCTGCCTCCAAGAACAAGTAAAGTCTGTCCCTTACCCTTATTTTTTCTATTGTAAGGGAAGTCCAAATAGAATGTGATAAAAGGTTTGTAATGTCCAGTGACTAAACTTGTCCATTCTGTTTCCACGCCTCTTCCGCTTGCTTGACGTCATACTATTTTTGTCCCTGTCTAGCTCATTGACACAATTGCCTCAGAAATTGGAGAACTGAAACAAGAGATGGTACAGACAGATCTCATGCTGGAAGATGGATCCACTGATTTGCAAAGGTGACTTAAAAGTATAATATACCGGTAATAGTTCCTGGCAACATAAAGCCTATTTTCACCGTGCCGCTTTATTCAGGAAGCTGATATTTCTGTCATATTCATTAGCTTTCCTCCTGCGAACACAAAACGTTGTCGGTGCTGTGTAGGTGCTGTTGTAGATGCCTTAGTAATGAAGGCGTTTTCCTGTGAGCAGTGGGAGTGTCTGCCGATTATGTTGTATGTGTATTTGTTTTAATTTCTTTTAGAAGCAGTTGAACTTTGTGCACTCCGAGTTCCTTATAACAAACAACAAAAACCTAGGAAACAGATACACTTTTAAACACGGAAACTACTAACATTATTACTGCTGGTTGTGGAAATGAATCTAACTTTTACACTGTAAAGTGTTTTAGAAATATTCTTTGCTCCAGTCAACTTTGTGAAGATTCAGTAGAACTTACATACAATAACACATGGTAGTTTTGCCATTACAGGTTAGTAATAGTAAAGTATCGACTGCTATAAAGTGACCCACGTTATTAAAGTATTTGTGAGATATGTGTGAAGTTAGTTTAATTGAGACAATCTTTAAATATATGGACAGTAGACTGATGAATTTTGGGAAGGCTAAGAAAGATGTTACAGTACAAATAAAGTTATGACTCTTTTTTTAAATGAAAGGCAGAGTGCAGGTGTGGGTTATTATAACTGTTAATCTAAATCTATTGCTTTCTGTTGTCAAGCTAGGGAAATAGATAGTGTATGGTAAATATTAGGGCCAGACCTCCTTGGTTTTATCTTTTCTAATGTCTTTTTTAGCAGTATTGATATCTAGAAATGTTTGACAATTCAGTCCATGATGTTAAATTTTAGGGGATTTTTAATCCTCCTAAAAGGTGAAATATTAGTTGTGAAAGGAAAGTAACAGATTCAGACCTTTGAGTGTATTGGGTAAATACGCAGGTTTCTAACTAACTGATCTTTTTTAATATGCAACCTTGTTGTAGCTGTGTTGGCCCCAGGATATTAGAGAGACAGAGATTAGAGGTTATATCTTTTATTGATCCAATAAAAGATATTACCTCACCCACCTGGTCTTTTATAAGGCAGTGAAATGACCTCTTATTGCAGTACCTATTCATATCTCTGTAGCTAGTGCTTAGTTGCTGTTTTCATTGCAGATGCTCATTCAGGCATCTATAACTTAATACTTGAATTTGAATCCAGAGAAAATGTAATATACAAATTGTGAGACAATAGAGGTCTGTGTGTTTGGTTTCCTTTTAAAAATGATTTAAATCATCTTAACCGCTTTTCAGATACCCAGGATTTTAGAAATGTAGCGGCTGCAAGTACCTGTAGTTGTGTTCTAAAACCAGCTCCAAATAAATGTTCAAATTGTGACGTTTCAGCTTCCATTCATTTCAGCAGTTGTCTGGCACAAAGAAGTCTTAAAGAGATGTAATCAGCATCTGGGGGAGTGTAGCTAGTGTTGCCCCACCTTCTGTGAGTTGGCTCCCTTCATTAATAGGCGTGAGGGGGAAGGGCATACAGGGGTAGCAGTAAGGACCGCCACAAAGCCCATTGTTCTCCATGCTTTCTGAGCCATCCTGCTTTGTGCCTACAGGACAGCTCAGGGGTCTTTTGACTGCTGCTATTCTGTCCGTCCATGTCTCCCCCTCCACCCCCCGCTATTGTTCTGATAAGGCCAGAATTTGGCCCTGCCTTTTTCAAATGGAGTCTCATGTAGGTTTGTTTTGTTTTTTTAACTGATTAAGTGAGACTGGCAGCCTTATGTCTAAATGTGTTTTACATTTGTCAGGGCCAATTAATAATGTATTTAAATACTTTTCATGGTGTGGTATTCTAAGGTATATTGTCCATATTAGTGTCAACTGGCAGAGATTTTTTTTTTTTTTTTTTTTTTTTTAAATCAGTGGTTCCATTCATTTCCTTCCAATCATAGCAGCATGGAGAAAATTCATCACAGAGCTATCTCTTCCTGAGTGGAGGAGAGGAAACAGTCATGTCTGCAGCTCTGTTCCCTCTCCTCTCCTTCCTCCCCCAACCTTTCCCTGATCCCTGTGGATAGGAGAGAAACAGGCTGGGAGAATGCACATCACCACTGTTACATGAGGAACTTGCTGTCATACGCTACACTGGAAAGTTATGCAGCCCTTCCGCTCTAGTGAAGTCCCCTTGAGGAGCTGGGGCCCAGAAGTTCTGAGGACTAAAGGAAGAGCTGGCAGCAAGTCTTCATTAAGCTGCACTGTCAGGGAGGTGTGAGGGCCCCAGAGTCAGATTTGAGACACAGGGCCTCTGTTTGTCTCTCTGTCTAGAGACCATGGTACCCTTCATCCTAGTATCCGAGCATCTGAGGAGTGGAGATAAAGTAAAAGTGGCCTCCAAATTAGTTGAGGAGTGGGACCAAGAAAGAAAGAACAAATGCATCAGCAAGCATAAAATAGAGGGTATGTCCCGTTGCCCCAGCCGTCCTTCTGTCCATACACATAGTTCTCTCATCCAAATGAGGTGGTATCTTGAACCTGGGCTAGCTGGCCTGTCTGGAACTACAGCGCTACCCTTGAGCTGGTGACCTGGCTACACAGGCTAAACCACTCAGATTGTTAGTCCTCCAGTGCCTTCCCACAGTTCCTCATTGTGCCCAGAAGGACAGACAAGTTCTCCCCCAGTTTACTGAAAAAATGATGGAGTGGTTCAGCTTATTGCAGCATGGAGAGCCGTGGGATTCCAGTAACACACTGGTGAGAACAGTACCTGTGAGAACACAGTAACTTGGGTAGGAATTTGCAGTGTGCCTGCTCACACCTGGGCTAGGTTAACCTGCTGCTCAGACCCAGGTGCTGATCACCGAGTTAGCTCTGCAGTGAAGACATACCCAAAGTTACAGAGTAGGGGAAAGATGCTGTGTTTTATGTGCATGCTTTAGAGGGAAAGCTCCACTATCCTCTTAGGGTTTGTCTTGGCTGGGGCTTTGCTATAATGACACTCATCCGAGCTGCACCAGCACAGTCCCTAGTATAGGCAGACAGTGATGCAGTGCACTAGTGCAAACAATTATTTCATCTGTCTACACTCCAGGTTGGACCAGTGTAGCTACACTGATAGCTGTCATTGGAGCAAATCCTTAAACAAGGCCTTAGACTTAGGGCACATCTAAACTGCCTATTAGTTTGGACTACAAGGTGTGAACAGTAGTGAGCACCAAAGTGCTTTGCTGTAACTCCCCCATGTGGACGATGCAGGCATGAGCTAAAAGGTTCCTAGTTCTCATTAACAGTCCTCTTCAAACAGAACTTCATTAATGCGAAGTAGGAATCTTTTAGTTCACACCTGCAGGGTCCACGCAGGGGAGTTACAGCGCAGCACTTTAGTGCACACTGCTTTTCACACACCCCAGAGTCTGAATTGCAGAGCAGTGTAGATATGCCTTTACACAAGGCCTTAGACTCCAGGAAGGGACAGCAGTTCAGTTATTGGTACTACAACTACAGCAGCATAATTCATGTCTCTGAAATATGTGCAATCAGTAATGGCCCTTTGCACTACAGAAATTTTAATCTGTTTATCATGAAAGTTGAACTTACAAAGGTAGAATCATGTACAAAAAAACTGCATTCAAAAACAAAACAGTGTAAAACTTTAGAGCCTACAAGTCCACTCAGTCCTACTTCTTGGTGAGCCAATCAGACAGACAAACAAGTTTGTTTACATTTGCAGGAGATAATGCTGCCTGCTTCTTGTTTACAATATCACTTGAAAGTGAAAACAGGCATTCGCATGGCAAGATATTTACATGCCAGATGTGCTAAAGATTCATATGTCCCTTCATGCTTCAACCACCATTCCAGAGGACATGCTTCCATGCTGATGATAGGTTCTGCTTGATAATGATCCAAAGTAATGCGGACTGACACGTGTTCATTTTCATCATCTGAGTCAGATACCACCAGCAGAAGGTTGATTTTCTTTTTTGGTAGTTCGGGTTCTGTAGTTTCAACATCAGAGTGTTGCTCTTTTAAGACTTCCAAAAGCATGCTCCACACCTCGTCCCTCTCCGATTTTGGACGGCACTTCGATTCTTAAACCTTGGGTTGAGTGCTGTAGCTACACCTCTACCCCAATATAATGCGACCCGATATAACATGAATTCTGATATAACGCGGTAAAGCAGTGCTCTGGGGGCGCGGGGCTGTGCACTCCGGCGGATCAAAGCAAGTTCGATATAACACGGTTTCACATATAACACGGTAAGATTTTTTGGCTCCCGAGGACAGCGAGGTAGAGCTGTATTTTTAGAAATCTTACATAGGTACCTTCTTTGCGTTTTGTCAAATCTGCTGTGAAAGTGTTCTTAAAATGAACATGTGCTGGGTCACCATCCAAGACTGCTATAACATGAAATATATGCAGAATGCAGGTAAAATGGAGCAGGAGACATACAATTCTCCCCCCAAGGAGTACAGTCACAAATTTAATTGACGCATTATTTTTTTTAATGAGCATCATCAGTATAGAAGCATGTCCTCTGGAATGGTGGCCGAAGCATGAAGGGGCATATGAATGTTTAGCATCTCTGGCATGTAAATACCTTGCAATGCTGGCGACAAAAGTGCCATGCAAATACCTGTTCTCACTTTCAGGAGACATTGTAAATAAGAAGTAGGCAGCAGTATCTCCCGTCAATGTAAACAAAGTTGTTTGTCTTAGCGATTGGCAGTAGGACTGAGTGGACTTGTAGGCTCTAAAGTTTTACATTGTTTTATTTTTGAGTGCAGTTATGTAACCAAAAAAAATCTGCATTTGCAAGTCACACTTCCACAATAAAGAGATTGCACTTCAGTACTTGTATGAGGTGAACTGAAAAATACTATTTATTTTGTTTATCATTTTTACAGTGCATATATTTGTAATAAAAAAATAATATAAAGTGATCACTGTACATTTTGTATCCTGTGTTGTAATTGAAATCAATATTGAAAATGTAGAAAAACATCCAAAAATATTTAATAAATTTCAGTTTGTATTCTATTGTTATAAGTGCAATTAATCGCAATTAATTTTTTTGAGTTAATCACGTGACTTAACTATGATTAATTGACAGCCCTACTTTTTACAGTTGAGCTCACAATTAGGGTAAATTTGTATGCCCAGTTATTACAGTGAGCATGGATTAAATTTAAAGATCACTTTAAGGTTCTTTTATGCTGCCTAGGTGGTATAAAGGGGCCTTCATGTAAATGGGAATCAGACCCACCATCCTGTTTGCAACAGTCCTGGGAAACAATAAGGACTCAGTTCTGAATTTCCTAACCTTTGTGGGTTAAACTCATTGTTATCTGAACAGCAGACCAGCCAGATCTCCCGTGTTTGGGGTGTGTCTGTCCTGCCCTCTTGCTCGGAGAAGATCATTTTCTGCATTTTTTTTCTCGAAGGGATAAACTGTCACAGTAAAGTTTGCAGGATTTAAGAAGAGACTTGGCCTAGGAATGGGCAAGAACTTTTAAAGATTGTATAATCCCCCATTTGTATAAGAGAACAGCTATTCTTTTGTGCCCTCTCCTGAAAAAGTGTCTTTTTCTTAGATATCACTGATTTCATATTAGATTTCTAACTACGGGTGTGTTAAAATCAACACTGGTTGATTTCAGTTTCTGCACTTTTTGGTGAGGGTTTCAGTGGGGCTTTCTTGGCTTCACTGCCCAAGAACTGTAATTTTGATTTCCAAAGCCCAGAATGCTTAGACATGGGTAAGCACAACAAAATCCTGTTGTTTTGGTTTGGGGTTTTTTGTGTCACTTCCCGGCCTAACAAAGAGAAATACTGTATGGGGAGGTGGTCTGTATTTTTACTGCCGGAGCAAGTCATCTGAGCTTAAGCAGTGATGGGCAGCGATGATACAAGCAACTAAAGGCCTGCTCCAGGTAAAGAAGGGCCTGCAGAGGCCTTAAATGAACAGATTATGGGGGACTAAAAATGAAAAAACCAGAGTCAGGAGTGCAGGTTACAGGGTCAAAGCAACAGATTCAGAGGGGATTGAGAAACTGACGAAAAGCCACTATAGCTGACAATCCCAGGGGAAACAGACACATTGGGTGGCAGAAGTGTGCACATGGATGTGGACACACATTCCAGCCCTCTGCTTACAGGCAGTATATCATACTGATTACAAGTTTCAACGTGCGCTGTGGACTTATTACCATGAGTTAATTGTAGTTAGGATACAGTTAATTATTCATTTCAGCTCTTACCTTCCAAGTATTTCCTCCATAATTGTGGGGTTTCATGAACATAAACAAACTAGGCAAAATGTCTGGTTTTCTTTAGTTCCCATGTGAGTTATGCTGAAACCTAGGGAGAATGTAAATCTTTCTAGGGGGATTTGAACATAATCAGTGCAAAACATACCAGAATCTATAATAGTTTTATCTCAAACCTACAGAACTTCCATGCAGATTTTTGTTTGCTTTGGTTTTCTGGTTTACTTGGCACTAGTCTTGAATATCAACAGAAGACCGCATTATAAAACACCGGGAGAATCATTAAATAGTAAAATGTAATGCATTTTAAAAATTAACTTGTGTGGGGTTGATAAGATGAGTCACTGCTGATCCTGCTCTGAAGCATTAGTTCATGTGAATAAGAGAGAGCATTTGGTAGGTGTGGAAAGACACTTTACACTGATGTATCCATAATCTTTTGTCTGTGTGAGAGGCCAACATAAACAGCTGCAGTGAGCTTCTGCAGTTCAATTTTGTGTATCTAGGTCATGGAGGTGTGGACACCTATACTATGTTCCTTCCTGTACCTGGCATGTGGAATGGTTAGTGTGGATAGAGCTTTTGATAAACACCCTCTGGCTGAAATAAGTAGTTGTCAAGGTTAATCTTTTAACATATAGCATAAAGAGCGTGTATGACCATGCGTTTGGAAGCATTAAGATCTGAGTTGCTTTTAATCCACTGGTAAATCTCTCTCTCTCGCACACACTCACTCACTCACACTCTCCCCCTGTAACTTGTTATAATTTATCATTTGTTTCTGGCAGCACCAACAGCAGCCTAGGTGTTTTGCAAATATAAAAGGGCCTGTCTCTACTTATAGCTTGTATTCTAATGTAACAAGCAGAGATGGAGGGTAGGGGAATGGGGAAATGCAAGCCAGGCAGGTGGTGATTGGACACATTGTGGTAATAGAAAATTTTAATGACTGTTGTAGCTCTTACTTGGCCATGCAATAAGAGTGAGTAAGTTCACATCCCTCCTCCCACTCCCCCCCAATTTCCCTTCTCAGACTTTGATCATAGTAGGGAGAACCCGGGACTGTTTGTCCAGCTGTCCTGACTGTGAACAAGTAGTCAGGGAGTGGGGGAGCAATGGGGTGTGGGGCGTGGCTCTGCCCCTCCTGTTCTGACTGGAGTAGCTGGCGGGGTGCATAGTGGAGAACGAGCTGCTCCATGAAAAGGGGTGAAGCAACTTACTCCCCCTTCAGAACAAGCAGTGAGCATGGAGAAAATGTGACCTACAATTTGGTCCCTGATCTGCTCCTGGGGTTGCACAGCTACGTGCCAGACCTTCATACTCAGGGCAGATCGTAAAGTCACAACGTAGTCTGGTGTGACTGGTAGGATTGAGAGCCATGTTCTCTCATTCGGAGGGAGAACATCTCTGCTCTTGATCTCTAGGGCATACGCACTTGTGCTCAGAGTTTTCCTGTGCCTGGTCTAATTTCTGCATCAGGAGATCAGTTACCAAAGTAACAGTTCTGTAATTGTTTCTAATAAGGGAAGAATCACAGGATGTTCTTTAGTTGGGAAATAAGGAAGGAGTGCAGACATTTATGCGCAAGCCATACTGCGTGTTCAAAAGTTTGGAATTGATGAAGAAAATTGGAATAAAACAACCATACAGTGCTGAGTTCATTTTGTTTCTTTGCAAGCACATGGTTTTAGTATGTAGTATCAGCAGCCCCAGTGCGTGCTGTTATTATTCAGTTAAACAAGCATTTTAATAACTTGCTACCCCGCCACTAAATAAATTTAACTCAGGATAGCTTGCCAAGTTCTCCTTTTAGGGCCAGTTTCTGCCTTCTTTCCCTACTTGGAAAGAATTAAGTGTCAAAACCAAAGCACTTTAAACTTTATACATCGATTTATCTGTTTACTTTCAATTGTGAGGCAAGGACATTTTAAAGGTAGTGATGAAAGGCCTCACTTTGACACACAGTAAAATGTTCGATAGAGAAGCTGGAAGAAAGTGGGTTTAAAATGCAGGCCATGTTTGTTTGCATTACGTTAGTACCGACAGGCCGTGGTTAGGATCAGAGTCCCATTGTGCTTGGCACTGTACACACAGGAAGGACAAAAGTAGTCCCTGCCCCAAAGAGCAAACAGTCTCTGATTATGTTAGAACACAACAGATGGGTAAATGGGAGGATGAGGGATTGGTGAAACAAGCCAGTTTTACACTGTAAGTGATAGTCACAGCTCATTGTGGTCAGCTGGCAGCATATTGTAGGCATCATAGTCAAGGTGAGTCTTAAGGAGGATCGTCTGAATTTTTTTGGAAGGGTTTCTCCCATGCATAAGGGTCACCAAGGGAGAAGGCAGAGAGGTGTTTGAAGGAGAAGCTGAGTGACAGGAGCATTAGATTAATAGAGTGGCTAGTTAGGGGGAGCCTAAGTCATGAAAAGCCTTAACAGCAAAGAGAAGAAGCTGGTGTTTCATGTGGAGGAAAAGGGAGTGCCAGCTGAGTGGTGCAAAGAGGGGAGTGCCACGGACTGAGCAGCATTTTGAATGGACTTGAGTGGCGCAAGGTTTCTGCAGGTTCTAACTTTTGGGATCCAGATGAGAATAAAAATATCTGAATAATAATAATAATAATAATAAAACTCTTAACATGAACATAAGAGAGGAATGGATTTTAAAAACAATACCCTACTTAATATAGACAGGCATGCATATGGGTGTGTATAGTATCTCCTTGTAGTTAATTGCTGGACTTCAAAAGGCTATTATCCACCAGACAGTAATGTACTATAACTTGCTCTTAAAGAGAATTTGTGGTCAGTACTAGTGATATGAAATCTCAACAGCAGAAATACCTAGTAAGGGGGATACCCACAGTGTGGTTATTTAAGAGAATTCCCTGTTTGTAGAATTGTTTGTTCTTTGAGAAATGTACTTGCCTACATTTTAATTGTTGTTTAATTCTCTTCCTCATAGCCTAGTAAAGGACATGGATAATGTCTGTCCTGAGAAAAAGGACTTAAAAGGCTGTCCCCGGGACTCTGGCTATGACAGCCTCTCCAATAAACTCAGCATACTAGATAAACTTCTCCACACCCATCCTGTGTGGCTACAGCTTGGCCTGAATGATGCTGAAGCAGTGGAAATTCTGCAGTCCCAGCCTCCTGGAGTAAGAGACAAATCTTCATCATGTTTTAATTTATTTACAGTCTCTCTTCCTAAGGTAGCACACGCTCCCCAGTGGGTACATACAGAAAAGGAAGCTCATTCCTTAGGGCCACAGCAGTTCGAGTCTGGGATGAGACATCCCCCTTATGTGATAGCCACCCTCTTGGCTGATGCTTTGTGGATTGAACTAGGGCCAAAAACATGAGCTGATATAGCTACAGAGCCCTGCCTCTCTAGCTGGGGCTGTAGAAGACTCATGTTTTCTATGGATCAGGCACAGAGGAGGGACCTGTAACGCACACTGACCAATGGCTCACACTATTATTAGATTTGCTGGGCCGGACCCTGGGCCCAGGTAAAAATTCTCCCTAGGCGAGGGAGCTCTCGGCTAGTGTAAAGCTGGAGTAGCCAGTTTGTTCTCTAGGTGCACCCCACCTCCTGGCCCAGGGGGCTTGTCAGAGGTGGGAGTGGGCAGGATGGAGTGCAGCTGCACTCCATTAATTCTTGGCTGGTGTATGGGCCTTGGGGACTCTGAGACTCCAGATCTCTCTAGCCTGTGCTGGAGCTGGATTTGATGCAGCATGTTAATTTGGGGAGCCTTATCTGGCTCTCTGATAGCACCTCATCTTTCTCCTACCCTCAGCAGATCTCTGTGCAGGAAAGAATCTGACCTGCTAGGCTTACAAGTGCAAACAAAAATCTTTTTCTAACTATCAGCACATCGCACTTGGCCTAAGGCCTAAAAGGGCCATCATCAATTTGAATAGCTCATTTCTGTCTGAAAATGTTGATCTTCCATTATTATGAGTAATACTGTGCCTAAGCTGAAAACAGTTAGTAGAAAACCATTTTTCCTCCTTTTGTTTACTTTGTGCCAGTGACAGCATTTGTGTACAGTCAGTGTAATTGTTTCCCTTCTACAGTCAGGCTCCAGTCCTTCAATGAGCTCCGTGTGGGTGGACCTCAGTATCCATGTGGAGCCCTGTTGACTTACATGGATTATTCCTCAAATGTGTGAAAAGCAGCTTGCAAGAATGGGACCAAAGTTAGTTTCTTTCTTGATGAAAAGCCCCTTATAAACATTGGGAGGGGAGCAGAAAAGTGCTTATAAATCCATTTAAAAAAAAACAACCTTCAATTGAAGTGAACTTCGGTGGGAATTGGGCACCTTAACTCACTTAAATTCCTTTGAATGTCCCAGATTTAGTTTTTCAACTCTCTTATCCCTGTAATCAAATCAAAATTTACACTTTATTAAACATATTTTGGGGATTGAAATTTGCATTCTTGATTATAGCTATTTACATCCTCAAATATTTGTGTTGCATTTGTGTTTTAAAATGTATAACCGTGGAAGTTGAAGCTAGACAAATTCAAACTAAAAATAAAGCTCACTTTTTTTAATAGTGAGAGTAATTTAACCATTGAAGCAGCATACAGATGGATATTAGTGGATACTCTGTCACTTTGTCTTTTAAAATGAAGATGGGATCTTTGTAAAAGATGTAGTTTAATTCCACCATAAGTTATTGGATTTAAGAAGACAGGTTAGTAATGGAGAGCGAGTGAGATCACTTAATCAACTGGATATAAGCAAATAATATGCATTTTAATACAGCTAAATATAAACATAGACCACTGGGAACAAAGAATGTAGGCCACACTTACAGTGTGGGGGACTGTATCCGGGGAAGCAGTGACTCTGAAAGATGTGGTGTGGAGGATAATTAACTGAACATGAGCTCCCAGTGTGACTGTGGCCAAAAAGAACTAATGCAATCCTAGGATGCATAAATGGGGGAGTCTCAAGTAGGAGTAAACAAGTTATTTTACCTCTGTTTTTGTCACTTGTGTGACCACTTATGGAATACTGTATCCAGGTACCCACAATTCAAGAAGGATGTTGATAAATGGGAGAAGGTTCAGAGAAGATCCACAAGAGTCATGAAAGGATTAGAAAACATGCCTGTAGTGATAAACTAAATAGATGGAGCTCTTTGTATCTAATGGGGAACAAATACTTAATAATGGGCTCTTCAGCTTAGTAGAGAAAGGTGTAACACGATCAAATGGCTGGAAGTTGAAGCTAGATAAATGTAGACTGGAACCGAGGTACACCTCTACGTCTATATAACACGACCCGATATAACATGAATTCTGATATAACGTGGTAAAGCAGTGCTGGGCGGGGGTGGGCTGCGCACTCCAGCGGATCAAAGCAAGTTCGATATAACGCGGTTTCACCTATAATGCGGTAAGATTTTTTTGGCTCCCGAGGACAGTGTTATATCGAGGTAGAGGTGTATACATTTTTAATGGTGAGAGTAATTAACCATGGAACAATTTACAAAAGGTGATGATGGATACTCCATCACTGACAATTTTTACATCAAGATTGGATGTTTTTTTAAAAGATCTGCTCTAGGAATTTTGGGAAAGTTCTCTGGCCTGTGTTATGCAGGAGGTCAGATTAGATTATTTTAATGGTCCTTTCTGGCCTTAATCTATGAAAAACATCTATAACAAAGATTTCTAAAGTTTTATTTCTTTTCCCCTCTTGATAGATCTTTCTGGTTAGGAAATCCAGAAGAATGCAGAAGAAAGTCCTATCGCTCCGTCTACCCAATGAATTTGGATCTCGCCTCAAGGAATTTGCAATAAAAGAAAGCACATATAGTAAGTCATGTATTATGGGAGTCATTTGCTATACTGTATGGGCCAGATTCACTTTGCATCGGTGAAACCCAGTGTCTGGGCTCTAGGCTGTAAGCAGCAAAAAAAAAAATCAACCAGAGTCAGGGGAATAACAGTGCAAGCTGCCTACAACCCACACTCTGCTGTGGATTCCAAAGCCATCTGGGCAGACCTTCACGTGAGTGGGGCTGGCCCTGGAGAGGGTGGGCATTGTGCAGATTAAGGCTTTGATTCAATGAGGTACTTAAAAACATATGCCTAACTTGCCATAAGCAAGGGAGTAGTCCTACTGAAGTCAATTAGAATACTCATATACTTAAAGTTAAAGCATGTGCATAAGTACCATGCTGAATGGGGGCCTCACTGCTTGTTATAGGCAGTCTCCACTTGTGAGGCTTCCATAGAACCCCACCAGAATTTAAAATTGTCCTTCCCTGATGATGCCACCATCACCCTCCACCATGTGACTTCTCTTCTGGCACATCTTTGCCCTGGGCACAAAGGAGAATCTGGGTTTATGTATTATTTTTAGTCATTTGTTTCTCAGATTTAAGAACAATTTTCACCAATCACGGGATCAGAAATGTAACCCCATTGAGAAACATTTCTAATAATCCTTGGTATCCATGATGATGCAAGTATTATTTGTTCCATGTCTAAGGCCTTGTCTAAACTGCCACTTTACAGTGCCGAAACTTTCTCGCTCAGGGGCGTGAAAAAAACACCCCCCAGAGCGATGCAAGTCTCAGCACTTTAAAATGGCAGTGTAGACAGTGCACCGGCGCTGGGAGCCGTGCTGGTAGCTCCTCCCCTCGTGGGGGTGGGTTTTTTACAGTGCTGGGAGAGCGCTCTCCCAGCGCTAGTGCCTTGACTACACAGCCGCGGCAGTGCTTTAACATTGGTAGTGAAGCCATACCCTTAGTTACTAGAAATAAAACATAGGCTGGGTTCCAGTAAGTTTCAAAACAAAGCTGTAGTGATCTCTATGAAAAGAGGGTGTGAAAAACAGTTCTAGGTAAAACTGAGAATAAAAATAGGAAGCTGTATCTTCCTCAGATTGTAGCACAGTTTGGAAGCTGCAAATAGAACAAAGGGGTTATCTTAACAACATGCTGAAAACTGGGATTGAAATTGAGCAACAGAGTTTCAGCTAAGCAGCCTTCTTCAGGAATGATCTGTGAAGGAAAAGATATAAAGACCTTTATCTTTTTATGGTGTCCTTATGTGATTGAGCTTTTTTTCTTTCTCATGTTTATCCATTACGATTCCCCTGAATCTTTACTTACATGGCTTCTTTACTCAGAGTGACATTTACTACTGACAGGAATGGCTGGCTCCATGTTTGAAGTCAATGGAGTTGCACCAGCTTGTATTTGTATTTATCCGTGGTCTGTAAACATGTATTGATATCAATACAAAACCATGGTGGAAATTACATGGGAAAGGTCTTTATTATTTCTGTGCATTTAAAATAACAATTTTTGAATTTTTAGAAAAGTTCTAGTGCAGCTTTATTAGAAAAAAAAATATTTAGCTAAACAATTTGTAATAGCCATCACAAAGCATTAGTATGAATCAGACTTGGTTGGAGAGCTTTGTTAAAAGGGGAATGATTCATAGGTTTGCCACCTATCATTACTAGTGGTTACTGTATTGCTGCTAATGTAATTGAGGCAAAAAATGGGTGCCAAGAGAAAGAAAGAAAGAAAGGTTTTTAATTAACTTGGCTATATTAGTACTATGAATAACACAAGGTCTCAGTTGTTGACTAGCTGTTCTGTTAGAAGTTGTGCAATTTTAATCTCCTTTGATTCATTTCCCAAGGATTAGAACATGTTTGGAATGAAAAAAACAAACCCACCGCCCAGACTATCAGTATGTTTACTAGAATGTTTTTGACCGAGACACACACTCCTCCACACAGTTGTTTTTGATTAACAAAACAGTAGTCACTTAGATGCTGCAAACTCCTTACTACGTACGCTGTGCAAAAGCCAGGAGTGTTTATATTAAGACTGGTTTCTTGGAATGTGCATTGAAAGACTGATCTGTTTTTTTCATAATCTTTCTTTGCAGCCTTTTCTTTGGAGGGCTCTGGAATAAGTTTTGCTGATTTATTCAGGCTCATCGCTTTCTACTGTATTAGCAGGTAAGATTGTATTATGTTATGTTTTGAGTAGCGTTTGCTAGACCATCCTTAAAAATAAGTAACCGTCCATAAGGATTTTCTTGATTAAATATGGTATAAATATTCATCATCATCATCATCTCCCTTTGCCAAGGTTGGATAGGATTGACTTCCATTGGTTTCTTGGCTTAGATAAGTACCTAGACTGCCAGCCACCTTAAATCTAGTATAAATATTACTAATCTATAAATATTAGTAGACTGTTTTAGAGGATAACTGGCTAAATAATAAGAGAGCATGAACTGAAGCTAAGAAAACACAAAAGAAAGTCCTTGTTACCCACTTTCTTACGTGGCACTGACTAACAAAGGATAGTGACTGTTATTGCAGAAAGTAGTATAGAACACTTCATTGACTAGACAGGGTAAATGTCTGTTTGTTATGCAACAGGACAGCCAAAAGGTTTGTAAACTGCAGAGAAAATGTGAAAGTTTTTTGACAAATTTCAGTGTTATGATTTTCTTGTTAAACCAGGGGTGGCCAACCTGAACCTGAGAAGGAGCCAGATTTACCAATGTACGTTGCCCAAGAGCCACAGTAATAACTTCAACCGCTCCCCATCAGCTCCCCTCCCCGCTGCTCCCAGTGCCTCCCGGCCACCGGGGATCAGTGCCTCCCGCTCCCTCCCGATCAACTGTTTTGTGGCATGCAGGAGGCTCTAGGAAGGAGGGGGAAGAGCCAGGGCACGGCAGGCTCAGGGGAGGGGATGGGAAGGGGTGGATTGGCAGCAGGGCCTGTGGCAGAGCCAGGGGTTGAGCAGTGAGCACCCCCCGGCACATTGGAAAGTTGGCACCTGCAACTCCATCCCCGGAGTCAGTGCTGTGACGGGTTGGATCACAGAAATCCCCTTGGGAACTGCCACCTGATGTGCCAAGACTACTTCTATCCCTGTTTTCCCTGCCAGCTCAGGACTCCAGCACCCTGTCTTGCTGAGCCAGACACTCCTGTCTGCTCCAACACAGACCCAGGGTCTGAATTACTTGCCCCAAAGCTGCAGGTTTACCTGAAAACAGCTTGCAGAAGAGTGCTTGTCTTTAGTACTCAGATGCCCAACTCCCAATGGGGTCTAAACCCAGATAAATCTGTTTTACCCTGTATAAAGCTTATACAGAGTAAACTCATAAATTGTTTGCCCTCTATAACACTGATAGAGAGATATGCAAAGCTGTTTGCTCCCCCAGGTATTAATACATACTCTGAGTTAATAAATAAAAAGTGATTTTATTAAATACAGAAAGTAGGATTTAAGTGGTTCCAAGTAGTAAGAGACAGAACAATTGTAAGTTACCAAGCAAAATAAAATGTGTAAATCTATGTCTAATCAAACTAAATACAAATAAGATCCTCACCAGTTCCAGAATGCTCCCTTTTACAGACTAATCTCCTTTTAGCCTGGGTCCAGCAATCACTCACCCCCCCTGTAGTTACTGTCCTTTGTTCCAGTTTTCTTCAAGTATCCTGGGGGGTGGAGAGGCTCCTTCTTTAGCCAGCTGAAGACAAAATGGAGGGGTCTCCCAGGGGTTTAAATAGACTTTCTCTTGTTTGTGGAGACCCCCTCCTCACCCTGTGTAGAATCCAGTCACAAAATGGAGATTGGAATCACATGGGCAAGTCACATGCCCCCCATGCATGACTCAGGACTTGCAGGTAGCAGCATGTGGGTAATGGCTACCTTGAACATCCTCAGGTAGACTTCTTATGTGGATTGGAGTCTTCCAAGCTCTTTTGTCTGTTAAGCGCTTCCTGATTGAGCACCTAATTTGCACATTCCTTTCCCAAGAAGTGACCAAATGTTCTAACTAAGGCTACTTAGAAATCAAGCAATTATACAGCCAATGTTCATAACTTTGAACACACAGATGGTGCCTGCATACAACTAGGATGAACATAACCAGTAGATCTAATCTTTACATAGATATGTTACATGGCATATGTAGCAAAACCCTATTCCAGTTATAGCATACATACATTTATGAGCACCTCCCCTATAAAGCCTTATGGGGTACACTGTCACAGGTGCCTATACAAGGAGCCACATATTAACCTCTGAAGAGCCGCATGTGGCTCTGGAGCCACAGGTTGGCCACCCCTGTGGTAAACAGTTGCCTCACTGGTTGTGTGTGTGTGTGTGTGTGTTGAAGTGCCTGGTATGTGCCCCCTAAATTCCTTATGTGTGAATTCAGTACCTGTGACAAGTCCCAGATTGATAGCTCTGGGGACTCAGGTCCTATGCTTAGCCATAGAACAGGTAGAGCAAGGCCAAACTTCATCTCTACGGGAATCTGTTCTAAGGGCGGGGGGCGGGAAGAGTTCGATCTCCTTGGCTCACACTGCCAACATGGTTGCCAATTATTGCTGGTTATGGTGGTGATTTATGGCAGTATGAATATTTACTCCTGGAGACTGAGAGCACCAAGCCTGTTGTTGTTTACGTTATGGAGCACACAGAACCCCCGAGATCAGGACCCCATTGTGCTAGATGCTATAGACGCACACGGTAAAAGACAAGCTCATTCATGTAAATAACTTAACAGCACTCGGCGAGTGACTGAGCCAGACTGGATTGAAACTGGTAATCTAGCAACGAAAGGTCCTCTATCTCATCCCCATTCACACTCCGTTTAAAATTCCGTTTCTACAAAATGGCTTTTAATTTTCCATACGTTAATTTTTGTTCGGTGCAAGGTTAAGCCTGAATCTCCAGGTAAGGCCCAGCAGTCGCATGGAATCATCCTGCCTGGAGAAATCAGAAATTGCAGGGGTGGATGCAAGACTGCACCGTCCCTGCAGCTGTACGCTAATTTGCAGCCCTGCTTCCTTTCTTGCTGCACCCTCATACAGTGAAAGACAAAGAAAAGTGAGGAGAAAACGGAAGGGTGATGCAAACCCACACATGGCTGTAACTATTCCAAAATGCTACTCCTGGATGTTCATAAAGACACCCTCACCTGAAATCATATCCAGGGATTTTAATAGATTTTTGTTTTTTTAACCCTCCGTCATTAGCAAGAAACTCCTAGAAGCTTGTGGTTTATTTCCCTGCCAATGTCTGTCTTTGATGAACATTTTATTTTGCTGTTTCTCGAGTAGCAGAAACCATTCCAGTTCCTATCCTTTTCAGACTGTGTCTTGGCATCATGTGGGATATAAGTGGGAATATGCACAGTACTCGGGGAAGTTGTAGTCAGTGACTGTGACAGAGCAGCAGAGGGAGCACATGACATCTGTTAGTGTATCTAAGGCCTTGTCTACATTACCAGGGTAAGTAGACCTAAGTTACACTACTCCAGCTACGTGAATAACAGAGCTGGAGTCGACGTAGCTTCGATGGACTTACTGCGGTGTCTACACCACACTGCGTCGACAGGAGATGCTCTCCTATCAACTTACCTTACTCCTCTTGTTCCAGTGGAGTACCCGAGTCGACCGGAGAGCATTCTGCGGTCGATTTAGCAGTTCTTCACTAGACACACTAAATCGACCCCCTGCTGCATCGATCGCAGCAGTGTCGATCCCTGGTAAGTGTAGACATGGCCAAAGAAAACACAGGATAGATTCTTGACAAGAATGGAGAATTTAAAAAAACACAGGTGGGGTTTGCAAAGGAGCCTGTGAGAGCTGGGTACCAAAGTCACAGTGAAATTCAGTAAGATTTGGGTGCCTGATTTCCTTAGGCTCTTTTGAGAATCCCAGCCTGTGGGTGAAATCTGTGCCCCGGTGAGATCAATGGGAATTTTGCCATAGCCTTAAAGAGGATCAGAATTTTACCCTATATATTTAGCATTTGGAGACATTCCACCCTAGATTAAAATGGAATTCAGATTTTGGCCCATGGAGATGTTGACAGTGTCCTTTCAATTACTTGTTAGTAAGTGTGTCAACTCACTGCATATGTTTGTGATTTTCATCTGTTTGGAGTTTGCTGTTGCTGATTTTTGAGGGTATAAACATAAAATACGGCAATTCAGTGATCAAAGAGCTGTTGTCTGTATTACACCAGATGCTAAATGTGCTTACAATTTTGAAAATAAATCACCTGTATTGACACCAGTTGTATCTGAATGTACATAAAAGTGTGTAGGACATTTTTGCTACACGACCAGTTCTTATTTACATACTCTCATTACATAGGTACTTCTACAGATTTTGCAGGTTTTCGGGCTCTGGTGTTTAAGAATGCACTGTTACAAGTATAAACAAGTGGGTAGAGAAAAGATTTAATATACAATGTAATAAATGCTTACACAAAGTACTTAGACAAAGTAATTCTTAAGTTCTTGTTTCAAAGGATTTATATAGACAATGTGGTTTGTAGTTAAGTACCATCTGCGGAGTCCCATATGTAAACATCCATTTATTATTTTAATACGTATTGAGTAGAAAACAGATATGGTGACTATAGTATGAATGTAACTGTATTTATTGGAATAAATATTTTCAAACTAGAGATATGTTCAGACTGACAGAGTTTACAAGCACTTCTGTACTCTCTGTCCTAAATACCCATTCAAGTTATTTTTGAAAACTGGAGGTTAAATTGGAACAAAACTCAAGTTTTATTCACAAATAGGAATTTTGGGTAAAGTGCTGATTTTGGCAGATGAATGTTTCAATAATCAGACTGATGTACTCTAAAAGACCAGTGGAAAAGCTACTGCTGTAATAAGAGGAAAAGTGGGTGGAACAGGGAGAGTCAGTCCAGAAGAAAGGAACATCGGGGGACTGATTCTCATTTACCCTAAAGTTTCTTTACACCAGTGGGGTTTAAAGGATTGTTGATTACATCATACTCACTTTATGGCCCCTTTCAACTGCCAGAGCAGTTCAAAGTAGCTTTGCTGGAAATGAGAATCTGACCTGTTGTCATTGCATATGCTGGAAATAATGAAAAATTTAAAATATGGAAATAACAGCAAAAATTACCAATACTGTTCTTTCTTTTAAAATCAGGGATGTCCTGCCATTCACCTTGAAATTGCCTCATGCTATTGCGGCAGCAAAGACAGAAGCTGAACTTGAAGACTTTGCTCAGCTGGGACTGAGTAAGTATGACTATTTACATAGGTTTATTGCCCTGTGTCATTGTAACCATATCAGTAAAATAGTCTTTATGCAAAAAATCGGTAAACGATGGCAAAGATGATTTTGTTGTTTGTTCGTTGTTTTGTTTGTCTTGCATCTGAAGAAGTGAGGTTCTTACCCACGAAAGCTTATGCTCCCAATACTTCTGTTAGTCTTAAAGGTGCCACAGGACCCTCTGATGCTTTTTGTTGTTGCAAGTAGCTTAATTATCCCACTTAGTGGCAGTCTATTGCCTTCCTATCCTGCCGATAAGCCTCCGTGATTTGGTTTGCTGTACTGCTGCCCCCTACTTTCTGTCTAGCTGTATGCACTCTGTCCCACAGAACACCTCAGACTGATCCAAATACAGTCCCATAGTCCTGACAGCAGGGTTTGGTGCAGTCCCACATGCATTGTAGGTTAGAGCAGATGCAGCTGAAAGTGGAATGGCAGTTATTGGCTTGTACAGCATAGCTCTTAGTTTGGTAATTGCTGGAAGATTTTGAACGGAATTCATCATGAACAGCATTCTGTACTCCGATTGGCACATGCTTACATTTGCAAAGCGATTTAGGACTGACTGTTCAGAGGTGTGCTGATCTGAATGCAAGTAGAAACACATGTGAAGTATATGTATTCACATTAGTATGATGAGTATTTTCAAGTGGGAGGGAAAATACAGGGGCGTGTCCCTAGCAAATGCTTAGTTCCACTGCTAAAACAAATACGGGCACATCCCAAAATGTGCCTTGAGCCTAAAGCAGAACTGAAACCTGGCAGAATTTGAACATGGACCTGAAACAGATAGTGTTGAGCACCTCCGGGCCATGCTGAATTCTCTTTGAAGTCAGTGGGAGTTGAGGGCACTCTGTACCTTTCAGGATCTGGCCCTCATACCCATTTAACTGAGAGCAGAATTTGGCCCAATAAACTTTTGTGTGCTCTTTCCCAGCACAGTGGTTTGCTCTGTAATATGACTTGAACACAAGGATCTTCACAGGATTTTACTCTGCAGTGAACCCCTGAGGTGGCTCTGGATTTTGTTTGCAGCAGTAACCCTGGTGATCATTTTATAAGACTCTGGTCACTGAAGTCAGTGTAAAGTGTGCTGAAGAGTGTTGTCTTTTGCATTGATAATCTGTAGCTTTAGGTAACTAATGAAAGTTTAGACTTACACATGCTGCACCGAGGCGAGGGGGCAAGCACTCCCTCTTGGGGGAGTTTGTTAGGTCACTGTACCCAAAGAAGGGCATGATGAGCTGGGTTGTGGTGTCATTGGAATCTCAGCCCCTTGTACACCTGATGGCAACACGTACTAGAGGAATCTGTCCAAAGGAGGTGCATATGCCACTGCTCACAAGCTCTCCATCACATCCATACCTAGAGTTATTGTGCTTGTGTTTGTCCTGTGCAGATAGAATACCCAAGAGCACCACTGCTTGTGTGCTGCAGGTCTGTAACCCCTATCCCTAGACTTCCTCTGGCTGAATTTCTGCCCTTGGTTTTGAAAATAATAATAATATGTTCGAAAGCTGAGAGAGGAATGCTCTAGTTGCTAGGTGTAAGCATGGGAGTCAGAAGCCCCAATTTCAATTTCCTGCTCCACCACAGACTTCTGATGTGACCTTGCCTCAGTTTCTCATATGTAAAATGGGGTTAATAGCATTTCTCTGCCTCATGGGGTATTGTGAAGACCAATTGGAAGGAAGTGTTGTTTACTTCTCATAACACAAGAACTAGGGCTCACCAAATGAAATTAATAGGCATCAGGTTTAAAACAAACAAAAGGATATATTTCTTCACACAACACACAGTCAACTTGTGGAATTCCTTGCCAGAGGATGTTGTCAAGGCCAAGACTATAACAGGGTTCAAAAAAGAACTAGATAAATTAATGGAAGCTGGGTCCATCAGTGACTATTAGACAGGATGGGCGGGGATAGTGTCCCTAGCTTCTGTTTGCCAGAAGCTGGGAATGGGCGACCGGGGATGGATCACTTCATGATTCCCTGTTCTGTTCATTCCCTCTGAAGCACCTGGCATTGGCCACTGTCAGAGGACAGGATACTGGGCTAGATGAATCTTTGGTCTGACCCAGTCTGGCTGTTCTTATGTTAAATTCATTTGTGTGCGACACACTCAGTTGCTGTGATAATAGGGGCCATATAAGCATCTAGATAGTTTTTGAATGTAATTGTCAGTTAGTGCCCGAATTTATTTCTGTCTGATGACTTCATTTTTGAGCTAGTCAAGCCGAAGCATGTTGGACACCTGTAGTATAGTTTGCAGGAGTCTGAGGTTGCTGAAGGAACTGTTGTCTGATTTCCATAGACTCTCACAGATGTATTACTGAGGGCTATGAGGAGACTTCAGTTGCAATTTGTCAAGTTCGTACAGATTTTAGTGTTAGTGTCAGTACACATTTTTTGCTGATGGTCCTGCATATTCAACTATTTATGTGCTGCTGAGTATCTTAAAATCTCAAACAAATTGTGTAATTATTACAAATGCACAGCTGCAGGTTGAAACACAGACCCGAATGCCTGATCAGCATGACTAAAGATAGTATCTGCCAAGGGGACAAAAATCTGATTCCAACCTCGTCATGCTCAGCTTGTTTAATTTTTTACTCCAAACAAAAATACAGTTTTTTTGCAAATTCCCAGGGCTTAACCTTTGTAAATCAGCATAGTCCTGCTGATGTTAGTGGAGCTACGCTGATTAACACAAGCTGAAAATCTGGCTCTTATTTTCTAATCAAGGCCGGGGGTATTAGCTCAGGGTCTATTTCAGTCTCAAAACAGGAATAATGGATACTTTATAGCAATCATTCTTTTCGGTATATCCCAATTTATTTGCTATGAAGATTCACATTGGCCAAGATATTTATAAACTCTGTAGACAAATAGCTGCAGCCTGAAGGTTTAGCATTCAGTTGTGTCTGGCAGTGTTTTATGAGGCTTATTAAGAAAATTTTTTAAAAATAAAAGCTTGTTTAAAGTTTTCCACGCTTCAACCTTGTTCTATTGAGTTTAATGTTCTGAAAGCCAACTGCATAATATCTAAATTCTTATGTTAACACAATAATGATTTTCAGATTTTTGGAGCTCTCCGGCTAACAACAACCCCCCAAATCCTTCACCTCCCCGTAGGCCTCTGCCCTCAGACAATGCTTGCAAAGACTCACATCAGCTCTGCCTTATAAATGGAGTGCATTCTATAAGAACCAGAACGCCTTCGGAGCTGGAGTGCAGCCAGACCAACGGAGCCTTGTGTTTTATTAATCCTCTCTTCTTAAAAGTGCACAGCCAGGATGTTAGTGGAAGTTTGAAAAGGCAGAGCCCAAGAACTCAAGATGTGAATGGGACAGAGAAGCCTCGCTCCCCCCCACCCAGACCTCCACCACCTTCTATTAATAGCCTTCTCACAAGTCCACAGCTCTCCAGGACTATAAAGCAGGCGAGCATGCCAGGAACAGTCAACCATAACAAACATAGGAACTTGGATTTGCTGCAGAAGAAACCAACCCCTGTTCCGCCTCCTCGTCTAAAGAAGCAGGCTGTTTGCTTAGAAGGGGAAGGTAATGCAAAGACCGTGGCAGTAATTCGATCTAGTCATAACTCAGTGCGTGGGTCAGAAACTGCGAGCGTTCCAGGTGAAGCCCTGTGTGAGCAAAATTTAGCAGCTTGCAGAAAGACCTTGGCTACAAACTCTGAGTCACAAGTACCGTGGAATGGAGGCAGGCAGAGACTGAGCGACATGAGTATTTCCACCTCCTCATCCGACTCGCTCGATTTTGATCGTAGTATGCCATTGTTTGGCTACGAAGGGGACACTAACAGCAGCCTGGAGGACTTTGAAGGGGAAAGTGACCAGGAAAGCATGGCACCCCCTTTGAAGCCCAAAAAGAAACGGAACAGTTCATTTGTTCTCCCCAAGATTGTGAAATCTCAGCTGAGGAAAGTAAGTGGGGTGTTCAGTTCTTTCATGACCCCTGAAAAGAGGATGATCAAGAAAATTGCAGAGCTGTCCCAGGACAAGCGCACTTATTTTGGGTGCCTGGTGCAGGACTATGTCAGCTTTCTCCAGGAAAACAAGGAATGCCACGTTTCGAGTACTGACATGTTACAGACAATTCGGCAGTTCATGACACAAGTTAAGAACTATTTGTCACAAAGCTCTGAACTGGACCCCCCCATTGAGTCACTGATTCCAGAAGACCAAATAGGTAAGAAAACATTGTCTCTCTCTTTTCAGGGCATGTAAAAAAAATAATTCTGAATCTGTGGTCTGAGTCTTTGAACCAGATTTGGGGATATAGATTTTTCTAGCAAAATTCAAAACCACTGATTTTTGTGTTTTTGTTTTTGTGTTTTTTAAAGCTCAAATGCAAAAGTTCCATACAACTGTGTTAGAATGAAAAGAGTTTTTGAGAAGTTGTCTTAAAACTATAATGGTGAATGTTGGACTCAATTTACAAGTGACTAATTTTTTTTTTTAATTTCAGTGCTGAAATATTACATTGGCGGATTCTACCCTGCAGTTTTTCTCTGATGTGTGTGGAAATATTTTTAGTATTTATTTAAAACGGTGTACACACACACACACACACACATGCACCCCCCATATGTTAATCATATACGGCAACCATAAAATTAAAATACATTGGAAATGAACAACAGATGGTGACATGGAGAGATTTCATAACTTACTATCCAAATACTCTCTCATTCACTATCGGCAATTTGCACTGTCTCCACTTGGTGTTGTGATATAAACGAGATTTTTAGAAAAAGGAGAGGGAGATGCTAATCTCTGGATTTCTGTGTCCCTCTGTCTGTAAGTTTTTTATAAATGTCTGAAAATGAACTGGATGATTGGGTTCACATTTTACTAACAGAGAAGGATTTATGTATGCACAAAAGTGAAATAGTTGGATGGATACACACATTATACTAACAGACAATGACTTGTGTATGTACAAAAGTGAACTAGTTGTATAAAAACTCTGATTGTCCCTTAGTCTTGATGTTTCTCAGTGGTGTTAATAAAAGAGTTTGTAAGCCACATTTACGAGGTAAACATCCCTGAAAGAGAAATACTTTCCTTGTGAGGTCATTTCAGTCATAATTTGCTTGTTTTCCCCCCTCACTTCAGTGTCCTAACAGTTTGGCCAATGAATAACTCAGTGACTTTTAAAATTGGCAGATATTTCTTTCACTGGCAGCGGTTAGTGTTTTTGTTTTGAAATTTTGGAACTTATTGAGTAAGAAGTGCTTTTGTCACATTGCTAGTCAACAATGAGGGACTGAGGTTAACAAGTACTGCCAGGCAAATAATACACTCTGAAAAGTTTCCTGTAAAAGCAAGAGTATTTTAAGAGATTGCTTTAGTTAGAAAAGTAAAAGTATTGTGTGGACATTGTGTTTGGGCTTTTGCTCTGTACAAGTATCAGTTCTGTTGTGTTCTGCATAATTTTAGATATTTGACAAAGAAATACAGAGCTGCTTTTTTGTGATTTGGTCAAGATTTGATTTTAACTTTCACTGTTCTTTGCAAGGGTGTGGTTTAATCCAGCCAGTGGGTCTCATAATAGCTTGCTAAAATGATGCTTGCTTTTGAATGTCTCAGTAAATTAGAGTGACTGAAGTTACTGAGCACTGTAACCAAACTGCCTTAGTTTTCTTCAGTGATTGAGCGTCTGACTTTCTTTGTGCAGTTTCTTCTAAATAATTTATACACTGAGGAAGTTAAAGCAAACATGGAACTTGCATTTGAACAATCTGTTGCTTTCACCACTACTGGAGCCCGCCTAACACCACAGCAGAGCAGGAACATCAAATGTTGCTGACCTAAGCAGATAGCTATGTGGCAGACAGGCTCAGTCATCCTACATAGCAGAACCTTTTACAACAGAACAAAGGCCAGTCTAATCTCCCATTTAGTGTGTTATTTCACGGTTTCGGTACTGAATTGCAACCAGACTTGTGACTACAGATAAATAATCTGTTAATTTATAATTCCTATTAAAGTTACATTGTGAGACAAAGGGCTGGTTTACACTACACAGTTAGGTCGACGTAAGGCCCCTTATGTCGTCCTAATTATGTCCGTGTCTACACTACAACCTTCCTCCCACTGATCTAAGTGCCTTACTACACCGACATCATAACTCCACCTCCACGAGAGGCGTAAGGCTTATGTCAGTGTAGTTAGGGTGACACCGAGTCTGTGTAGACACTACATCCCTTACATCGCCTGTCTTGTCAATTTCATGACAGGAGCCCACAAATTGACCAAAAAAAAGCCCCTGCTCCCCTAGAGATCTGGGCGGCTGGACCCTGCTCCTAACTGGGAGCTGGGGTGAGAAACCCAGGAGGCTTTCCCCCACTCCTAGTTGGGAGCTGAAACCGGGGCAGCTTCCGACCCCTGCTCCCAGCTGGGAGCCAGGGTGGTTTTGGATCCTGCCCACCCCTAGTTTGGAGCTGGGCAGTGAGCTGTGAAATTGACAAAGCTGCCTGGGTCTCGGGGAGCAGGCAGGATGGTGGGGTTAGAAGCTGGGGCAGTGGGACTCCACTCCCAGATGGCAAGAAGCCCCGGGTGGCTTCCCCCTGCTCCCGGCAGGGAATGGGGTGGGGTGCGAGGAGCCCTCGGCAGCTTCCCCCCATTCCCAGCGGGGAACAGGCATGGGGCAGCCCACCAGGAGCCTGTGGGGCAGCCAGGCCCCTGGCAGGGAGCTGCCAGCAGAGCTGAGAGACTGGGCTCTCAGCTCCCCACACTGTCCCTCATAGGTCGGTGGAAGCACTCCTGGTGAGGACACGCACCACCGACCCAAGGAGGGTAGTGTGGACATGCACCACCACAGTAACTACTGCGGTGGCTGTAAGTTGAACTAATGTAGGTCGACTTAGATTTGTAGTGTAGACATAACCCAAAGGCTGTTACTGTAGGTACATCTGACTTGCTTATAGATCTGCCGCACCTTCTGGCATGTTTGGAAAATATTTCCTTTTAATATCCTTCATAGAGTATGCCGTGGTGTTGGTGGTGGTTATTAATAAATGTTTATTTTATGATTATATACACTTGCTCTGATCAGGGTCCTATTGTGCTAGGCCCTTTACAGACATAGGCCTGGTCTGCATTACAGCTGCCGGTCGATCTAAGCAACCCAATTTGAGTTACGAGCTCTACCACCGACATTGCTTCCACCTCTCGTCGAGGTGGAGTACAGAAATCGATGGGCGAGCGCTCTCCATCGATTGAGTGTGTCTTTACTAGACCCGCTAAATCGATGCCACTGCATTGATTGCAGCAGCGCCGATTTAGCTTCATATTGAAGACAAGCCCATAGAGGCAGTCATGGCACCTGCCACAAAGAGCGGATAGATTTAGAGCCAGTGGGCGCAGCTGCACCCCATTGGAAATGCTCAGGAGGAGGAGAGGTGCTGTTTGCAGTACTGCCTTCCTGTGGGGAAGGGCAGCTTTATGTTGTCACCAGGGCTGGTGGAGGCTGGATACAGGACTCTTTGAATAAGCACATCTTTGGGCATCCTGACCGTTTCCCTCTCCCTGGCCTGTTCTGCACCCTTTGAGAGCTGCAGTAGCCAGTTCCTGCCTCATTCCCCCCTCCTCCCCCCCCAACAAAACAAGTGTTTTGGCCAGCTTGTTCCACTGCAGCCAGTCAGACTTTCTTCAACAGGCTCCCCCATATCCGAGGTTATGCTGCAGGGAGCTGGTGTAACCCTGGGCTTAGTCAAGCCCAAAGTACTTGGGCATCAGAGCTCCAGTTTCTGAGAGTTCTGTTTAATTATCTGCGTGACCGCATGTAGTTTTTCTCAGACTCCTGAAAACAAAAGGTACTGTAGGAAATCTTCCAGGTTTCCCAGAGAGAGGCAGATGAAATAGTTTAACTTCTGCCAAACCATCCAAAGAACATGCACCAGCCTTTCTAATGATTCCTGACAGATGTCACCTAATTTTAATGCTGTAGACTGCTACCCCTTTATGAAATAACAGCCTTCCCCTGGTAAGAACAAAGGAGTAGGCTCCTGTGCATTAGGACTCAGCAGAGCATGCGTGGATTCCTCTTTGGCACCAATTTGGAAATGACGGGGGAGATTTGTGAAGCCATAAAGGGGAGTTCGGTGCCTCAATTGCATGGGAGTTGGGTGCCTATCTGCCCTTTGTGCCTTTGAAAATCTCATTTCTAAATCTGGGAACTTGTTCTTTCTATTCTGTATTGCTAGGATAGTAAAAGTGGGGGTATATTTTTACATTGATGGACAGTAAATAACAGCTGATCAATATAATAAACTTAAAATAAAGCTCTAAGGTGAGATTTCAAAGATCTTAAGGGATTTGGTTACTTAAATCCCCTTAAATTTCAATGGAGTTTGAGCACCTAATATTTTAGGATGCTTTGAAAATCCAGTCCTAACCCATTTTATTATTTAAGAGTCAATAATAACTAAACTGAGTGTAAAGAGTTGAATCCATGTCTAGCTGTATAAGCACAAAATATTGATTGAGACTGGTTTTGGAAAACCCAGGTTGAATTCAAAGTTCACAGATGTTTGAATTGCAGATGTTGGATGCTTTATTTATGTTTAATCTCTGTGGCACCTGACAAAACAATAACAACAACCCTGATTATTCTTCTGTCCCTGACTAGAAAAAGATTAATGCGAATGCTTATTGAAGGCAGTTGTGGCTAGAAAGGATCTAAACAACTCAAGAGCTCCAGCCTGAGCCCCAAAATCTAGGCCTATCCCAAGAAATTCCTAGTTTAAATACAAACAGGTAATAAAACATTGAGTGGTGGGAAAAGACACCTAAATATAAACTAAATTGTTTGTTCTGGCAGTCTTAGCTGTTCACAGCATGCTTTTTAAGGTTTGTATTTTAATGCAGGGGCTATTAGTATCAGTGTGGAATTGGCCAGTCCCTTCATTCAGGACATCCTTTGTCACAGACCGTTCCACAATTGAGAAATGGGTATCAATGTTATCCTGTGGTGAGAGATCAGAACTGAGAGACGTGACTTCTGGTTTCTTTTCCTGACTGTACCTCTGACTTGCTGTGTGACTTTGAGCAATCATTTAATTCCCCGTCCTTCAGTTTCTTCTTTCTGTAAGAAGAGTGTAATGATATATACCTACCTCACAGGCAAACTGTGCAATTTAGTTTAATGTCTGTAGAAGCTTTAACATACTCTGATGAAAGGCACTATAGAAATGTCAGGAAGTCCACCAAGCATAGGAGGCATAACCTTTCCAAACTAAACTGTATCTCTCTTGTAGCTCCATGTGGTGTAGTACCAACCTGCTGATATATGCAGGGTATTGAGAAAAACCCAAATTAGGCTAACACAGTACAGTGTGTAGCAATCAGGTCCCCCACCTTTCCATCTCCGCTGTACCTAGGTGATCTTTTTGTTTTCAGCTTTCCAAGAAATTCTGTTCCTACAGGCTGCATCTTGTTGTGACATTGCCCAGACTGGGTGCATCTCCCCTCAACACTGTCCATCTTAAATTACCAAAGTGATAAACAGAACAGTGCATGCGGTCATAATAGAGGGAAACATGGCATGGGTGTGAGCATGGAGGCTGAAGGGGAAAGGGGGGAAGATAATCTCAGTGGAGGAGCTGTAGTTGGAAACTGGGTGCAGAGAAGTTTTAAAATTGGGACCTTGGAGAAGGGCAGGGGAAGGTGAAGACCATGGTATTCTCAGTGCAGGGAGGACTTGCAAAGACACTTGCTATGACCAGTGTATCAAGCATCCCAGATTTAAACTTGTCCTTTGTTGCTCCTTTGCAGAGTCAGCACAGGGTACAGATGTATTTCCACAAGCCACAGCGAAACTCGCTTTATCAAAGCACTTCCCGTTCCCATTTTGTGGCTAGTGACTAATAGAAAATATTGAGTAAAGAAGGCATAACAAGACTTAATTTAAAACTATGTACATGGAACCCCTCAGTGAGTGTGTGCTGATCCACTGAGGAGATGAGTTGTTACAGCCCCTGGCGCGGGGGGCTTGGGACTTAAGCTCAAGCTGTAGCAGCTCATGTTTTTAATTCTGGAGGTTCCTGGTTTGATCTCCAGTGCTTTGGCCAAGATGGTGCCATCACATAAACACTTAAAAATGTGAAGTATATGTATTTTTTTTATACAGACTCCCCCCAAGTTACGCAAACCCGACTTACGCAAATCTGCACTTACGGAAAAAGTTCTGTAAGCTAGAAATGGGAGGGTGGTGTTTTTTTTGTTTTGTTTTTTTGTGTGTGTGTGTGTAATTGTTGGGTATATGATTCCGATTTACGCAAAATTTGAGTTATGCAAGGCGTTCCAGAACGGAATGCTTGCTTAAGTCGGGGAGCATGTGTAATGTCCCCTGAACACTCTTGGTAGAATTTTCAAGAATGCTCAGCACTGGCTAAACTGTGTTCTTGTTTAAATCATTCGGAGTTATATCACTGATTCCAGTGGGAGTTGAGTCAGGCCAATGCTGAGTGCTTTTAAAAAATCCCAACCTCAATACCGCAGAAAAACACAGGCAACTAAGGTTGTCTGTGCAATATATCCTACCAAATATTCATTAAATGCTATGTTTTCAGTTCCCAGATTTCCACTGGTCACTAATGCAGCCCATTAGGAAGATAGTAATTGCCAGACTGAGGGCCATCTAACACAGTATTCTGTCTCTGACACTGGCCGGCACCAGATGCTTCAGAGAAAGGTGTAAGAACCTTACAGTAGGCACACCCACGTTAGGTCTCATCCTGATCTCTAATAGCTGGAAATTGCCTTATGACATGAAGCATGAGGTTTAATAGCTTTCCCAAGTGTTTGTAATTCATTGTGATCACTCTGGATATTCTTGTTTATCCATATAGAGGTCCAATTCCTTTTTGAATCTAGCTGAATTCTTGGCCTCCAACAACTTCCCATGGCAATGAGTTCCACAGTCTAACTTCACGTTGTGTGATCAAATATTTCCTTTGATCAGTTTTGAATTTGCCATTTTAATTTAATTGAATGTTCTTTTGTTCTTAGTTTATTCTGATAGTTTGGGAGGGAGGAAGAAGGATTTTTGCAATAGAGACTATGAGATTAAAAGAAAAGCAGCTATTTACAATAATAAACCAAATGCCAGTGTAGTCGTGTTGTCAGTTATATTCTCTTCGGCAGTAAAGAAGTAAATGACTTCCTTGGTCATTGATTATCTCTGTGCAAAACCACTATATTAAAAAAGGGCCATTAGCTTCAATTTGTCTAGTCAAGTCTAGGCGTGATTAGTGTGTCTTTGAATAGTGTATACATTTTTTTCCCCTAAAATGTGGTCTTCCTTTATTTAATTTTCATCTTTCTTATTATGTGTCATGAAGTGGGCCTGATGAAATGCATCCTAGAATACTCAAGGAGCTGACTGAGGAGATATCTGAGCCATTAGCAATTATCTTTGAAAAGTCATGGAAGACGGGAGACATTCCAGAAGATTGGAAAAGGGCTAATATAGTGCCCATCTATAAAAAGGGAAATAAGGACAACCCGGGGAATTACAGACCAGCCAGCTTAACTTCTGTACCCAGAAAGATAATGGAGCAAATAATTAAGCAATCAATTTGCAAACACCTAGAAGATAATAAGGTGATAAATCACAGTCAGCATGGATTTGTCAAGAACTAATCATGTCAAACCAACCTGATAGCTTTCATTGACAGGGTAACAAGCCTTGTGGATAGGAGGGAAGCAGTAGATATGGTATATCTTGACTTTAGTAAAGCTTTTGGTACTGTCTCGCATGACCTTCTCATAAACAAACTAGGGTAATACAACCTTGATGGAGCTGCTATAAGGTGGGTGCATAACTGGTTGGAAAATTGTTCCCAGAGAGTAGTTGTCAGTGGTTCACAGTCATGCTGGAAGGGCATAACAAGTGGGGTCCCACAGGGATCGGTTCAGGGTCCGGTTCTGTTCAATATCTTCATCAGTGATTTAGATAATGACATAGGGAGTACACTTATAAAGTTTGCGGACGATACCAAGCTGGGAGGGGTTGCAAGTGCTTTGGAAGATAGGATTAAAATTCAAAATGATCTGGACAAACTGGAGAAATGGTCTGAAGAAAATAGGATGAAATTCAATAAAGACAAATGCAAAGTACTCCACTTAGGAAAGAACAATCAGTTGCACACATACAAAATGGGAAATGACTGTCTAGGAAGGAGTACTGCGGAAAGGGATTTGTGGGTCATAGTGGATCACAAGCTAAATATGAGTCAATAGTGTAACCTGTTGCAAAAAAACCCAAACATCATTCTGGGATGTATTAGCAGGAGTATTGTAAGCAAGACACGAGAAGTAATTCTTTCGCTCTCCTCCGCGCTGATTAGGCCTAAACTGGAGTATTGGGTCCAGTTCTGGGCGCCACATTTCAGGAAAGATGCGGACAAATTGGAGAAAGTCCAGAGAAGAGCAACAAAAATGATTAAAGGTCTAGAAAACATGATATATGAGGGAAAATTGAAAAACTTGGGTTTGTTTAGTCTGGAGAAGAGAAGACTGAGAGGGGACATGATAACAGTTTTCAAGTACATAAAAGGTTGTTACAAGGAGGAGGGAGAAAATTTGTTGTTCTTAACCTCTGAGGATAGGACAAGAAGCAATGGGCTTAAACTGCAGAAAGGGAGGTCTAGGTTGGGCATTAGGAAAAACTTCCTAACTGTCAGAGTGGTTAAGCACTGGAATAAATTGCCTAGGGAGTTTGTGAAATCTCCCTCATTGGGGATTTTTAAGAGCAGGTTGGACAAACACCTGTCAGGGATGGTCTAGATAATACTTAGTCCTGCCTTAAGTGCAGGGGACTGGACTAGATGACCTCTCGAGGTCCCTTCCAGTTCTATTATTCTAAGTAATTGAGCCGTATGGAAGGATTAAAATCCTCACCCTACCTCTTGCCCCACACACACTTACGAATATCCCCCAGATACTCTGATTTGCTTGACCAGAGTAATGTAACAGAAGCCATTAGGAACAGACTTGTATTAAACTTTTCACTCTTTGCAGAAAGGATGAGACCAAGTATTGTTAACATTCATGAATCACCAGCAAGTATTCTGTGAATCACAGTTTGGGGATTTCTGCATTAGACCATGCTGCTGCTCGTGCTGCTATGTTGCCTGCCTTATGGCAAGATTGTATTGACTGCTTTGCAGAGGAGCTGTCTCATCTACGGGCAGCTGGCTAGTGGTTGTGTGGGAGCTTGCGATGCGTAGCACTGTCAACAACTGCCTGGGCAGTTCAACCTCTCTCTGTGTACAGTTCCAGATAGACTAAGTTCCCTGAAAAATTGGGGAACCTTATTCACTGGCTATGGCTGGTATGACGGGTTCGGTCACAGACACCCCCTTTGGGACTGTGACTCGATGTGCCGAAATTACCTCTGAGCCCATTTTCCCAGCCAGCTTGGGACTCCAGAACCCTGTCTTGTTGAGCCAGACATGCTAGCCTGCTGCAACACAGACCCAGGGTCTGGTCCATGCCCCCAAAGCTGCAGACTTAATTGAAAACAGCTCAGCAGGTACCTATCCCCAGCACCCAGAAACCCAATTCCCAAGGGGATCCAAATACCAAGTAAATCCATTTCACTCGGTATAAAGCTTATACAGGATAAACTCATAAATTGTCCGCCCTCTATATTACTGATAGAGAGAGAGATACACAGCTTTTCGTTCCTCAAGGTATTAATCACTTACTCTGGGTTTATTAATAAACTAAAGTGATTTTAATTAAGTATAAAAAGTAGGATACAAGTCACCAAGCAAAATAAAGCAAAAACACGCAAGTCTAAGCCTAATACATTAAGAAACTGATTACAGGTAATATCTCACCCTCAGAGATGTTCCAATCAGCTTCTTTCACAGACTAGACTCCTTCCTAGTCTGGGCCCAATCCTTTCCCCTGGTACAGTCCTTGTTGGTTCCAGCAGACATCTCAGGTGGTAAGCAGGGGTTTTCTCATGACTGGAAGCCTCCTTGTCCTGCTCCACCCCCTTTTATAGCTTTGGCACAAGGCGGGAATCCTTTGTCTCTCTGGGTCCCCACCCCTCCTTCTAAATGGTAAAGTACCAGGTTTAAGATGGATTTCATTGTCAGGTGACATGTTCACATGTCCTGTGAGACCCCAGCCTCCATTCTTCCAGGGCTGGCCCACAGGTACCCAGGAAGGTTTGCAAGTAAACAGAGCCATTTACAGGTCACTGATTCTGAAGCACCATTAATGGCTTCCACTTAATATGTTTACATTAGTAATACAAGTTTATATCTTTATTCTCCTAAATCCAGATATAGAAATAATACATGCAAACAAGTAGGATGAACACACTCAGTAGATCATAAGCTTTGTAATGATACCTTACAAGAGACCTTTTGCATAAAGCATATTCCAGTTACATCATATTTACACTCATAAGCATATTTCCTTAAAACATATGGAGTGCAATGTCACAGCCAGCTCCAAAGGCCATATCTTGGGATAACTCATGATTGCTAGGAATTACTATGACAAATTGCAGATGTGATGGCAGAGGCAAAGAACTTTCTCTTTGCCTTCCTGCACGGCCGCAATAGGAGAATTGAAAAACTCTCAGATGCATTGTAATCACGGTAATCCCAGAGGTCTCAGATTCTGTGATTTTCCGGACCTCCACAACTTCTTCTGGGGCTGGAGCAGCAGCCCCTGGAACAGCTGTCTGAGGGCCAGCCTCAGGGCTGCCGGAGAAGCAGCCAGGGGGTGGGCGCCTGAACAGCTTGACCAGTGGTCAACCCCGGGGCTGCCAAGCAGCTGACCGGCAGCCAGCCCCAGGCCCGCCAGAGCAGTGGCCCCCAGAATAGCTGGTCAGTGGCCAGCCCCAGGGCTGCTGGAGCAGCGGCCGGGATGTGTATATGTCACTAGAACAGCTGACGGGTGGCCAGCCTCAGGGGCCCTGAACAGCTGACGGGTGGCCAGCCCCAGGCCCGCCAGAGCAGCAGCTTGGGACAGCTGCAAGCCCCGGCAACGCTCTGTTTGTCCTCCCTCCCTGCAGTTATTTTTAGTAATAATCAGGGACAGGCTTCCATGAATTTTTGTTTATTGCCTGTGACCTGTCCCTGACTTTGACTAAAAATACCTGTGACAGAATCTTAACCTTACGCGTTGTTTATCCATAAAGCAGGGTGACCTGTGAGACTGACGTCAGGGAAGAGGGTACCACCCACACAAAGGTTAGAGCTTCATCATAATCTTTTGTCCTCACTAACTTATTGGTAGAGTGAGTCTGCTGGCAGCATTTTATTATTATTTAATTTAACAAATTAAGGGGACTGGTAAGGGAAGTGGATTGGGCAAACGTATTAAGGGACCTAAAAGCAGAAGAAGCCTGGGATTACTTTAAGTTAAAGATGCAAGAGCTGTCAGAGGCCTGTATCCCCAAAAAGGGAAAAAGATTACTAAGCAAGAGACTTAGACCGAGCTGGATGAGCGACCGGCTGAAAGGGGCGATTAGGAAAAAACAGAAAGCGTACAAAGAGTGGAAGAGGGGAGGGATCAGTAAGGAAACTTACCTTAGCGAAGTCAGAGAATGTAGAGATAGAGTGAGAAAGGCCAAAGGCCGGGAAGAGTTGGACTTAGCGAGGGGAATTAAAAGTAATAGTAAGAGGTTTTACAGCCATATAAATAGGAAGAAAGCAAAGAAAGAAGAAGTGGGACCGCTGAAGACTATAGCCGGAGAGGAGATTAAAGATAATCTAGGCATGGCGCAATATCTCAATGAATATTTTGCATCGGTGTTTAATGAGGCCAATGAAGGTATTAGGGATACTAGCACCGTTACAGAGGGGCATACGGGATGGGGGATTACCGCATCCGAGGTAGAAACAAAACTAGAACGCCTTAATGGGACTAAGTCGGGTGGACCGGACGATCTTCATCCGAGAATATTGAAGGAATTGGCGCGGGAAATAGCAGGCCCATTAGCGACTATATTTAATGAATCTGTAAACTCGGGGGTAGTCCCGTTAGACTGGAGAATAGCCAATGTGGTTCCTATTTTCAAGAAAGGGAAAAAAAGTGACCCGGGCAACTATAGGCCTGTTAGTTTAACATCAGTAGTGTGCAAGGTGCTGGAGAAGATTCTGAAAGAGAAACTAGTTGAGGACCTTGAGGTTAATGGCAAATGCGATAAATTACAGCATGGTTTTACGAAGGGCAGATCGTGCCAAACGAATCTGATCTCCTTCTTTGAGAAAGTAACGGACTTATTAGATAAGGGAAATGCGGTGGACCTAATTTACCTGGATTTCAGTAAAGCGTTTGATACAGTACCCCATGAGGAACTATTGGTTAAAATGAAAAACATGGGGATCGATATGAAAATCCAGAGGTGGATAGGGAATTGGTTAATGGGGAGAATGCAGCGGGTCGTATTAAAGGGTGAATTGTCGGGTTGGAGGGAGGTTACTAGTGGAGTGCCTCAAGGTTCGGTTTTGGGACCCATCTTATTTAATCTATTTATAACTGACCTCGGGACAGATTGCAAGAGTGGGCTGATAAAGTTTGCGGATGATACGAAGGTGGGAGGAGTTGCAAACTCGGAGGAGGATAGGGATACTCTGCAGGGAGACTTGAATGAGCTTGTGAATTGGAGTATTAGAAATAGGATGAAATTTAATAGTAAAAAGTGTAAGGTTATGCACTTGGGGACGAATAATAACAATTTTAGTTACAAGATGGGGACGCATTGGTTAGAAGTAACGGAAGAGGAGAAGGACCTAGGGGTCCTTGTGGACCGCAGGATGACTATGAGTCGGCAATGTGACGTGGCGGTGAAAAAAGCCAATGCGGTCTTGGGATGTATTAGGCGAGGTATATCTAGTAGAGATAGGGAGGTCCTGCTTCCGTTGTATAAGGCACTGGTGAGACCTCATTTGGAGTACTGTGTGCAGTTCTGGTCTCCAATGTTTAAAAAAGATGAACTCAAACTGGAACGGGTGCAGAGAAGGGCGACTAAGATGATCAGAGGAATGGAAAACCTGTCGTATGAAAAGAGATTAGAGGAGCTTGGGTTGTTTAGTCTGACAAAGCGAAGGCTGAGGGGGGATATGATTGCTATCTTTAAATATATCAGAGGGGTTAATACAAGGGAGGGAGAGGAATTATTCCAGTTTAGTACTAATGTGGACACGAGAACGAATGGATACAAACTGGCCGGGGGGAAGTTTAGGCTAGAAATTAGACGAAGGTTTCTGACCATCAGAGGGGTGAAATATTGGAACGGCCTTCCGAGGGAAACGGTGGGGGCGACGGACCTGTCTGGTTTTAAGATTAAGTTGGATAAGTTTATGGAGGGAATGGTTTAATGATAAAACATAGTAGTCAAGGAAAACCAAGCAATGGTACATGAACAACATAATGGCCAACAAGGGTCAGGCTAGAGACTCTTGCCTATATGCTCGGGGTATTACTGATCGCCATATTTGGGGTCGGGAAGGAATTTTCCTCCAGGGTAGATTGGCCGAGCCTCTGGAGGTTTTTCGCCTTCCTCCGCAGCATGGGGCAGGGATCACTAGCAGGAGGGTCTCAGCCGATTGAAGTCACTAAAACACAGGACTGGGGACTTCAACGGTAGAGTACAGGGAAGGGTCTTGCGGCCTGCGGCATGCAGGGGGTCAGACCAGATGATCATAATGGTCCCTTCTGACCTTAATGTCTATGAGTCTATGAGTCTATGAGCATTCTCCCTCCCAGCCCTTTGAGACTGCTTAGATTCTGTTAGCCTCTGAAGACTGGCCAACAAAACAGGTGCCTAGCCTCAATCGGAAACAAGTGCGCCAGCTTCGAACTACAGGAGGTAGTGATTGATCCAAGCCATGGGCAAGAGTTCTGTCCTCAGAGCCTAGCCTAGACGCTCCCTTAGATGCATGCGTCAGATAAAGACAGTTATCACAGACATCCCACTGCCATTAGAACCAGGCGATGTAGGGAATCTAAACTGGATCTGTTGCATTCCAATGGCCTTCGTATGATTTTGACATGATTTGTTTAGATTGTGGTCTCTGTTAAGGGTCAGATCCTGCTAGTTCTCTGTGTAAGCAACTCCAGTTGAAGTCAGTCAATGGGAGTTTTGATTCACAGTGAATGGAAAGTTAAGGCCTTAAATGTAATGTTTGGCAGCACTTAAAAAATAGCCTTTGATTTTGACTTCAACAGATTCCAACAGATGAAATGCTAGCTACAGAAGTGTTCCACTTAAAAGCACATCAGTTACACAGAGCTTTTGATATTTAAAGAGTCAGTAAAGTTAAAAAAAAAAAAAAAAGGTAAACTGCCAATAAATACATAAATAAATAAAAAATTTGGCATTAATGATTTTAGCAAGGAATAGTATGTAGCATACTGAAATAGGATTATCCTAGTTCATTTACATTGAGGATGAGGGTGTGTATTTCCTGGATGGGAACAAATTTCTCTTCCACCAACTATGAATGTAAGTACTTTCTCATCAAGCCTGATCTTGAGTGAATGTTAGTCCAAATGGGGTCTAAAGATTGGATCTCAATGGATGGGTCAGGAGGGGGATTGCCTGGCTCACTCCCTAATGCTGTAGATAAGATACAACTCATTTGAAATGTCACATCTGGTCACAATTGGCAGCTATGGCATAATGGAGACTTATGGGTTAGCTGAATCCACCTCCACCCTTCATGTTGTATCTTGTATACTTTGACCTGGACGGACCATCAGTGGTGTCTGATCGGTGGACAGCTGGCAGGTCACATGGTACTTCAAGTTGCTTTTACAGGCTCCATTGCCAAGCGCCTGGATGCCTATAAAAACAGCTGGAAATGAGACGGAGCCAGCTTACCTACCTCCATGAGGGGCTTCTACCTAAGAGGAGGAGCGGAAATAGGAGATCGGAGCCACCAGCAGGACTGGAGCATGCTAGAGGAGGCAGGAGCTGCCTGTGGGAGAAAAAGGAGTTGGTATTTTGGGAAGTATGTGCCGGGAAAGAGGAGATGGGGGGGGGGTGGTGGTCATGTGGTGGAGAAACGTGGGGAGGAAGCAGTGGGAGAGGGGTTTGAGATTGAAAGCTCTGCAGGGTATAGATTCTTTCTGTGTGTTGACAGTGCCCAGCATAATAGGGCCTGAGTCCTGATTGAAGCCTTTGGGAGCTATTGCAGTACAATTAATCATGTAGTGACCATATACTTTCCTAAAGTTGTTTTTCCATATGAGCTACTGTTGTCATTGCCATAAGGATGCTAGATGATTGTGAATGAGAGGTGATGTGGTCTGCATGACCGCAAGGATAGAAGAGGAAACCTGTGTACCCATGATTTGCAAAGGAGGTGATCCACTAAGATGGGGTCCACACTGAAAAAATCAAGAGTATCTGTTGTTAAACCTAAGTAGAGCAGGAATAAAAAACCAAGTGGTTGCTATATCATGTGTGCCCCGTAGCTAAACAAAGACCAATAGGATTGATGACAGAGTTGAGCATAACTTCCATAATGAAATCTGATCTGGACAAAAACAGCTTGATTTTCATTTCAGTTGAAAAACCTATAACCAGGCCAAAGTTCATAAACCTTTTGGCAAAGCTGGGCTGTTTTAGCAAATCTGGATTGATTTATGGCTTCTGATGGAAACTATGCAAAACTGGATCGTTTCAACCCCAAACCAGAGAAAAGTTATGGGTTTTGTCTGAACTGTATTGAGTTGAGACTTGTTTGAAACTGAAACTCAAAGCAAAACTCAGAGTCCCTAGATCCTTGTCCATCAAATCCAAGAGGATAGGTTTGCATGAACTCCTGTGAACTCGAGCCACTATGTTCCATACAGCTGAATAGTCTGTTTTTATTTTGTTTTTCATATTTGCCAGACTGCTGTGAATTCAAATGAAATACAGATTCTGTTTTGCCTTTTGATGCCTTCTTAGCAAACATCTGGAAACTCGGCTGCATTAATATATAGACCTTAGTGAATAGCGTCTATCTAATTTCTCCTTTGGGAGTGGATATGTAAATACTGATTCTACTCTAGACGCTGAAATCAAATGAACGTGTGTTTCCCTTTGCAGATGTTGTGCTGGAGAAGGCCATGCACAAGTGTATCCTGAAGCCCTTGAAAGGCCACATTGAAGCAATGCTGAAAGAATTCCACACTGCGGATGGCTCGTGGAAACAGTTAAAAGAAAACCTGCAGCTGGTGCGGCAGAGGAACCCTCAGGAACTGGGTGTATATGTCCCAACACCGGACTTTGTGGACGTTGAAAAGATTAAAGTCAAGTTCATGACCATGCAGAAAATGTATTCACCTGAAAAGAAAGTCATGCTGCTGCTGAGAGTGTGCAAACTGATTTACACTGTCATGGAGAATAACTCAGGTAATGCTCTCTTCAGGTTAGATCTCCCTGCTTTGAAACCGTTCGGAGGGGGGAAGTAAATCCTTTGTCTCCCTGCTGATTGGAGTTCCCCTTCCTTTCTTCTCTTAGCTTTGATCTCTTGTCATCTGCCTCTCTGTTCCTCAGAGTCTCTGAGAGACTCTGCGACTCAGTTTCTTTCTAGAGTGCTGTGCCCCTCCTGGCAGCGGATCAGTTAAGATACGCAGATTTATGAACTGCAGGAGCAGCCCTTGGAAGAACAGCTCTGGTTAACTACTGGCGTTTGAAGTAGACATTGAAGCTATGAGCACAGCTTTCCATAGCTGTCCTTTGGAGCCTGAATTTGATATTCTTAGGCTGTATCTATATTACAGCTTATATCGGCAAAACTTACGTTCCTCATGGGTGTGAATAAGCCACGTCCCTGAGCAACATAAGTTACCCTGACATAAGCGCTCTTGTGCACAGCACTATACCGGTGGAAGAGCTTCTCCTGCCGACATAGCTTCTGCCACTCACTGAGGTGGGTTTTTTTATGCCGACAGGAGAGCTCCCACCCATCAGCATAGAGCATCTTCACCAGATGCGCTGCAGTGATGCAGCTCCATCGGTACAGCTGCAGCGCTGCACGTGTAGACATAGCCTAAGCCTGAAAGCTTTCGGGAAACCATAGTAGATGCAGTTAAACGCATTCTGTATTTCTGTAGTGGAGTCTAACAACGTAATACAGTACTACAGTCTGAAAAATACTTTGTAACTGGAAGGTGGCAAACAAAGGCTATACTTCTGGCTAGCAGTGCCCGTGGATGTTCTACTCTGAGCACTATCTTTTATGTTTTAAATCAAAAATAACATTACCACTTCTACACTGCAACAAGTATCTAAAATACAACCAGGGACCTTGAAAGCTAGATAATGAAATGGAGTTACATACCGATAAGAGGCATTTTTAAAATACTTGTGCAGAGTCAACAGGAGGCATGCAGCTAAAACGTGCTGCTAGATGGTGAGAATGCAGGGGTGTCACCCTGTTCTCAGGCTGTGGCCTTATCGGGTGTCACAAGCGAAGCTGGGTGAAGCTTGTGTTGGGAGAGTTCCCAAGGCAAATACAAGATGTTGCAGGAAGTGATGTTGGTAGGTGCATTTTTCCTCTCTAAGGAGACACTGAATCTGGACTCCAGGATAGGGTGACCAGACAGCAAATGTGAAAAATCGTGATGGGGTGGTGGATAATAGGAGCCTATATAAGGAAAAGACCCCAAAATCGGGACTGTCCCAATAAAATCGGGACATCTGGTCATCCTACTCCAGGATGGTGCTAGAGGCCCAGTGCTCTTGGAGGTGCCATCTTTCCTTCCTATGGATGGCACTTCTGCATGAGTCAGGTCCGGTATCCTGCCCAGGTTATATTCTGCCTGTCTGAATTCCTCTTGCAGTTTCAGTCCGATGTAGTAGTGTGTACTTCCTGGCCCTAAACTGCTGCAGGTTGTTACTTTGTGGTATTTAAGTGGCTCTTACGTTACAGTGTTGGGTGAAGTGTTTCTTGCATGGATAATAAAAATATTTACTGACTAAGAAGTGGTGGGGCTGGGAGCGGGTGAATGTTCCTGAGTTGTGCTCTATTGCTAGCAAGCACATTGTTGCTCCTACGTGTTACTGTAATATAAATCATGAGGGGTGGGGCGGGAGGGCTTTTTCAGGGGTTAGGAGCTGCTTAAGAATCTCTGCTGTATATCCAGCCAGCAGAGGAGTCTCTAGGGGGCCATTTAGCTGGTGTAACTTAGGGTCTTTCTCCTAAGCAAATGGGAATGTGCTTCCCAGCATGGCTAGTCAGACATGAGCTAGCTCTGCTTCAGATAGGGTGCTAAAAATAGCTGTGTGGCCACGGCTGTACAAGCAGAGGTGCGGCTATACAAGTGCAAAGTATCATTGTTGTTACTATTAAGAATAATTAAAATAATGTAGCTCAGGAGTCTAATGCTCCTGTATATTCAGTCTTCTATGCCAGAATATCTGGTTCAAATGCAGGCCCGAGGATTTCCAATCAGGTCTGCCTAGAAATAGAATTTTATTCTTAAATATAAGAGAGAGAAAATGGTTGTTTTCTATTAATCTGCTCATGGAAATCTATGCGGAAAACGTAAGAATTGTATGGCAAGCTTGGCCTCAGTGAATCAGTTAGTTGTGTGCCATCAGCAATGGATACCAACATAGGCCTTGCTCCTAAATTCCTTGTGCATCCAAAACCCAGTTTTGGGTGCGTCAGTAATACAAGATCAGACTCTGAGTTGGTATATTGCTGTAGCCGATTTCCAGAGACTCCCATCTTGCCCCACACCAATAAATACCATTCTGTAAAACAGTGTAATTGTGCAGTATCGTGAAAACAGCAACAGATTGTAAGCTTTGACCAGCTGAAAACAGCAAAAGGGTTTGGCCATTGTATCAGTGTCTGTGCTCCTTTTGCTCCAGGGAGGATGTATGGAGCGGATGACTTCTTGCCAGTGCTGACCTATGTAGTGGCCCAGTGTGACATGCTGGAGCTTGATACTGAAATTGAATACATGATGGAACTGTTGGATCCGTCTTTACTACATGGAGAAGGTAAATGTTTGTTTTTGTTTTTATTAAAACCAGTTGGAAGTGTGTGGGGGGCGGGGGGGCAGAGGAGGGGAGGGGAGTTCCCTCATTACATAATGTTAACCAAAAGTATTTAAAGGAGCCCCAAAGCTAATGGTGTGCTGCCAGTAGGTTAACAAGAGGCTCCCAAAACTGTCCTTCTTAGGCTGTGATATACCCTGAGTCTCAGGGGTGCATGTGGTTGCAGCGTGTAGAGGTGAGGGACTGGGGAATCTGTTTGTGTGGGTTCCCATTTCTGTGACTAGGATTTCAATAACCCAGGAGGGACGTGGCATGACTTGGCAAACAAGCTTATATTATGTGCACATGCTGGATGTGTTTTATACTTCAAGTCCTGAAAAATATTCTGAGTCAACATATAGTGCAGCAGCTTTCAATTCACATGTAATTTGGAATGGGGGCTGGGGTGAATGCCTGGGGGATTCTCTCCTGGGAAATACTTTGAGAATACCTCCCACGTGATACACTCTGGCCTGTTCCAAAGGCAAAATATTTACTTCTTGGGAAGTATTTTTTTTGAGTCCCTGGAACACGTTATCTGTGGCTGGGAGACAGAGAGGGCTAAATGCCATCAGAGGCAGGAAAATCACCCCAGCCCTCTCCAGTTTCATGGTGATATTTAACAAGGTGCTCCTGCGAACTGCCCGTTGCTATCTATAGCTAGGAAGATAGTTCTTAACTCCTGTGGTCAAGATCACTTTTGAGTCTAAATTTACGTATTTTTGCCATCAAGAAAATTCAACTTCCTACTCTCATTAGACTGAACAAAACTGCCGTATCCCATTGGAAGTTGGCATGTTTGAGAGGATTAAGTCAGGTCTCTTCTGATCCCACAGTTGTCTGTTCCCTGCGTTGGAGTATAGAGCTCCTCCAGCAAATTGTTCAGAAATCTCATGATGGAAAACATGTGATGTATGAAGCTGAGGAACATTAACATGCTTGAAACAGAGAAACATCTGCTGAACTAACAGGAAGTTTTGGTTTTAGTTCAATAAAAGGAGAAGTCCACAGTTGATTGGCTCTTGTCTTTAACACCAGGTGTTCTGATAATGCGTAGGAAGAACTGTCTAGTGATTTGGGACCATGCGGTTCTAAAGGAATGTACTGTCTAGTTTGACTGGTGGGGTTAGTGGTTATGTCACATGTTTTATGTATAAAACTTGTTTGGAGACTAAAAGCCAAGAGGACGCTAATTATAATCCTAAAATTACTGCTGCCAGCATGTTGGTAATCTTTAAATGGCACTGAATGGCTATAGCTTCAGCTCAGTGGAAATCTCCCATTTGACTGGTTTGTTTAAAAAACAAACAAACGGGGTGCCCTGTGTCCCCTACTTGCAGAGCGCTCAGTCAGTGTTACGATTGACTTCACTCTGGGACTTTTACGGCTTTGGAGCTTGCATTTTCTGCTGTAATTCTGTCTTGGCTTCATTTAAATCCCTAATAAAGATGAAGTAAATAGCAAGAGAGCTATTTACTAGAGACTACCTCCCGAGTTAGACTGAAACAAGGGGATGCCGAAGGAGATAAAGAGCCATGGGAGATTCCTTTTAAAAAAACACAAACTAGGGCCAGGCTTCTGGCCAACAGACTGGATTGTGTCTCAGCCTCCACATTGTAGCAGACTCTCTGGAATATTTGTGAATTCTTAGCTGTTGCTTGAGAGCAATTACAAAACTCAGGGGGGGGGGAGAACCCCACTATTTGAAAATGGGGTGTTCAAATTAATTAAGGGAAAATAATATCCAACTTCAAAGAGCGTAGTGCAAATGCTCAGAAATAAAGGAGCATTGCTTATGTGTCTTTTTTTTTTTTAAGAAAGCACATTTTAAGTAACTATGCACAGTATTGCTGCGCCTAGTGCTATAAATGCCCCATCACTTCATAACGTGCAGTGTCTATAAAACTGAGAAACACAGGTACAGAGCGGGGAGAGGGGCCAAGCTTACTGACCCTCCGAGCCACATATGACAATCTTCAGAAGTTTGAGAACTGGGGTGCGCCTGCCGGGGCTTGGGGCTTCAGCCCCGTTCCTGCTGAAGCCCCGAGCCCTGGCAGGTGTGCTGAAGCCTCGAGACACCCCCCCCTCCCTTGCTGGGCAGAAGCCCCTACCCCACCACTGTGCTGCAAGGGAGAGGTCCCCTCTCCCCTGCCCCAGTCTGGTAGGTGGAGAATGTGGGGGAGGGATGTAGGGTGCTCCACGAGCTGGACTTTAACTGTAAAAGAGCCACATGTATCTCACAAGCCATGGTTTGGCCACCCCAGTACAGAGCAATTTTAATCTGCCAACACGTTAACCAAATCCATTACTGCAAACTACATGGATGGATGGATAGACTGATTTCAACAGATGAATTTGTGTTTTCCACTAGTGTTAGTAAAAGTGTTGTCTGGTTACATTGTTAAGAATGTTCACATAGGGTAACAGGCCCACTGTGGTTTTTTTTTTTTTTTTTTCTGTAGCCAGAATATGACTACTTTGGAAATAGTATAGAGAATTTTATGGGTATTCTGATTATAGTTTTTCCCCTGCTATATCAGCAGGGCTGACTAATTTCATGTTCCTGAACATTTTGAAAATCTCTTCTCTTGCACTCCTTCACAGGAGGCTATTACTTGACAAGCGCGTATGGAGCACTTTCTTTGATCAAGAATTTCCAGGAAGAACAAGCAGCCCGGTTGCTGAGTTCAGAAGCCAGAGATACCCTTCGGCAGTGGCATAAGAGGAGGACAACTAACAGAACAATTCCTTCAGTTGATGATTTTCAGGTACTGCATATGGCTTGTGAGAGAAATAAAGGGCCAGATTCTCCATTGCGGCTATGATCTCTTTGAGGAAACAGCTAGTTTGGCCATGAGGAAAAGGGTTATGGCTCCCCAGTTCTTGTCCAGCTCTGCTGTGGCACAGCTTAGAGCAGCCTGGAGGTTGCTCTAACCTACAGCAGCTAGCAGTAGCCCTTCAGGCCACCTCCTCTGTCGTTCCCCACCATATTCCCTAGTATAAGGGAGCCTGTTACACAAGCTGTATGCCTTCTGGAGACCTTCTGCTGGGAGAATCGCCAGATAGAGAGGAGATGTTAGTTTTCACTCCAGAACCTGACCCAAAATGTCGCACTCAGTTTCTTTGACAGTCCTTGCATCATACTGTAGAGTTGAATTACCGGATGGCCTGGAGAAAAAACATTAACTGAAGAAACTTAATTTTTCCCTCCCCTTTGTACAAGTATAAAGGCTCACAAGTGTGCTAACCTGCTGCGTCTTCATTTGGTTTCACTTCTCTATTTGCTTCACTACTGTTGTTATAAACCAAGCACAGGCGCATCCCGTCAGCTTGTGTAGTTTAGCATAGCTCTGTTGAAGATAATGGAGCGAATCCAATTTACAGCAGCTGAGGATCTGGCTTACTGTATTTCTGAGAAGCCTAAATGGTGAGCTGAATTGCAGACATTTAGTAGTCTTTCTGCCTTTCCTTGCTACTCTTTAAGTGTAAGGCAGTAGATTCCACTAAAAAATTACTGATATTAGCGTTGGGATTGTGTCACCCCTTTAGAGCAGAACTGAGAGTCGTTCACAGAAATCGTGGTGTACCCAAGTACTGTCTAGACAGACTGTTCTTGCAAATTACTTCAGATTAGTTGGCTAGATTGTGACAGAGAAATTAGATTTTTACTTAAAGTGACTTTTAAAATCATTTGTTTAGTTACGTAGACACACTTATTGCCTGGGACATACTCATCCTACAACTTCCTGTGAATGTTTGACAATAACAACTTGTCCTTTCAGATCAGCATTAATAAGAAAAGCTGTTTCCATCCCCTCTCTTCACTAGTATCAGAGGGGTAGCCGTGTTAGTCTGGATCTGTAAAAGCAGCAAAGAGTCCTGTGGCACCTTATAGACTAGCAGACATATTGGCGCATGAGCTTTCGTGGGTGAATACATGCATCCGATGAAGTGGGTATTCACCCACAAAAGCTCATGCTCCAATATGTCTGTTAGTCTATAAGGTGCCACAGGTCTCTTCACTAGGTATTTCCTGCCTAAAATTGTGTTCTTTGGAACTTGTATTATAATTTGTGAGCCATTTATTTGCATTCCTATAAACTCAGAAACTGAAGTGGTATTTCTTTCTACCTTCCTCTCCAGGATGAGTCTATCCCTTTAAAACTAACACACAATCATTACTTTGCTTTTCTACTTGTATATAAAAGCCCAACTTCAATAATTTTGCTCAAAGTCTGAAAGTTCCATCTCTCTCTGAATGTTTCTTGCATTTGAAAATAAAGGCCAAGAATTAAAAAACGAGTGCCTAAAGTTAGTCTGTTAAATAAATTTGACTCAAAAATACTGCACACCCTTTGCTCCCGCTGAGTACAGTGGTTTTGAAAATATTGATAAAAATTGTAATTACAGTTGGAATTTCTAGGCTATCTTGCTAACAGACTGACTGCAGTAATGGCACTGGCAGTATTGAGAACCTAGTATAAGAGGCTGTAACGCACCATAATCCTTGTGCAAAGTTTTAACATTATAAAAGACCTTTGTATGGTTCTACTCTGAAAAGTGTCTGTATAGACCTGTGTTCTGGGTGTATTCAGAATCCTATCAGTTGTCAGTGACAAGGAAGTGTTTTTACTTCCTCCTAACACAGCTAAGAAAGGGTGAGCTGGGGACAACATCTGTTTTAAGGGAGGATAGTTTTTCAAGTCTAGAGTTACACAACTCGGATAGGTCAACTGCTGGACTAAAATATGTGAGTGGAGGGTGGATCCATAGAAAACTCTTTGGTTTCAGTTATTTACAGTTCACATCATAGTCTCCAAAGTTTCCATATTCGTTAATGATGATTATCTAGTGCGAATTGCACAATCAAGGACTGAGGGGGTAAGAGGAGGCTGTCAGTGGATAGTGAAAACTTATTTCATTCAAGGCAACTATAATGTTCTCTCTGCCTGCCTGGCAGTTTTCATTGCAAAGAATTAAAGATTGAGGTTGAATGTGAGGGAGTTGGGAAAAAGAGCAGTCTTGCATAATGTCTCTTTTTAGGAGGAGGATTGATTAACTTCGACAGTTAACCATGACCACTGCACAGAGCTAGTCGCGTCTCGCCGAAATCCATTTTATAATTACATCTCAATTTTCCTGTACTTATGACATCTCAATCTACCTGAACAACAAGGAGTCTGGTTGCACCTTAAAGACTAACAGATAGTCAAGGAGTTTGAAGTGCCACCAGACTCCTTGTTGTTTTTGTAGATACAGACTAACACGGCTACCCCCTGATACTTGACATCAATCTACCTGAGTCTACCCTCCCCATCTACCAGACTTGCAAACTTTTTGTAGCAACTTTGCTAAAGAAATGTCCTAATCTAAATACATCTCCCATGGAGGACTTCATCTCAGAATGCTTCTGCTGTGGGCTAAATTCTATACTCTGTGCCACCCCTTCTTCCGGTGCACTCAGATTTCAGAGTCAAGGTGTGTCACATGACTGGGAATTGTGCTGAGTGAGGATGCCTGGAGAACAGATTTGGCACTGCATAAGAGAGACCACAGCTTCCCTTTCTGGGTGCTTCTTCCAAAACAGAATCTTAAATCATCAGGATTATACCCCAGCCAGACTACACTTAGCAAAATTCATGCACTCAGCTGGCTGCTAGCGATGCCAGAATTCTTCAGATCCTTTCTCACACATCCTGTGTTCCTGAAATAAAATGTAAATGCACAACTCACATGTGAGTTGGCTCCTTTAATGACTCATTCCATTTAGTCGCACACAAACACAAGTCCCATCTGCAGTTCTCACTCAATACTAACCTCTTCTTCCTCGATACTAGCCCCTTCTTCTTTCTCACTTTTTCCTTTCCTCCAATTCGACTCCCAGATACATTTTTCCTGCAGAAACTCTCTGTAGCACTTATTTTTTCTTGGTTAAAAATGTGGATATTATTTCTCAGTTTCCATATTTTACTTTTCTAATACTTATTGGAAAGTAGAAAGGTAATATTATTTCTTCTTATGTTGTAGTATTTAGCATTTATATGTAATGCCTGGGGGAGAGGGTGTCACTTTGCAAAGAGAAAAAAGATCTAATTCTGCCTCAACATTGTATCGATGCATTCAAATATTGCACAGTGGATTGTCTTCAGGTACCATCTTTCTGTGCCTCTTAAAGAAAAGTAAAAATGTAACTTATTTTAAAATAGGCAGAGAGTTCAGACTTCATCTGATTTGTTACACCGATTCTGGTGCTTTCCTAAAGTCTCTATCCTGCAATCTGGCACAACAGTAGTATCTTTTGGACATACTGCCCAGGATGTGTGTATTGCTTCCCAACATTACAAATCACATTGTTCATCAGCAGTGATATCAGTTTCGTAGCAAGATGGTCTCCAGTTACAGGAAGCTTGGAAATGTAGTGTGATATTTCTCACAATTAACGTGTGGTGAGCTTGCTGCTTACTTGTTGACCTTTCAGTCTGCTGGGCTGAGCAGAACAGTTTCACGTTTCTTTTTAGGTGTTTAATTTGACTTTTGGTTTCTATCTGTTTTCTCACTTTACAGAACTACCTTCGAGTTGCATTTCAGGAGGTTAACAGTGGCTGTACAGGAAAGACCTTATTAGTAAGACCTTATATCACCACAGAAGATGTGTGTCAGCTCTGTGCTGAAAAATTTAAAGTGGACAACCCAGAAGATTATAGCCTGTTTCTTTTTATTGATGATACTTGGCAGCAGCTAACAGAAGATACTTACCCTCAGAAGATTAAGGCAGAGCTGCACAGCCGTCCACAACCCCAGGTTTTTCACTTTGTCTATAAGCGCATTAACAGTGATCCTTATGGTGCCATTTTCCAGAACAATGATGACAACTCCACTTTATAGACAGATGCTTGTTATTTGTGTTTCTTGTTATCTTGTTAAAAACATCTCTTGGGTGGCTGTCTTCTTCTTTAGGAGGCAAAACAGTCTATAGATTAAATGCCTAGTAAGAACACGAGCAGCAGCTTTTAGCACTGCCTATAGAAAATATACATACAGTACTTAAGGCCAATTGTGCAGTATATGCTACCACAGTGTCTGAGTGAACAACCCATTCAGCTGAGTTTCTTGGTTCACAGATTCTTCTAAGATATGTTACACTGTGGCCCTCTGCAGGTCTATCCCTGTAAGCATGCTGAGATTAAGTTTCTCATACTTATCCTTCAGCCAAATGTTGTCTTGATTTAAACATGTATTCTAGACAAACTTTTGGGTGGACTGGCTGGTACACTCTCAATTTCACCAGCATAAGTGTGACAAGACTGTCCGATGCAGGGCATCAATTAATTCCCAATTATGTGGATGGTTGCATCCTTTTCTATCTAAAACTAATTTTTTTTTTTTTTACAGAAAGACTCCATGTTTTTATGTATTTCATAGAAATTTTATAGCAGTTGCAGGTAAACTGTAAGGGTGGGTTTTTAAAATATTTTTTTAACTATAAAGTATTCTATAATTATGCATGTGACTTTAACATTTAATATACAAAAATAAATCTCTTGCTGGTTTTAGAGTATTGCATTAAATGTCTGTATTTTTTCTCTTCCTCGTTACTGGAGGGTTTTATGCAACTTTTGTTTTGAGATTGTGTTTCTGTAAGCAATTTGTATTGTTGACACTGGCCACTTAGATGCCTTTAAATGAACCTGATGTACTGTTATCCAGACTATTGTTTATATACAGCAGTTTTAGACAAGCAGGTACAAGCGTGTGGGGGGACATGAAATAAATGGATGTAGAGAGGAGGTAGAGAATGTAGAGAAACTAATTTAGGAATCAAATGTGTTAGTCTGCTGGTTCAGGCGCCTTGCTAAAAATGGGTGAAGAAGATTGATAAGGAACAATTGTATGTTTAAAGTACTGTAGATATGCTGATGGATAACTCTCCCAGATATTAGTTGTGTTAGCAAAGGATTAAAAGCACCGATAAAATGGATGAGAACACTAACCATTTTATATAGATTGATACTAGCAACCTCAAACATGTTTTTGACTGAAACAAAGATTGTTGTAGCTTTTTATGAATCTGAGATTGTCTTTAGACAAGAGAGAAACTGTAAAGACACCTGAAAGTCAAAGCCTTAAACATAGAAAGGTACAATGAAATTAAAAGTTTGTTCTATAAAACCTGTTCAAAATACTGAATATTGTGGTTGAAATTCTGGCCCCCATTGAAGTCAATGACAGTTTTACCACTGACTTTAACAGGGCCAGGATTTCTCCCTAAATTCTTGTAGCAGTGTAATTGAAGACAGGTGGTCACAAGAACATAGACCTTGGACTTGTACGGATGTGTACATATAAGATCTGTACCTTTTTTCATGTTGGTTTGCCACATATCTGAAATCCTTGGCACATGTTTGTGTTTTTATTTCATTTTGTAAATGATAAACAATGAGTTTTGCACATAATACATTGTAATACTGTATTATAACCACAGGTGTTGTGTGATTATTTTGAAGACCGTCCATGTGTTGAATGTTTGTTTATCAATAGAATTTTATGATACAAATCTGATATAGTGTATCAGTGGGTAGCCCAGCCTACATGGTTTGCTGTAAGAGAAGGCCCAGGAAGTATTTGCTAGTCTGTATAAAATATAGTTGTGAGGAGAAGCTGAATGATTTCATTAAAGGAAAGCAGCCTTTCATTTTTATTTAAATTAGGAATAATTAATACAAAGAAAGAAAATGATTGAGTTGGATGGTACAGGAAGGGAGCAGCAATATGAAGGAGCCTAAAGTTAGATTTCCCCCATCCAGTGTCTTCCTCTATAAACTGGAAGCAGTGCTTATTTATAAGATTTCAGTGCACGTTTTGTTAGGCCTTAGCCCTGCACTGACTTTTGAAGACCATGCGTGTTGAAGGTAACACCTGAAGTTCTTGGTGCCAGGGACTAGAACCAGTCAGTCGTTCTCCATGATTAAATCCTAGAAATGTAGAGCTGGAAGGGACCTTGAGAGCCCATCTAGTCCAGTGGTTCTCAACCAGAGGTCCGGGGGGCTACAAGCAGGTTTCAGGGGGTCCTCCAAGCAGGGCCAGTGTTAGACTTGCTGTGGCCCAGGGCAGAAAGCCGAAGCCTCACCGCAGAGGGCTGAAGCCCAGGGCCCTGAGCTCTGCCACCTGGGGCTGAAACCAAAGCCTGAGTAACTTAGCTTCTCAGGGGCCCTGCTTGCTGCCCCCTAACGCCGGCCCTGGCTTTTATATGCAGAAAACCAGTTGTGGCACAAGTGGGCTGTGGAGTTTTTATATCATGTGTGGGGGAGGGAGGCTCTGAAAGAAAGCAGTTGAGAACCCCTGATCTAGTCCCTCCTCCTGTCTGAGGCTGTGACTTATTTAATAAAAAAAAAAAAAAAAAAAAGTCTAGTGAAACAGGCTGCTAACTTTATTGCTCAACCATTTCTTGCTAAGTCAGGAGTGACACTGGCTCCACAGGAAGTTCTACCATTCTTATTTAGCTGACATCTATGATAAGGGAGGGAGGAAAAGAGAAAAATTGTTGAGTAACTTCAGAACTTCAAATGTGCGATGCAGGAAGCCAAAAAAGGAGCCGGGAGTGGAGGTGGGAGGGCGGAGACATGTGCATAAACCACCTCAAGATGACTCTTCTGTACACTTACGCAATTAGAACACAATGTTTTTTAACTAATTTTCTTCACTGGGTAAACATTTCTCACTTCTCATAATGCCAGGAAACAGACGACAGTAAAGGTTTGGAAAGGATACATTGCAATAAAAATAAATTGCTCACTTCTTGTTGGAGGAACAAAAGAGCATGCTATGACATATTAAGAAACCAGGGGAAAGTTTTTAAACTACGTATTATTTGGAAGTTATATAACTTACTTTTGAATGCGCAGTCCCTATCAATTTTCCTTGCTGAGTTGGAGAAGTGACCAGGGCCTAGGTATGAATAAAGCTAAACACCTTGGAAGACTGCTTCAAACTGAATATGAGTCAACAATGTGATGCAGTTGCAGAAAAGGCTAATATTCTGGGATGTATTAATGGGTGTGCCATAATGGAGATAACAGTCCTGCTCTACTCCACACAGGTGAGGCCTCAGATGGAGTACTGTGTGCAGTTCTGGGCACCACACTTCAGAAAGGATGTGGACAAACTGGAGAGTGTCCAGAGGAGAACAACAAAAACGATAAAAGATTTAGAAAACCTGACTATCCAGAAAGGTTTTTAAAAAAAATAGCTTCTGGGTATGTTTAATCCAGAGAAGAAAAGACAGAGGGGGGGAACCTAATAAGTCTTCAAATACCTTGAGGGCAGTGATCATTTGTTCTCTATGCCCACTGGAAATAGGACAAAAAGTAATGGGCTTAATCTGCAGCAAGGGAATTTAAGTTAGGTATTAGGGAAACCTTTTTTACTATAAGGGTAGTTAAGGTTTGGAATAGGCTTCCAGAGGAGTTTATGGAATTGCTGTCCCAGGAGGCTTTTAAGAACAGGTTGGACAAACACCTGTCAGGGACAGTTTAGGTTTACTTGGTCCTGCCTCAGTGCAAGCGGGGTAGACTATCCCCTTCTCAAGATCCCGTCTAGCCCTTAGGGTCTAGAGTTCCTTGGTGGATCTTAGCGATACAAAAACGCTTGCACGGCACCAGCCCAGAGTTCAGGCCCAGGTTGGAAATAATTCCTCCAACCATAGACCCTGCATTCAGAAACAAGGTCTGGACAATCGCAATAACTGAAACGTTAAATGACGCCCCCTCCCAGTGAGGGGTTATCTGTGCCCCGAGGTTTGTTTCTCTGGTCTCACTGTGAACGTTTTAACCTTCCTCACCCAGCCAGGAGCTCCTCTGCTCCCGGGGAGCCCCCACCCCGCCTTGCAGGCCGCTCCCGCCCCCAGGTCTCCAGGAGCCGGGCTGGGCTGGGCCGGGCATCCTGGCGCCGTGCCAGGGCTGCCCGCGCGAGGTGCAGCTCCCCGGCCGCACTGCCCGGGCTGTGGGCTGCAAAGCTCCGAGCAGTGACGGCGGGGGCCGGCGCGCCCCGGTCTCTGGAGAGCCGGGAGCCCAACCTGCCCGCGGCCCCAGGCTCTGAAATTTGGGAGGGGGGCGGGGTCTATCTCGGCCAATGGGGCGCAGGCTTGTCAGCGGCTCGCCTCTAAGGCCGCCTGCCCACGGCGTTGCTTAGCAACCCCACCAGGACGGAAGTGATCCCGCCTGGGTGGGGTCAGAGGTAGCAGTTCCGGGTCGGCGCCTGGCCGGGCGGGGCGGAACGGAACCATGACCTCGCTCCGGGCCTTCACCTGCGACGACCTCTTCCGTTTCAACAACATGTGAGCGGCTCCGGCTCCGGCTCCCGCTCCTGGGGGGCGGGGACGGGGTCGGCGTTAGTAGTGGGGGCGGGAGCCGCCCCTGCCCTGTGGGGCCCCTCAGCGCGCGGCTTCCCCGGGCCGCGCGCTCGCGGTTCTGAGCCTGCGGCCTCCCCGGGCTCCCTGCAAAGCCCCCGCCGCCCTGGGCTGTTCGGCGGCCGCCAGGGGCAGCCCGAGGCGGGTTTCCCAGCCGCTGTCGGGGTTTGTCCCCGCGCCCTCTTACCCCCGGGGCTGTGAGACCCGCTCTCGCTGTGTCGAGACCCGGGCTCGAGGGGGTGGCAGTTGCTGGCGCTGGGTCTCGCAGCCAGGCGTGTCCACAGATCTGCTGACTCGGATCCACGACTTGAGTTGCGTCCACACTGCAAAATGACAGGGCTTGGACCCGAGTCACGGTGGGATCCAGGCTCTGATCTGCTTCCCTAGTAGTGCCCTAGGACCCAGGTCCTGGGTGCTCGCTGATCAGAGCTCGACTGATCTCCTGAGATGGGGTGACCAGGACTGGTAGAAAGCCACAGAGGGTCCTGTGGCACCTTTGAGACTAACAGAAGTACTGGGAGCATAAGCTTTCGTGGGTAAGAACCTCACTTCTTCAGATGCAGCATCTGAAGAAGTGAGGTTCTTACCCACGAAAGGT
>NC_048300.1:6636716-6694411 GCF_013100865.1 Trachemys scripta elegans | reverse complement strand
CAACAGAGGGTCCTGTGGCACCTTTGAGACTAACAGAAGTACTGGGAGCATAAGCTTTCGTGGGTAAGAACCTCACTTCTTCAGATGCTGCATCTGAAGAAGTGAGGTTCTTACCCACGAAAGCTTATGCTCCCAGTACTTCTGTTAGTCTCAAAGGTGCCACAGGACCCTCTGTTGCTTTTTACAGATTCAGACTAACACGGCTAGCCCTCTGATACAGGACTGGTAGGTTGTAGCAGAAATAAAACAGGTCTGGAGATAGATAACAAAAAAGATTATAGGCGGGCAGAGACTTTCATACAAGGAGAGACTGGAATTCTTCTCTTTGGAGAAAAGATAAATAAAAGGGGGTATAATAGAAGTGTAATAATATAAAACCAAGAAATGGTATAGAGATGGTAAATCTTACCTTTGCTGACAGTAAAGTGCAGGCGGACATTCAGAGAAAGTGAAAAACAAATGTGAAAGGAAATACATTTTAGGCAATCCATAATTTACCCGTGGGACCGTGAACTACAAATATTGAGGCCAGTTGCATAATAGCATTTGAAAAAAGGTTAGGCGTTGACATTGATTAGACATGTTGATAATGGAAACATTGACAATGACGTAAACATCTTTTAAACATTTTTCTAGAGGGGGTATAAACCCTTATGCTTTGGGCATAACCTAAACATGAACTGATGGGAGCGAGGAAGGAACTTTATGTATGGACAGGTTATCCCATAATTTTTCACTAGAGGGTTTCTTAACTTGAGCGTTTGATACTGACCTTTGTCAGCGATGGAGAACCAGGTTAGATGGACCTCAGGTGTGATCCAATAAGGAAATTCCTGTAGTTGGTGGGACAACTTCCTGGGGTTAGATATTAACTTGTCTGCCTATTATGAGGGTAAGGAGGGAAGAAAGTCCAATATTTTTGATCATTGTCACTGACATTTACAAGATCAGAGTGAACAATAAGAGCAAAAGAGTTAGAATTAGGAACTAAAATGGCACTTTCATATAAAATTCCCTACTGTATCTCTAAGTCTTTCCTTTAATTTGGACGTTTCAATAATTTTAAAGTATAATCTTCCATATCTCCTGTTTTCAAAAGGGCTTACAGCTAAGGCTAATGAGAAGTTTTGGTGCAGAACAGAGTGTGAGCCACTAAAATATCCCTTTATGAGCTGGTTCTAGGAGTAATGGTTGTAGACCCTGCTAGAACAAATAACTTATTCTTTGTTTTTGTCTTTAAAAGAAGGGACAGTCCACAGAGGATGGTAATCACATGCCAAGATTTAGTTTCAAAACTGGCACTATAGCTGTCCCCTAACCAGCTACTAAGGGCTGTGGGGAAAATAACAATGAGAAGCAAAGAGAAAATAATACAGTAAGAAAACTATTAATATGGTGGAAATAAATGAGTCCCCATCCCCTTCAACAACTCCTTTTTAGTTCAGATAACAAAAATAAAGATTAAGGCCACAATCCTGCTATTGGATCCCCATGTGAGTACAATAGTCCACTTGAACAAGAGTCCCATTCACCTAAAGGCAACTCTGTACAGGAATAAAGGTCTGCCATTTGGATCAGGGTGCAGGAGCAGGGCCCCAAGACATTGTGGTAGCATCAGATGGTGAATTTCGAATATTTGGCATTTGAACTGGATGCTCCCTCTACAGCTATATCTACACTGTAGTTGGAGGTGTGATTACAACTCATGGGCATACCACTGCTAACATGAATCTATCTAGCATGGCTAAAAATAGCAGGGAAGGCGTGGCAGTTAGGACGCTGGTGTGGGCTAGGAACGCCAATACATACCCAAGTTTCTGGGTAGGTTTGTATAGCCCATGCTGCCAGATTAAAGCTAGTGTGTCTATGCTTACATGAGCCTGAAATCACACGTCTGACAGCAGCGTAAACATAGCTTAAAGTTGTTGCTTTCACACTTATATGAACTCATTCAGTACTGAACACCGTCACCAGTGATCGATTCTTTTTGTGTGTGGGGGGGAGGGGGGGTTGTGTTGTCTCTTGGAAGTGTATTGTTTGGAAGTAAAACCTAACCAGATTAATATCCAACTAGAAATATACTTTGTAAATGTTTTTAAAGTTTAATCTGTTCTTATTTTTTACAGTAATTTGGATCCACTTACAGAGACTGTATCCTTATTAAGCTTTTCATTTGTACTGTACATACAGTGTTGATAGCAGCTTTGTTTCTTCACATTATTGTAGTTCTTATTACTACACGCATCTAATGTACCCAAAACCATAATATGGTCTTTACTAAGTTTATCAAAATTGGGTAAATTAACTTACAATAATTTGGTGGGGTTCCTCAGGGCCTTACATTTCCCTGCAAGCCACCCTAACCTTTAATTCCTTCTAACATAATACTGTATTTAAAACCATTTTGTTTTATGTTGCTCTCACATAGACTATTTGCTGCCTTATCCTACTCATCTCTTAAAATCCTGGGGGGGGTGGGGGAACCCAGACACAAATCTATTTTATCTGAGTAGAAAGCTGGCCACCCAGTGTACTGATAAAAGGAAGGTATAAATGCAACCGGTGGAGCTAAGACTCTCAACAGACAGCACATGCTGTTCAGTGCATGTTGTTTCAGTGCTATTCTGTGGCAAGCCGTATTCAGTCCAGCATTGTGTACTGAAGAAAGTAGTATTGTCAATTAGCTGTATACTTCTTAACAAGAACTCTGTAGTATGGGATACCCTTTTACCTACAGTATCTGGCTCACTGGCCAGAATATTTTATTGTTGCAGAAGCACCAGGTGGAGAGTTAATGGGTTACAGTAAGTGGAATATTGAACACTTAGTGTGACAAAGCTTATAATTTTTAACCATTTAAGATTCTATTGCATTTTAATACTTTGGGGCTATAAATCAGATTTCAGTTCACTTCCTGTTTTTTAATATTCACACCAAACTGGAGCATTTACTGCTAATGCCACCTGACAGATGTTGAAGGGCATTACATAAATTATGCACTCATGTTTTGTGGTGGTGGTCCTTGTGTGGCAGTGAAGCAGGACGAATGCTGAGCTCTAGCAAGACACATGCTTATGGTACATTTGTGTAAGTCTTTGCAATATCAGGGCCTTTGTCACTGGCCTACCATCCTTCTGCTCACATGTGAGGGGAAATGTTATCCTTTTGTTCACACTCTTGCCTTTAACAGGACACAGTCAACTGGATTTATTTTTTTAAATTAACTAATTTCAGCACATTCAGCTTTCTCAGAGCTCCCTCCTAATAGGGGTTTTTTTGTTCGTTCCTTAAAACAATTTTTCTGCTCCCCTGCTTTATTTATAAGAGGCTTGTGGGAGGGTCTGAAAGCAACGCTACCTAACATGCTCAGGCCTGCCTCTTCTTCCCCTCCCTTTTCCTGTATACATGCCCATCTGCTTCTGCTTCACTTTATTCAATTCCTTACATAGCAATGAGTGAGTGATGTCATTATGGTAGTGCATGAGACAGGAAGCACAAATGACTCTTCGTAAAGCAAAGCTGGTCAGGAACAAAGTGCTGTCAATCACATTAGATAAAGACCTGATCTTGCGAGGAACTCTGCCCACAGTCAATGTGCAGGATCAGGGCCTCGGCGATTAGGGTTACTTGTAACACTCAGAAGTACACAATTTTCCAATGGAAATGTGATTTTTTTTTTTTTAATGTTGACTGTCCCCTGTACCTTCTAAATGAGGCTTGTGCAGTTAACTATAGTAAAACTGTTTCATTCCATCATCCTGAAACACCACTACTGCAGCCTTTACAGACTCACTAAAACATTTTGGCTTAGAAAGCGGTTTCAAATACATCTGTGGGTTTCCTTTGCCGGGATGGCGTACATTAATTCCAGCGTGCTAGCTTGTTAAGTGCTCCTTCCGTTTGCAGTAATGGGTAAAGCTGAAGGCTCCGTGGCCAGGGAGGAGTGGCACGGGCATGTCACTGCTCTCTCCGTTGCGCCCGAGTTCCGCCGGCTGGGTTTGGCTGCTAAGTTGATGGAGCTACTGGAGGAAATTTCAGAAAGGTGAGCACCATGTACAAATTCTAAGTAACTTTTTCTTGTGTCCCAGAAAACTGACCTTGCTTGCCCACTGAACATGTGATGTTCTGATTATGATTCCCAGCGGTTACAGAGAGCAAGGTTTAAATGATAGCTGGCAAATTTTAAGATGTTTCTTAGCTGTTATGAAAGCCTATTTGTGGGGATGAGAGGGAAGAAACTCCAGGTCCAGCAGGCGCACCCTGAAAAATTGCTTGTCTTGGGCAGAGAGAAGATTCCCTTCACAAAGAGTCAACTCTTTTTCCTGTAGTGCCCACAACACTGTGTGCAGTGTGCAAACAGGGTGGGAACTGCCCCTGCCTCAAAGAGCTGACTGCATGAGAGAAGTAGAGAAAGAGATTAAATCTGTGAGGCTACTGAGTTTAGTGCTCACAGGTTTTTTTGTTTGTGTATTGGGAATGAGATTGTTCCCAGCTGATGTGATCTGAAAACACTGGAGTCTTTTTTTTTTTGTGAGCAGATAATTTCTACAAAATGATCAGGACACAGCTTAGCAATAGATCAGATAAGCACCATCTAAGGTAGGATAAATGTATATAATGCAAGGGGGAAGGTAAAGCCACATTTTTTGCAGAGCTGAGGTCCGCAATAGAAATACAAAAAATAATGACATGTGTGACTCATTTCTGGTGTACAGGGCTCTCCCCTTTCTTGTTTGAGAGATGAGGCTAGCGGGGAAAGTTATTCATGTAGGTCTTTAAATGGACGGGTAAAAAAGTCTGCTCCCTCTCTCCTTCTGGAGTGCAAACTATATCAAATAACTCACCCAATGTTTCTTTGGTCACTTGTACACAACTCCACTCTGCAGAGATTGTGTGAAAGCCTGAGATTGTTCATGTGGCCAGACCCCTCAGTTGTACCCCAGAAAAATACATCTGCCTGTAATATAAATCAATAATGCACCTTTTATCATCATTGAATAGGATGTATTCTGTGCAGAATCTTTGGAAGAATTTGTTTCTCTTCTCTCTGATTATTGGCACTAGATTCATTATATTATGAAATGTATTCTTTTGCTCTTCCTCATTGTTGTTTTTTCCTTTACAAAGAAAGGGTGGCTTTTTTGTGGATCTCTTTGTAAGAGTGTCGAATCAGGTTGCAGTAAATATGTACAAGCAACTGGGCTACAGTGTCTACAGGACGGTATTAGAGTACTACTCAGCTAGCAATGGGGAGCCTGACGAAGATGCTTATGGTAAGTACTTGGTTCCTTAAGAGCAAATCACCACATAGGTGGAAAGCTCCAGCGTTGTTTTCTTTACTTTTTTGAAAATAAAGCTAACTCAGTTTCTTATCAAGTACACAAATCTATACTTTTGGATAGTTCTTTAAAGAACACACCTGACTTGAAATTACACTTCAATTATACAATTTGAAATTTTTCAACAAGTTATACTTTGTGGTATTTATTGTATCAATATGATACTTTTGTTTTGAATGTCATTATTAATTGATACTTACTCCTTTATCCCGATAGATAGTTTCAGTAGTTTAAACAAGTTATTTTGCCATTATAACAAGTACAAGTAATGCCTTCTATAACGATGGTTAAAATGCAGTGACTATTCTGATCTCTCTTTTCATATGCACAGAACTTTATCTAGCAAATTCATCTTGGGCTGCAATTATTAACGCTTTGCCTCATCCCAAAAGTGAATTTATTTTATAAACAGCAGCAAAATTGGTTGAGTATTTCTGCAGGGGTTGAAAAATTCATTCACTTAATCATCAGTGACAAGTAGAACACTTTCCCTGGTTAGGGATGAGTCAAGTCTTCAATTTCTGCCGAACATGAGCTTGTTGTGTAAACTGGGTTGTGAAGATAACCTTCCAAATGTAAATGGATACAGTGCTGTCTTCCTGAAACTATAGACACATGCTGCCTGAGCACTGCTGATGCCACTTATAGCTTTTCCAAGCAGTTGAAGAGTGACACTGACATGTTCCTTGTCCTTTTTACTGTCACTATTCAGAACCCTATGGACAGCTGTTGAAGCTGACCAGAACTTGTGTTAATTTCACTCTGCTGCTGGCAAAAGCTGGAATCAGCAACCGATGTAAGGAATAGCAGTTCACAGGGAAAGAGGACCCAAAAGAAGTAGGGAAAGGAGAGCACCTGAGACTCCCAACTTTCAAACACCCAGGATCCAGGGGCTGATCTGAAAGCCCTGAACCTGGGAACCAGCTCCTTTCCAGCTGGGAATGGAGGGGGTAGGGCTTTTTACTAGTTCTATTGGTGGGGGGCTAAGCCAGCCATTCATATTTTGTTTGGCCTCTGGATAGCAGATGCTGGTAACCCTTTGAAGCCTTGCTTTTCTCAGACACCCTGATCTTAAAATTGTGAATATTTAAAGTCAGGCAATGATAAATGCATGCCTTGGAACGTTTCAATGTGAATGCTTTTGTTAAGGACGTATTCCGCTGGCGATGCTTGTCGGTTCCTCAGGCAATAGAGCCCTGGATATTCTTTTTCTATTAAAAAACAAAACAAAAAACGACATTGATGCATCACTATACTTAAGATATCAAGCACTCACTGTTTGAATTTTATTATCTTTGTTTGCTCCCTGAAGATTTACTTGGCTGCTTTTCGCATTGTTTTTGTTCCTCCTTTGTTACATGTAAATATAGGTAATGATTTTATTAAAGTATACAATAAAATACATAAGAGGTGGCAGCTCACATTCTTGGAGCAACCTTACATCATCGTGTTTGCTATTTTGACTTTAATATTGCATTAAAGCTAATATTTTTGCATCTAATTGCATTTTATTTGTAGCAGTCTTATAGTACTGGAATTTTTCTCATAAAAGATGAGCTTTTTTATTATAATTTACAGGAACAGTCACTTAACATGGGCTTGTTTAATGTTGTCTGTCTTGTAGTAGTAACATTTGTGTTTGTCAACAGATATGAGGAAAGCGCTTTCCAGAGATTCAGAGAAGAAATCAATTATACCATTACCTCATCCTGTGAGACCTGAAGACATTGAATAACTTTAAGCTGTGGTTCTCAGGCAACTTACCAAAAATAACGTTTATGGACAATTTAAAATTTACAGTGCAAAGAGCATCAAATGTTTTTTGAAGGTAACAGAAAAGATCTTGGCTAGATGAGGAGGAAGGCAGCACAGGCTGAAAAAAGGAGTTCAGGCACAGGGTTTTACTTTTCATAAAGCCCCAAAAGCAACAATAGGAAGTTTACAGTCACACTGCTTATATTTTGATTTCCTGTGCTTTATAAAAAAGCAGACAAGTTTAAACATTCCACCATCATATTAAAACTGAGTGATGGAAAATATCACTACTTCCTCCTACTGGGCCTGAGAATCACAGCTGTGAATGTTCTTTTTTGTTCTAACAGTCGAAGCTCTAAGGGTAGATATGGAAAAGATGAGGTGCATAATAAAATACAAATTCAGCTGGTTTGTGTAAAGTTGAGCCATGGCTCTCTCTTACACGGTTTATTTTATGTCATGTTCACATGTATTGTTGTAGCCTTCCTTAATTAGTTTTCTCATTTAAAAATCAGCTTTGGCAGAAAGTGGGATATTATGCATCAGTTATTGATTAGACCAATCCAGTTGTGTGTGTGTGTGTGTTCTGTACAGTATTATTGGAAATAAGTCACTGTTCTAAAACTGTAAAAAAAAAAAAATGTACATTTACAGAAAATTAGATTGCGTCTTGGCCTGTAAAAAGTTCTGAAATCAGAAAAGGTGGCACTATTTGTTACCAAGTTAGAGTAGCAAGTCCTATACTAAAAAATGAAAACTTTAGGTTGCAGTCTAGTTAGTTTTTTTTAATACTGTGCTCAGTGCAGTGGCGGAGCAGCACTTTAACATTTCCTCCTCGCAGATTTTTAATTGATGGAAAGTTAAACAACTGACAGAAGCTTTGTGTGGGTGCTCAGATGTTTCCAGGGGCTGAGTTTCAGTCTAAGGCAGCTGTTGAAAGCTCTGTAACATCTCCCTCATGTGGTTGACAAGTCTGTGGTTCCATCAAAACGGAGCCTGTTGTAGATAGTCATGATCAGATGGGATTCCTCGGGGCATTTTAGCTAGGTCCAAAGTCTTGCATGCCATAGGAAGCTAGTGGAGAGCAGAACAGTAGAGCGATGTCTGTTGGGCAGTTTCTGTTGCTGAAGAGGGAGGCAGATGCAGGCCTAGTCGTATGAACCTCACAAAATGTTTTTGGCTGGTGGTGGTGTGCTGCAGGAGTGATTTGTTCAAGGATGAGGTGTCTAATACTGTGTAGTTGTGCTTTGCTCTGTTTAGTGAGAGGTGGGAAAAAGAACTGAGCAGGAGCAGCTAATTCATGTTCCCAGACTTTCTCCACAGAAAGATTTGAATAATACATGGAATTTAGTCTGATCATTGAAATAAGCCTCTTTCCTCAGAAGTAGGGAACAAACGGGAGATTGGCTTCTTGAGGCAAAGAAAAGTCAAACTCCCCCTTTTCTTCAACTCATCTCCAAATTGCCCTTACGAAAGTTACAAAGCACATTGGTCGCTTTGGGCATTACATTGTATGTAACACTTCAAAAGAAGTGATATTCATTCCAGTATGCTAGTGTTAACTGTAGAGAGAATCAAACTGTGGGAAGAGAACAGAAGCATCTGTGTGTTAACATGCGGAGCGCCAATTATACTTCAGTCCTGCAGCCTACTGTTGCATATTAAAGTCTTACATGAGAAAGTAGCGTAGTATATAGTTAAAATCTACAAACAAATTCTTCAAAGATGTCCAAGAGCTTTGTCTTCGTTAAGGGAAAGGGTGAGGCCGAGAAGTTTTAAAAAGCCAATTGTTAGAGTCTAATGTGATGCATGTGACAGGAGCTGGCTTGACTCTAACAGCTTCCATCAGAAGGTCTCACCCCTGTTTTACAGAGCGGTGACGTGACTTCCCCGCAGGGCTACACAGCAACAGGTGGGAGTAGAATCCAGCTTTTGAGTCCTAGGGCATGTCTGTGGCAATTAATGCACTGGGGGTCAATTTAGCGGGTCTAGTGAAGACCCTCTAAATTGACCGCCTATCGCTCTCCCATTGACTCTGGTACTCCACTGGAACAAGAAGCATAAGGTAAGTCAATGGGAGAATGTCTCCTGTCCACCTAGCGTGGTGTAAACACTGCAGTAAGTCAACCTAAGCTACATCATTCATGAGTTGCGTAACTTAGGTCGACTTACCTCCATGGTGTAGCCATGGCCCCAGTCCAATACCTCCCTGGGAACTTCTAGCTGAATGGAATGTTATTAAACTCAAATTGACCCTTTAGCTTTAAAGCTAGAGAGAGGGTGGGCAAATATTTAACTCACTGAAAAAAAATTAACATCTGCATGCTGGCATATACTGAAAGTGTTTTAAGCCCCCCGTAGAAGGCTTAGAAAACAACTGGACTGTGTTCCATTTCCAGCTACTGTGATCAGAGAATGTGAAAAGGAATTTAGAAAGTGTTAAATGAGGCTCATACTAAGTTTCTTAGGAAAGGGGTCACCTGCTTGGCGCTTTTCTAACAACTTAGTATTAAAAAGTTACCCAAATACATTTATTCAGTCAATCACAGATGAAATTCTGTACAAAAATCAAATGCACAGGGGGGCAGAGGAGGAGAAATGCAGCGCTAGGATTCGCTCTCATCAATGTCCTTGTCTGGATCCATCTCTTCAGCCTCATTTTCTTGTTGCTGTTTCTTCCAAAGTTTAGCCATAGCAAGCAATTTGAGGTTGGGCTGGTTGGCAGCATCTTCTGGAAAGATATAATCATAATATTCCTCCCAGCCAGCGTCGGACTAGAAAAAGAAAAGTACAAGCCGTAGGTTAGTTTATTTAGTCTGAACACATGTTTTCACAGTAAGAACATTAAGTTCCTGGAGTACTCCAAATCCTCCTCTCTAACAAGCATGGCAATAAGAGCTAAGGACTCAACCAGAACTGAGGTTTTTATTCTTCATTCATTAGCGGACTGCTAAAACTAAGAAATCAGGAGGGCATGGAGTCCACTGCCCATTAATGTTGCTGCCTCTCTTACATGTAGCTAAAAGGGAGAATGCATACAGAAAAGAGAGTTGAATAGCTTGAATATACTTAGCCTTCATTCTCAGAAATAACACCATGCATATAGTTCAACTAAATTAAAGTTTAATCTCAGATGCATTATAATGTATTGTACACAAACAACCTCCTGTGATTGTAGGTGGCATTTTATTTTCCCAGCCTTTACTCTTACCCCATCTTCAGCCTTTAATTTTCTTCTCTTCTTGACTTTATCTGGCATAAGTTTATCTACTCTCTCTTTATTGCAATCTGTTCCAAACTCCTCTTCAAAGTTTCTCCAGGATTCCAGAAGCATGAGTCTCTCCTCCTTCTCTTCGCAGTTTCGCATTGTTTTATTAGCCTCTTCATATACCTGTCTGCATCTGAGCAAGCTCTCCTCTTTTCCCGCGGACAGTTCAAACTGAGCAAAACTGATCCATACCTAGAGGAAAAGCAGAGCAAAATCTAATGGAAATTTCATGGTGAAAATGTCATTACAATAAAAACCAGCAGGATGTGGCTAAGCTGGAAACCATCTATCTTAGTTTCAGCACTTTTTCAAGCTTTATAAACACCAGCTAGACAAAACTCATGTCAGAGTAAGATTGGGTTACAGCTCCATTTTAGTATTAAGAATATTCTGGTTTTACAGCAGAGTACCATTGTTTCTTTCTTTCTTAAGAGGGAAGTGATTTCAACAAGGCTGAAAGTTGTCTTCGCAGAAATCTTGCATCGAACCCGATCTTGGACACCCCTCATGAGTATAAGAGGGGTAAGACTACTTCTACTCAATTTTCTGCCAGTTTTTGTAGCCTGACCATAAGAAAGTGGATTAACACTCCCAATTCATTTTCTGTAAGCCACTTAGTCAGCTGGTGGCAATTATTTTTGGTCATCATAAACCTGGCTGAATTTAGTGAAACCATAGAACTAAATCAATGCTAAGGCTGGTCGTTTGTCAAAGCGTCTGCAATTTTTTGAGAGCAGTGTTTTTTTTGTTTTGTTTTTAAAGAGACCATGGCTGCTCAGAAGAACAGACATGCTTCTGCGAAAGTGATATAGTTTTTTCTCTTTTTTAAAATTAATTTTATAGCCATTGTGGGGTTGTCAAGATAATTTTCCAAATGTGGGAAGTGGAGGAAACCTGACATGAGAAGTAAAACTGCCTCTAAGTCCTAGTAACCCAGGGATTCTGCAGAGTGATCCTTTTTTAATAGAAAGCTATAAAGACATCTCTTATCTCTAAACGTGTCATTTAGCAATACTAACATTTTCCCAAGGCCCTGAGTCACGAAGGTCCCCACAGAATAATGTTGATAGTTAATTTTACAATGCCATACCACTGAAGTAGCCGAGATTCCTTCCCCTAATGTAGGATTCTGACTCTGGCACATAGAATGTTGGGAATCATTAAGAAAATGACAGATAAGACAGAAAATATTGCCTCTGTATAAATCCATGGTACGCCCGCATCTTGAATATGGCATACAGATGTGGTTGCCACATCTCAAAAAAGATGAATTGGAAAAGGTTCAGAAAAGGGCAACAAAAATGGTTACGGGTATGGAACGGCTGCCATATGAGGAGAGATTAAGAAGATTGGGACTTTTCATCTTGGGAAAAGAGATGACTAAGGGGGGACATGACAGAGGTCTATAAAATCATGACTGGTTTGGAGAAAGTAAATAAGGAAGTGTTATTTACTCCTCCTAACACAAGAATTAGGGGTCACCAAATGAAATTAACACACAGCAGGTTTAAAACAAACAAAAGGAAATAGTTTTTCACACAACACAGTCAACCTGTGGAACTCCTTGCCAGAGGATGTTGTGAAGGCCAAGACTATAACAGTTGTTCAAAAAAAGAACTAGCTAAATTTAGGGAGGTTAGGTCCATCAGTGGCTATTAGCCAGGATGGGCAGGGATTGTGTCTCTAACCCCTGTTTGCTAGAAGCTGGGAACGGGCGACAAGGAATGGATCACTTGTTTTGTTTATTCCCTCGGGAGCACCTGGCACTGGCCACTGTCAGAAGACAGGATACTGGGCTAGCTGGATCTTTGGTCTGCCCCAGTATGGCCGTTCTTGTGTATGATCAGTTGTGAGTACACAAACATTACCTTGACATGCTGTGTCCGCTGAAGCAATCTGCGGTAAAGGTTTCTTGTTTTCTCATACTCTTCTTGCTCAATTTCAAAGTCAATGTAGGATTTCCAAAGAACCTGAGAGAGAATGGGTCAGTAAGTTCAAAACTATTGAGGTTATGATTGTTCAATGCACTTCATAATACAAGCCTTAAGAAGTTAGGTATAGAGGTTACTGAACAGAAAGGTAGCTAAATAATTTTAAACATTAAGGCAGTACTAGGTATTACTGTCACACATAGTATCACCTCTAATCTATAGCTCTAGGTAAGGGTAACAGGACAAAGGACAGAAACCACTATCACAAACGAGTGAGTGAATAACTGGTTCTAGGCTGAATGAAACATTGGGGTTCCAAGACAAAGAGGTGACATCAAATCATTAGAATTTAGATGGAGGAAAGAGGCTGAAAAGGGATTTAAGAGGCAGAGAGTCAGAAAAACGTGAACAATGAGGCAAAAGAAACCGTTTGATACTCTGCTTGCTTTTGGACTGATTGAAAAGAGGATGCTGGAAGACCACCCTTGATATTTCAGACACTGAGGCACGAGAGAGAGAGAGTGTGTGTGTGTGTGTCAGGATTTCTGCTCTAAGGCAAAACCTGTGGATTTGTGAGCTGCTTACACTTATATGGAACATTTAATATCATGGGAAACGTAGTGGATAATAAGTTGCTCGACAGACACCATCTCAATAATGGGAGCATTGTCCAGAGTGAAAGGTGAGCTGTAGAAATAAGTGGGGGAGACATTAATTTGCCATTGCAGTACTTGTAACTTGAAGCAATTGAAACTGGAGACACACAACATTCTAGGTATAAAAAGAGGGAGGGATGTAGTTGTATGTACACCTCTAGCCTGTTATAACGTCACCCGATATAACATAAATTTGGATATAACGTGGTAAAACAGCGCTCCGAGCGGGGGGGGCTGTGCACTCCAGTGGATCAAAGCAAGTTCAATATAACGCAGTTTCATCTATAATGTAAGATTTTTTGGTTCGCGAGGACAGCGTTATATCAAGGTAGAGGTGTAAGTAGCTTATAAATGATAGCTTAGGCCATGAGCAGAGAATATGGCGAACTGAACAGACACATCCTATAAGTAACAAATTATTTGAAGACACCCTAGAAGACTGACCAGCTATATAAGGAGGAAACTACAAAACACTGGAGTGCAGCCTCAGAAAAGACATTATGTGCAAGCAACAGAAGTAGACAGATAAGCTATAGTGTCCAAAGCATCTAAACTAGTAAGAACAGAAGTGTGAGCTATTTTACAAACATACGTATTGCACCATTTATTTTAATATATAGATAGATAGATATAGAGAGAGAGCGCAAATTTGATATTACGCAACCCTGACTCTAGCAACCTCATATCTAATACCGAAGCAATAATTTTTTTTTTTTTTTAAACTGGAACACATGGCCATGAAGTATTGAGGCAAAGAATTCAGAAAAGAATTAGATACATACAGAATACCCAGTTATACTAGCTAGGATAAGATATAAACCGTGTCAGCCCTCATACTACAGACACAAACCAATCACTAACTACTTAGGATTAGAAAATTATTCCCTGAGGCATGTTACACCACACTTGTTTATTGTGGACTTGTCTACCACCTGCTGAAGATGTAGCTGAGCTAGATTAAATGGACCACTGGTCTGATATACCATGACAAGTCCTATGTTCCTATTAGGACAGGGGTGGGCAAACTATGGCCCGTGGGTCCCGGCCCTTGAGCTCCAGCTGGGGAGTGGGGTCAGGGGCCGCTCCGTGCATCTCCTGGAAGCAGCGGCATGTGTTCTTCTCCCCCTCTCCCCCAGCTCCTATGTGCAGGAGCAGCCAGGGGGCTCTGCTCTACACGCTGTCCCTGCCCCAAGCGCCACCCACACAGCTCCCATTGGTCGGGAATGGCGGACTGCAGGGGCAGCGCCTGTGGATGGGGCAGCCCGTAGCAGAGCTGCCTGGCCATGCTTCCGCGGAGGGGGAACATGCCGCTGCTTCCAGAAACCACTTGAGATAAGCGCTGCCCGGAGCCTGCACCCCTGAGCCTCCGTGCCGCAACCTCCTGCCCCAGCCTTGATCCCCTTCCCACCATCTGAACCCCTCAGTCCCAGCCCAGAGCACCCTCCTACACCCCAAACCCCTCATCCCCAGCCAGAGCCCTGACCCCCCCGTGCCCCACCCTCCCTGCCCCAGCCCAGAGCCCCCTCCCACACCCTGAACTCATTTCTGGCCCCATCCCGAAGCCCACACCCCGAGCCAGAACCTTCACTGTGTCCCGCACTCCAACCCCAATTTCATGAGCATTCATGGCCTGCCATACAATTTCTATTCCCAGATGTGGCCCTTGGGCCAAAAAGTTTGCCCAATGCTGTATTAGCAGGTTAATTGATTCCCCCCCGCCCCCCAACCATGGAGTGTGTTGAGGAGTAGTACTTCAGAGTTCTTCATTTACCCCCTTACCTCTGGCATGTCTAACCGAGGTTGACCAATAGCCAATTCGTATATTGCCCGGGCTCTGTCAGTATCACCAAGAATGGTTTCTAACTCAGCAAATTTAATCCATGACGTGCAATTTTCAGGTGTAAACTCTAGGAATTTTTCATACAGTTTCCGACAGCGATCGAACTCCCGCAGTTGTAGCTCCAGTTCAATGTAGCCTTTAAATAGTTTGTTCTTTGGGCATTTTCCTATGGATGTTCCCTATAAAATGAAAAAACAGTAACTACTTATGCCATCTCTATGAAGAAGTGCTTTTTTCAATGTCCACTTACTGTTCGGTAGTAGCGTTTAAAGTAATCTCTGTTTCACTGCAGTTTCTGTTGACTACTCCACTCAGGAGTAGTGTGAAATCTAACTAGTACTGATTCAGCCAGATCATTATAAAACTAACATGTGCATAAAGTATCTAATTAGTGCTCTGAAAACAGAAGAAGTACAACTTGTTGCAGACAGTGTTCACGTGTAGAACGTTTCTCCATGAGACATCACTCAAAACTGAGTTTATGCAAATGAGTGCTTCATCTTCTGAGTCTCAAGACTGTCACCACACAGACAAAGGATGGCTCCAGCCTCTGCTTCTCCAGGTAAGGGGTCCATAAATATATTCCTAGTGTGAACCACATCTTAAGAAACGTGGTCTCAGGGACCACCTCCCCTCCTACTCACAATTGCACAACCACCGTCGGGTGCCTATAGTAATAACTACCAGGATAAGTAAGCTTAGAAAAGTACTGAATGTATTTTAGCTCCTTTTAATTCACTTTAGGAGCTGAAAACAAGTAGAACCACCACGTGCCCAGCCATGATGGCAACCCAAGAAGTAGCATTCTGTGATTCATAGTTTGAGAACCTCTCAGATTAAACAGGTTCAGATAGGAGTGCTTGAGGACAGGGAAGAAAGGACAAGCCATGTGTCTCCTGCATTATTGGACTGTTATACTGGAACAACAAAACTCACGCCCCTCCCCAATCACTTCTGAGGGAGGCAATGAAGGCAAAAATGTTCAACTATTTATAAAATGTGCCCAGTACCTAAATCTCTGCCCATGAGCTAAAGTAACTGACTTTTTAAACCAAAGTCCGCACACTCCCTCAATATAGTCCCCCACAAAACCTTCCTTACACTTAGAAAATGCACGAGAGTCACACCCTATCACTATACTCACTACAAATCAAGGAAGCCATAAGTCAAGCTAACATTAGCATTCAATTCACATGCATTACCAATCAAGTCATCAGTTCCAACACGACTACCCATGCTACACCCACCCACTTCGTTCCTCCATTTCTCCTACCATTACCTTTGTTTTATCCAGATTAAGGTCCAATTTGCTGTCATCCAAGTCCTAATCTCTCACAAATACTGGGAAAGCAAAGACCCCACACCATATGGATCCAATGAAAATAAGGCAGAACAGTGTGTTATCTGCATACTGATCACAGCTCAAAAGCAGGAGCCTCACATATGTTGAGAGAGAGAGAGAGAGAGTGTGTGTGTGTGTGAGAGCGAGCGAGCGAGCGCAGAACCTCGCAATACCTCCTAGAAAAGCTCTGGACAGAAGAGTGATTATGTCCTTTTGGGATCTCATTGTGAGCAAAGAATGGAATTGCATACCAGCAACAACGTCAGGGCCAGACAGGGACTAGAGCTATATCAACAAAACCTAGTGGCCAGTACTATCCAAGTTGAGCTAGTAAGAAATCTTCAATCGAGGAAACAAGCACAGTTGCCCTAACATACCCAGATCAAAAACAGGTCTTTGAAAGGATCAAGGAAATCTAAGATTTCTAAATGGGATCACACATACCTCTTTAGAACCTACTAAATCACCTACCCCCAAATGGGAAGGTTCGAGACAGTGCTAATTGGTGAGAGTGCCAATGTGAAGAGATGGCATCTTGAGAAAAGCCCCAGCAGCAGCACAGAAGGACAGATGGCAGACTGTCCTCCTGCAGGGAGACATTAACAACTTCACAATGGACTTAACCCTCTGCTTCATTTTACCAGCCAAGGGCAAGAGTCCAACGCAGCAGGCAAAGCCCCTCCAGCATTTCAGGGATCAAGCAGCGCACGCTCAGCCAGAGAAGACATTCATATTTACTCCCAAGCCCTGCTCTGCCACCGTAAAACACAACAAACCTGATCTGTTTTATCTGCAAAGAAACAGATGTCTCCTCACAGCAAGAAGAGTGACTCAGTCATTACTAGACTAGCTTTTCCTCGGTCACAAGTAAAATGCCTCAGTTTTTAACCAAGACTACTGGAAAACTAAGAGTGGAAGGAAAGGGAAAGATTTTCATTTAAAAGGGGCTTCTATCAAAGCCGACTCCATCTTTGGAGAGGCACTACCGTGTTACTAAATTTGGCACAAGGGCTTGATGCAGTTTCTTAAGAGACTGTCCAAAGTCCCTCGTATTGCTTTCGCTATTAGTCTGGATGTTGCACTCAAAACTCCCAGGAAACAAGTCCTATTACCTGGATGCTCAGAGTTCTCACAGAGCCAGGGTGGTTTTTAAATGTTTTCAAGTCATACACCAATTAATACTCTATAAGCACAGAAAGCTGACTCTCTGGCTTCTCAGCTGAATGCTTTCCAGCTGAAACAAGTGGGGCTCCATTACTTCCAGCTATTATCCAAACCTCTAAACAAAGCCATGCCTGCCTTTAAAATACGCACAACAGCATATATGGGATACATACAGGTCTCAAATACACGTAGACATTTTGATTTGCTTAGCTGAGTTGTAAAGGAGACTTTTCAAAGTTTTTTCAACTCTGTTAACCCTAAAATTCTTAATTTTCTAAACGACAATTCAGTAATTACCCTCTTGTCTTCCTTTACTTACCAAAGCTCTTCTGGCAAATGGAAGATTTTTCTGTCTTATTTCAAACTGAGCATACAACAGCCACATTTTGGCAAATGTAAACTGGAAGAAAAAAAATCAAGACACATTTGGCTTAGATGGATTCTTAGCAAATAATGCTACTTATGTAGTTCCAGACATTATTTCAGTTTTTTACTGACTGTGTAGAGTCAAGTAATATTACTGTAACTGCATGGATAGTCTTATCTGAATTAACAATATTATTCTGCTGAACAGGTGAATGTTACACAATCTAAAACAATTTATCATGACTATGATAGGGCATTCACCCCACACTGGCAGAGAAGAGGTTAATAGAGCCCTAGGGAGGCTGTGCAGGAAGCAGCCAATTAGAGGGAAGCTGTACGGGGCAGCCAATCAGGGCCCAGCAGGCTTACATAAAAGGGAGCTGCAGAGCAGCAGAGTAGGTTCACAGTTGGTGCTGGGAGCACAAGGAGTGAATACTGCATCTTTAACAGGCTGAGATACCTGCAGCACCATGGACAGAGCAACTGCTGGCAGAGTCCATGGAGCAAGAGGAGCTCCTTGCTGGCTTCCAGGACTGAGCAGCCGAATGTCCTGAAGAAGGTACTGGAGCCATGGGGATGTGGCTGAGGGAGACATAGCAGCAGTGAGAGGAATAAGAGGGCTGGGACACAGAGTAGTGGGCAGGCCTGGGTCCACCCCCAGTCACCACTGGGGAAGTGGCTAGACTAGAGAACTGAGATATCACCCCCAGAAGGGAGGAAAATGAGGATGGTGACATGGCCAGAGGGCCGAGTCATGAAGAGGACCCTGCAGTACTTGGACTAAAGCCAGTCAGCAGGTGGTGATGACAATGGGCAGGGCACCACAGGCGAGGGCGCACTGGGTAGCAGAGCTAATCCCTGTGATGGCCAGCAGGGATTGTGGTGCTGTGCTAGTGAGTGAACCTGTGACAGTGACTGGCAGAAACTGTTCTCCCACAGGAAGAAAAAAAGCTATACTTTGCAAATTAAGGCTTTTGAGAGATGTCTTTAAGAACTCAATAGACTGCATAGATCAGGACAATGCCACAAGGGAAAAGGAAATATGACATGCAACTGTTTCCAACAGCAATATACACCCACATTAAAATTAATTTCTTCTAACAAAACAAATCAAGTTAGTACTATCTATACTAGGGAAAAAAGAAAATAAAAAATGTAAAGAATTGAGTCCAAATGGACCAGGCTAATATAGGGAAGATTCCTTAACTGTAACATTAAACTTTTTTAAATTAAAAGCAAAACAAAATGTACATCCACATTTTCACTAAGTCACAAGCTTCCATTTTGTAAAGCAGAATAGCATCTTCTCTCTAATTCACCCGTAGCAGCTTTAAAAATGTTTTTTTCCATTAAACAAGGAAACCGGGCTTGTATGGGGATAATATTAAGCAAGTCATTAATATGCTAGACTGTACTCTTAGCGTTGTAACAAGGTGAAATAATGTGTAAATTTAATGTTCTGAGAAAAGAAGTGGGAAAAATACCCCAACGAGTATAACTCCTATATTAGGAAATAAAAGTAGCACATTTGGCCTGCTGTTACTCACATACCATAAACGTCTACCAGATTTCTATTATGCCCACATAGGCACTATTTACTGATTAAAATATTTTTTTTAAATAAGGGACTAGAATCAACTTAATAAGAAGCAAAAACCAAATGTAGAGAAGGAGAAAGCAGTGTTTTTATATCTAACACGATGCTGGAAAGGAACCTAATCAAAATCCAGAGTAACCCTCTGACTCATATTCCAGAACAAAGACTGTCTATGCTGGTGATTCTGTGCACAAAACACTTCTGTGGGTCTGAGCCCTGCATCCCCTGCTGACTGAGAAGGAAACAGTCCAATTGATCTCATTACCAGGGAGGAGCACGTAGACCTGGCCAGCAGAGGGGTAGGTAATCTTCAGGATTTTGAAGAGTGTGTTTTGAGCTAGTCAGGGTTTCGCACTAGACCCATTAGAAAAGCCATACCTTTTTGTGGGGAATGAGTTCCACACATGCTTGATATACCTGTCTGGTTCGTTCTGGATCCTGGAAGGACAAGTAAGCTGGGTTTGGGTTAAATATTCTATTCAATACAAAGATTATTGCATGGCTCTAATAAAATTCAGATTTAACAAACTAAATTCTGAAACGAAGGAATTTTTGGAGGAGTATGTTTAAGGCTAAAAGTTTAAAACTATGCAAACTAAACTAATTTTTTAAAATTATATACACAAACAACTTGCCCACCCATTTGTGTGCACAAATCTAAAAAGCTGGCCCTTCAAGGTTTAACGTTAGGATCAAGAGTACAGACCACTTTTTAGACCAAAGTATTATCGTAAGGGTTACAGACCTTTTACCCTGATAGTGGGAACGTTTTTGTAGGAGAATAGCTATGATGCTATGTAATCATATTAAACAAAACTTTAAAGCAACTACAAAATGACTGATTATAAACATGGAAAAGGAGGTTCTATTTCCACTAGTAACTTAAATCAATTACTCAATGTCTGAGGCTAGAGTAAGAAGGATTTCAGATATTCCCTGCAAGAGTCGTTTTTTAAATAGTAGTTTTACTTAATTTGAAAATGCTACCACAAAACGTGAGTTCAGACAACAGCCTGCCATGGGTAACTTAGCTAAGCCTGAGGAGGCTTGGTTCTACTTTTCTATACCAATAGGTTATCAGTGCGGATTGGGGAAAATGTTGAAGGATGTACCATTAGCAACTTCACAGGGTACTTCCATAAAATGATTGTTCAGTTCATGGCAGATTACCAGAGATAAACATATAATTTAAATGTCTGTTATAAGTGGAAAGCTTAATTTTTCAGAGAAAAATAACAACTCTGCCTAGAAAGTCAAACCCCATTTCAGTTTGTCAAATTAAATAAGACAATAGATTTTGCTTATTTAATAAGAAAAACTTACTTAGTAGGTCACAGCCAGATGTGGAGAAAGGGGAGACTCGTGTTTTTACCTTTGCCTCCAGTTCTTCATACAATGCATAGTTGATCCAGAGATATATGTATCTCTTCCAATGTCTCTTCTCTTGAATTGGTGGAACGTTGGCAATGGCTCTTTCATAAACTTCACGTACGGTATCTGGATCTGCATCACTTTCAACCAACCGCAAGTAATCAAACCATGCATCGTAATTGTGGGGATTAGCCTTCCGGAAAGGGATGGGAAACTTTCATTAATGCAATTATAACACGGGTTCCTCTCCCTATAGTTTAAAGCAGAACTGTGTAAATCTGTAAACTTGTGCATCTACTTTTTTCTAAAGTATTCACTGAACTATTAATGAAAGGTAAAAATGTTCGAGTGTCTAAGTCATTTAGACATTTTTGCAGCTTTTACTCAAAGAGATTCATGAGGGTTAAAATGAACAACTAGAGTGGGAAAGAACTGTCCCCATTCTATGGCTTCAGCAATTCAACAGGTACATTTAATAGAAAGTGGGCATACCAGATTCCCCCCCAGCGCCCAAATGTAGTCAGACAGAACTAAGATGCTTTGTAAATGTCTGGACAAGTATACGAACCGAACTTAAATCTAATAACTGACTATCAGCAATAGTGCAATTTGCAAATATAGTAAACAAAATAAAGAAACAAAATCCTGGTTTTGATTTGTATTTGACTAAATGGGTTGTCAGGCAGGCATCCCAGTCTGTGATATTAGTTACTCAGAGAAGTGGAGAAGACAATCAAAGCACTAATTTCATTCCTTCCCTCAATCTTTCCACTTAATCTGAAAATATAACCCCTCCTTTGCATCAGTTTCTTGGCAACACCATGGTAGATAAAGAAAAAATTAATAATTCATATCTTAGCAGGTAATTTTGGAATATGTCAAGTTAAGGGCCAAAACACTCATGATATCATGAAGCCGTAGACCCCAAAGCTGATAAATACCCAGAATGTTTGTTTCTAGATGAGAGGGAAAGAGAGTTGTTAGGTTTAACTATCGTTGAGACACATTAAATATTTAAAGCCACTATGCAGTTCTAAAAAAAAAAAAAAAAATCCAAAACCAAACAAACCCAAGATTAGGCTAGTTTTTGTTACACTTTCTGTAGTTCATGTAGTGGAACTGAATCTATCCCACTCAACTGACATGTACCCCCTATAGCCCAATTCCCATTAAATCCAACAACTAGATGTTTTAAATGCAGTACGAGGCGCTCCAGAGACACTTGTATCACTTGCAGATAAGTTACGATTAAACTAAAAATTCAATGATTTCATATGACCCACACGTGCCCTTTAAAAGCAGAGCCTCAAGACCAATAGACACATGAGAACCTCAATCAGCATTAGAGACTGGAGTGTTTCACATCTGGAAGCCTCTAGATCAACACTTACCTTCACTTCCTCTTCGTACTGGAATCTCCTTTTGCTGACAATAATGTCTTCAATGCCTCTTCTGTCTCCAAACTTCTTTTCAAAGACGGTGTAATTTTTGAAGAGTTCTTGGGCCTCCTGTTTTGGAATTCTATCCAGGGCATATTTGTAGATGACTCTCACCCTCTCAAACTGAAAAAATTAATACATGACAAATCAAAGTGATTGTAATACATTTTATAAAACATCTCCTTTCTTCCACTCCCCGTATTCCATAGCTAGTAGTTGATTAGTTTGCTAAAGGTAAAGGATCTTTTAATATCTCACTGAGTACACAGCAACTTTTCAATATAAATGTTTTGCCTTTTTTATCACAGGGCTAACATGCATTCCTTCATGAGCTCTGTGAGGAGTAAAACTTGGAATAATTGTATTCCTACCATCAATTAAGCTGAAATATTACTTGCCTTCTACACTGCAAAGCATGGCATTGCTATCAAAGAAAGGAGCAAAATCAAAAGCCACTGGCATATTGAAGAATAGGCACCAAAGGTCTGATCCTGCACCACAGAAGTAACTGGGAGTTTTGCCACTAATTTAAGTGGGAGCAGGAGCAGGCCCAAGGAGAGGAAGAGAGAAAAAAGCCTTTTACCTAATATACAGGAAAACCAGAGATGCAGGTGCCTCAATGGGTTACTACAGAGAGAAAATGAAATGGGGAATACAGCAGAAACATATTCTGGACTACTTCATTGCACAGTAATTGTATAAGCTTTAAAAACCTATCCAGATACTCTCTAGGGCTGGGACTTTGTTTGCAGAGCACCTAGCACAATGAGGTCATAACCTGATTGGCCTCTAGATGCTCCCACCATTTTAATTAATAGTAACATGCAAAACTTGTTTTTCATATTGCTGATAAGTCACCAATCATGAGATGACCATGTTAAAAAACAGCAACGTAATGATAAGCCACAATCCCTGCCTTGTGCCACAAATAAGAACCTACAACAAGCACTTGCATGGTAACATCTAAGAGGCTGGAAATCTGACAAACAAAGCAAGGATCAGTGGTAAGAGATAAAAGGGTCGAGTACATGATGCTTTGATGGGGAAATGTTCTATGGCAAGCAGGGTTCACACAGAAGGAATCTAAAATATATCAAATCAACAAGGGAAAATTGTACACTAAGACGTAATGTAATATACCTTTGGCTCTAAGTACCGTTTTTCCTAATGAAACTTCTCTCCAGTTTATACTTTTAGACTGAATCCCTGCTTTATAAAAATAAATCCAACAATCTCATTTCAACCAAGAACAATGAGACAGTGTATCACAGGGTTCTTTAGGCTCCCGAGCATCCTAGCTTGTCACAAAAGCTCTACAAGGGGGCAGTGTTTGGTGTATACCAGAATTAGAAAACATTGTTCAGAGTTAACCTGAGGAAGCATGGGACTGTAGGCAAATCTGTGCAGAAAAGTAGGTACTGAGCCAGCCCCTCAGCTGGAGTCGGTGAGTGTAGCACCATGCTGATACACCATCTGAAGATCCAGCACATACCATATGTAAAATGATAACAATTTGGGGTCCTATTTTTCCCTGTGTTGGACCCCACCCTTTCTCTTCTCTTGTTTAAAGTTTTGGGATAATTCTTAAGTGGGTGGATTTTTTTTTTTAAGTTACGTTTTAACTTTTAGGATGTTTTTAGTGTATTGTTACTAATGCTCCAGGTGGGACACACGTTTATCCCTGCAAGTTTCTCATATTGGGTAAAAAGACAAATTTAGGCCATGATTAGACCCCTGAGCGGATACAAAATTTGTATCCGCATCCAATCCACAAACATGGTATGGCAAGAGCCCTGCAAATTTGCGGATATCCGCAGGGCTCTTGCCATAATCCTGCAGAAACTTACCCATATGAGCACTCCCATTGCGTTAATCCCATTAATTCAGGGGGGAAGATAGCTCAGTGGTTTGAGCATTGGCCTGCTAAACCCAGGGTTGTGAGTTCAATCCTTGAGGGGGCCATTTAGGGAACTGGGGTAAAAATTTGTCTGGGGATTGGCCCTGCTTTGAGCAGGGGGTTGGACTAGATGACCTCCTGAGGTCCCTTCCAACCCTGATATTCTATGATTCTATAAGTGTTTGCCAGATCAGGGCCCAAGTCTCCTGATGACAAGCAATAGTATCTCTCAAGTTAACAAGAAGAGAATAAGTTTCCCTTGATATCAACAAAAGGCAAATATAAAAAAACCCAGCCTCCTTGTTGCTACATTCTGCACACAAGTACTATGAACTCCATCAAGATGCCTGAAACTACAGCCAAAGAGAATTCTAAAAGGCACAGACCACAAACATTCAACAAGAAATCTGCCTTTTTATATTAGTTCAACACACTTTAGCAAGTCCTTACTTCTTTCTGGTTCTCCTCAAATTTTGCAAAGGCCACAAACAAATGCTCATTCATATGTTCTTCTCCAAAGAACTCCACTGCTCTCTCATATACTTTTCTTGCATGGGCAAAGTAACTGTGTTTCTCTTCAAAGCGGGCGTACTTGATCCAATTCTTAACATCAGGATGCACAATGACAAGTATAGAAATATTAAGGAAATGGTAACAGTTCTCCATTTCAAATTTCATTCTTCCCAGGGATCACATGACCATGGATCATGTGAGAACAATAGTTAAAAGATGAACCATGCAAAGAACATGCCCAAGAGGTAGAAGAAGAAGGTTAAGGGGTGTTCCATACACAGGGGGTTTCAGACTCAGGCCCTACAAGTTTTTAGGAAGGAAAAATAGTGAATTAAAAAAAAAAGGGGGGGGGAATATAAGAGGAGGAAAAACTTTTTAGTAGCTCTGGCAGGAAGGAGGGGCAAACATCTAAGAAGAGAGACGTGACCCTCTACCTCATAGCAATTTTTAAATGCAAACTTCCAAAGCGCTCTCATATGTGACCCACCACATTTTACTGTAGTGCTTTGTAACGTTTACTGTTTTTGTGTGTGTGTTGTTGGTTACAGTGCTTAAATTGTCAGCAACTTTCAAGCCAAAAATATACACCTATTGTGGCACAGTTAAATTACAAGCTCTTCCAGGATGTTTATACTCATTTAACTGAATTTCACTGTGGTAAATAAAAATTCCCATCCAAGTGTACACCCAGGTATCAGCAGTGTTTGTTGCTCACAATACAACTATAGTGGAGAAAGGTCACATACAAATTCATGGGCATTTAAGATGGATAACGATGAAATGTAAAATGTGGATCTAAATGTAAGTGCAAGACACACTGTTTTAAAAAGGATATATCTCTCATAAATAGTGCGTGCCCGCTCCACCTCCTTGTATCTCAGTTCAAAGTTAATATAGGAATGCCAAGCTTGTTCCTCCGGTTGCCACTCCATCCAGCGTTCAAACACCTGACGTGCTCCAGCAACGTTCCCCAACATCTCTTCCATGTAAGTATACTTGTACCTTTAAAAAAGGCAAACGAGCTATCATTGACAAAACCATTTAGAAATGTACTTAACAAAAATTAGTATTTATAGGTAACTCTTTTGGTGGTATTCATTATTTGCATCACAGAATTGTCCAGAGGCCCCATTGTGCCAAACCCCTATCCTGGTGAAATTACAATCGGGGGGGGGAGGAGGGCTGGACACTTTCCAGTAATGTGAGTCTTTTTTTTATATTAGCTTGCAGAGTCTGAGAAAAAGAAAACTGAAACACCAGAGTTGTCGAAGACTGTATTTGCACATGCAGACAACTTTCTTTTTCACTAAGTGAAAGTTGAATTATTTTTAGTATTAGAGGTGAAATAGTGAGTTTCTCTATCTGAAAACTCACCAGAACTGGTTGACCCTGGGGAGGGTAGTGATGGCTCGATCCCAGATATTGCGGGCATGGTTAACCTGGCGGTTCTTCATTTCCATTTCTGCATACTTCAGCCAGAGAGTGACATTTCTGTAGTCCACGTCTAAAGCACGCTCGTAGATGGAACGAGCTCTGGAAAGCAAACAACATTGTTGAAGTAAATGCATGTATGATGCAGTTCAAGGACTCTGACAGTATTAGTTGCACATATTCTTGAAGGCATGTGAGATGGCCATCTTCATAATTACCTTTGTACTTCTTTTAGGCTTTCCTCCCATTGTGCGTACTTTATCCAGTTACTGATAACAGTCCTGTTTTTTCTTATATTATCTTCAAAGGTCTGAGAAGAAAGTTATAGTTTATTTTTAAAAGTAAAATATTTCTCTATGCAGAAAGATCCCATTATAAACCAAGAGTGATGTACTGGTAATTCAAATACAAGATATTAATAGATTGGACTAAAAATCCCAAACATATTACAATTAGTTTAAACAGATGTTACAATAGCTTAACTTTTGAGATCAAAATGAATAAGAGGTTTCCCAAGTCATGTACTTGAGCAGTTAGAAATGTAGCTGGAGTTGTGATCAGTGTAGATCATAGGAGAGCTGTAAGCCTGGGTTCATCTGTAACACCGATGGACTAACAATTATAACAGCATTCAAAATTATTTTTAACACTAACATTAATTGAAGTTATGGGGCTCAATTTTTAAACAACACTGACAATGTATTAATTTGAACATGCCACATGCATTCTTTTGTGGCTATAAACTGATCACTTGATGGAAATATCTGATATCAGACATGCCAGCACTTCGTACTTCCCAATGGTCCAAACATCTATAACATGTACATACTTTACTAGAGTTTATAGGCCCTAAGAGATGCCTAGGAACTCTCCCTCTTCTTGACTAAGTATATTATGACTCATTTATGTGACCAAATGTCAGGAGGCAAGTTTTCAGTTCCATAACGAAGCATTTCCACAACTTGATGCAGCAGAGATGGCACATTCAGTGTTACAAGTTGCCCCCAACCTATGTCCAACTAACATCACAGTATCATTCTTATCTAACAGATGGGTATGAATGGAGATAGCCCTTTGTATAGCCCTCAGCACAACAGGGCCCTAATCCTCATTCAGGGGCTCTAAATTCACATCTCTTTGGAGACTAGCTTCAATAAGCATTCAGACACTATACAGCAGGGGTTGACAACCTTTGGCACGTGGCCCATCAGGGTAATCCATTGGCAGTCTGAGACACATTTTGTTTACGTTGACCGTCCACAGGTTCCCGGACAATGGGAGCTAAGGGAAGCTGCGACCAGCACATCCCTATTCCCTCCCTCTGGCTGATTTTTACTCTTCTTCCCTTTTTCTACAGCCTGCCTCTCAAGATTCTAGTACATATGAATAGACTCATTAATAGTATACATATAGTTTCCAATACAAAATCATAAGTTATACTGTTAATTTGCTACTAAATCCAAATTCTAAAAAATTATGCATTTAATTGTTTAAAGGGAACAGGTTAAGTACCCTTAAACAGCTATTTGTGATTTTACCTTACAACCACAGAATATCTATTTTCTCTCTGAAGTTAATGAAGAATGAATGAAAACGTTCAGTAAAGTTTAAAAATATGCTAGCTTCTTAGTACTGTACAGGAGCATCAAGTCACTTGTGCACTTACCTTCCTTTTCCGAAGCTTGTAGTCATTTAGCTCTTCTTCATCTGTGATCTTTTGTTGCGGAGGTGGTGGAAGAAGTTCAAGTTCTCTCTCCTTTGCTTCTCTTAATAGCTGTTCTGCTGTGATCTGTACTTCTGCTGGCGCTTTGTTTTTCACCTTTGGAAGAAGAAAAAATTTCATTTTTTTTGGTACTTATATTTTTCTACACCCATAAAATACCGAAAAACCCCAAAAAGTGAGTTGACCCAATGATTTAATATGTGAAATATATAAAGGAGTAGGATTTGGTGACTGGCTGAGAAATAAACAGAACTGAATTTGCAAACAGACAGGAAATAGCAACACCAATTATAAAATACTTGTTACTGTATCCATTTCACCCCATAAAAATGTCAAACTCAGAAGCTATAACCCTGCCTGGAGTGCAAAAAGATGGGAAATGTTGGAACAAGTCCTAGAAGTGTATTCATGCAAGTATATCTGGGACTGAGGTGACCACCTACCTTGGGGGAAAAAAATTTAAATATGAAAATAGATTTGGAAACCTTCGTTTATCAGATGACAGTAAAGTTGGGAATATGATATCCTCCTTTTTTTAAAAATACTGTAAAGTAAAAAAATCAGACAATTTTACTTTTTACCTATTTTACTGATAACTCCTTGATATTAAACATGAAAGTTTTTAAACTCCAACTTGACTATTTATGTCCTTTCTTTACTTTTAGCACTGGACAATGGAAACCAATGTTGGTTGTTTAACTTTGGTTTACATTTTCAGTACTGTTTCAAAATTGAAGAGCAATATTCATTTGTTTTAAAAACTTTGCTTTTCAAAAAAATGGTGTAAACATTCTATTGAGATTACAGGTTTCATAAAAGCCGGGATTTAGAAAGTTTGAAGTGGGGCCACACCTCTGGAAAAAAATGGCATATAAGCTATTGACTAGATTAGAGATACCACAACTACAAAAAACAGGAATATCTGTTAGGGTAAAAGTATAAAGCCAGGAGTTTGAACATTTTTTTGGAATATAGAGTAAAGCTCCAAACCTGAAAACACTTATGGACATGAGTAGTTTCATAACAGGATTATTCACACTCAAAGCTAAAGACATGCATGTCAGAACCACATGTGAATTTTTTTAGGATACTTTTTTGTTGGAAAATGCAGATTTGTCAAAGCCAGAACTTTTCACAGAAACGTATACTTCCATCCGGGACCTGAAAAAACTTCCCAATGAAATTTATGGTCAAAATCAGGGAAAAAAAAAACAACACTCCACCAGAATAGCCAATAGCCCAATGATCAGGAAACTCACTTGGAATGTAAAACACCCAAATTCCTGCTCTGCCTGATTCAGAGCAGAGACCTAAACCTGGGTTGCCCACATCCCAGCTGATTGCCCAAACCACCAGAGTATTAGCTATTCTCAGATAGGTCTTTCTCAACATCTCCGGTTGGAGCTCTTCCACTTCATACAAATAATTAAATATCCATTGAGCTAGAGAGAGAGAATGACTCTATGGCATTGTTCTTCAATTGGCGTCTCGCAGGCTAGATCCTGCCACCAGGGACTTCTGTTTGGCCCACTGCTGGGCATTAGCTGTTCCTTCATACCCTCAAAAGCAGCCAATTAGAGCTCCTTGGAAAACCGTGGCACTCACTCCCCCGCCCCTCAGGAGCCCAACCTATTCTCACGGGAAGGGGTGGGGGGAGCTATCCCTGCTTACAAGAAGGGTGGGGGAGAAGGGTGCAGAAAGAACCCTGCAGCTCAAGCTAGCTCCACTCCTTTTTACCCCCTCCCCTCTATAACCAGGGATGGCTCCTCCCTCCCTCCAACACCCAGCCAGGGAAGCAGGGGATGAGGAACCCCTGGAGTTGCCTGGAAGGGGGAGGCGGAGGGATACCACTGCAGCACCCCCTCCCCCCGGCCTGGGATGGGGTGGTGAAGAACCCAGTAGGAGCAGAAGTGAGGCTGGAAGCAGGATGGGCTGGGCCAGTGGTTCTCAACCTGTGGCCCAATTGGTGCACAACTGTGGCCTATGTGACATCCTTAGGGACATACAGGTAGAGTATATATATTGTGTGGATGTGGCCCACATAAAACAGAGGTACATACATGGCCCACAATGGTAAATAGGTTGAGAACCACTGGGCTGGGCAAATGCGGGGAGGCAACAGGGCAGAACTGATGGGAACTTGGCAGATGCACTTAAAAGTTTATTTTCCCTATGTTTACCATCATGCCATGTATTTACTTTAGAAATTTTTCATTTACATTTAAACACAATGGAACTAGACTGTGTTGATGCATTTTGACTTATGGTGATATGCTTTTAATCAGGCACTTAATCAAATACTTATGCAACATAAAATGGTCAGTAACTGACATACTTTCATTAGTTAAACTGACTTCACAGTACTTTTTTGGGAAGGTGTGCAGGCGGGGACAGTGCAAAAGTGTCAATATTTCAAGCAGCAAGAAAGGGAAATAAGTTAAACTCACAGGAAATTAACTTCTAATTTTAATTTCATAGTTGTAATAGAATTAACATTAATAGCATGATGTTTTAATAGCATTACAGTGTATTTGTATAATAATTTGTTTGCAAGATTATGTTGTAGTCCTGTCCACTGGCATGCTTATTATTTATTAATCTCAAAATAAAAGGCTATCTGTCACAACACTCTTTAAAGGTTGCGACCCGTGGCCAGTAGCAGGCTTACTACAGAGCAAACACCTGAAGAGCCCTTTGACCTAGCAAGATTTGGACATTGACTTATTTAGTCCACCAGAAATTTTAATTGAATACAACTGCTCTACAGTGTAGTAGATAAAGCACCAAATCAGGCAGAACAGGGACCTGAACCTGGGTCCTCCCACATCAGTGCCCTACCCACTGGCTACTTGCTCTTGCTCACACTCACTCACTTTTGAATGATCAGGGTTTCATCCAGATATTGAAACGCTGAATTTTTTTTCATAAAATGGAATTCTTGCTTTCTGGTCAGCCCTAAAGCACACATGTTTGCAGGACCAGAGTGTTAGACACTCACAATTCTGGTCAGCCTTCTGAAAGTCAGATGATTGGCTTGCAAAGAATGGTCTGTTTGGGTCAATGGGGCCCCACGTGGGTGTAGAAGACACCCATGTGGGGACTGAGTCCAGGATCAAGGCCTTAGTAATAACTGATTATATGTTGTTGTTGTTATGGCAGCAATGCTATACCTAGCAATAATTATTGGAGGATTCCATTTTTGTTACTTATGAATTACAAGTATTTTTAAAAAAATTAATGTGGATGAATTTCCATTAGCAGGAAATTAACTGGCCCAGAGCTTCATAGCGGTAGCCTCTGTGCGTATACAGAGCTCTACTGCAGTCAATGGGGCAGTATGCAGGCTTTGGCGCACCAGCAATGTCAATGGGGCACCAAGGAGGTGAAGTGTCTGCCATGATTTACCTCAGTGTATGGTCATTGCCTATAGCTGTATTTAGTCAAAATAATGACCATAGACGCAGGGATTCAGACTCTTATTTCACCAGTCAGTACTCCAGGATTAGGGTTGTCACTGTGAGGGGGGGGGGGGGGGGGGGGAAGTCACAGAGCATGATTTTCCCCTTTGCCTGTGGCTTGCTTCTGTGTCCATGACTCCCCCTGCTGCAGCAGCTCCAATGGCTGAGCCTGGCAGGAGCACCAGGTCACAGCCCTATTCAGGTTTGAGCACCCTGGATGCTCTGTCATGACCGGGGGTGGGGCGCAAACGTCAGTGAGTGGCATTGTGATCTGGTGCACTGGGTTGCAGCGCTGTTCTGGGTGGGTGGGTGTGTGTGTGGGTGTGTGTGTGAGAGAGAGAGAGAGAGAGAGAGAAACCTGAACAGCTTTGCAACCCCACATGCCAGGTCTCAATGCCTGGAGCAGTAAGATGGACACAGTTCTCCACCAATGGTAGCATCATTGGCAGCTGTAGCGTAGACAAGGCTTAGGTGTTTTTAACCATGGTGTCATACAACCCATCAAACAGAGGGTTAGCTGCTCATACAGTGCTGGCTCCTTCTCTTCACTAACAGATACTAGTGATTAAAATATAGCTTTAAAAATACATCTGATACTTTTCTATGTTAACAGGTGCTGTAGTTGCTACAGGGAGGTGATGGGATAGGGAATGGGAGTGGAAATGATCCACAAGACAATCTCCCCATTAAAACAGGGGGATTTTGATGACAGTTAAAATACCCTCCCTCTGTACACTTCAGTCTCCCGCATTGCTACTAGTGCTGTAGCCACATCAGTGGTTCACAGGTGCCATTTTTCCAAGAGTAAAACAGCAGGGATAACTTATCTGTAACCTTCAGTTCAGCTTCATCCTCCCCCCACACACACACTGTTGGGTTATTTTCACATTTTTTAAACTAAAAACGGCTTTGAAACTGTCTTTTTTTTTTTTTAAAGACCCACTGTAAGTGGGTTGAACAGAAATAGTGCTTTGTGTTAACTCCATACCAGGACTTTTCTGGTGGTCTCATCTGTTTCCTTAATATTTAAGATTTTATTTGAAAACCATGTTTTTGGCCTTTAGTTGTTGAGAGAACTTTCCCAAGGGGACAAGTCATTCCCAAAGGGACATGCACAACAATGGGCCACATTCAGATCCTGGTGTAAGTCAGTGCAGGGGGGCTGAATTTTGCCCCCCAGTAGGTCTGAGATGGAGAAACTGACCATTTGTATTTTAAATAGCTACAATTGCTAATCATTTAACTGCTGGTCATTTTACCAGAAGTTTCCAACTGCTTTGGAACCATGGGATGAGGAAAATGGGGAAGCATAATATATTTTTCCTCCATGAAACAAGGATACTCCACCATTCTAAGATATGTCCCTTATTTAGTACCGACATCCCCCAGCATGTATCCCATAATGGTCCACCAGTATGTGTGTTTGATCAGATAAAAGTTAGTTTTCAAGCAAGAATCATGAGAACCATTGTTGTACCCCCCCCCAAAAAAGTGAGTGAGGCTGTTTCTAAAATGAAGCCCCCACTGGTAGCTAGGCTCATGCCCTATATTACAGACAGCTAGCCGCAGAGCACTATGCAAAAGCTAGTATTTCCAGCAGGATTCGCACCAGTGACCCCACCACACCCACTTTCCCCATTGCCCTCTCTCCCTCACCCCCCTCCCTGGCACCCCTCGTCCACAGGTCCCCCAATTCCCCAGCACCCCTGAGCCCCTCACCCCCTGGTTACAGGTCCCCCAATTCCTCAGTACCCCTGAGCCCCTCACCCCCTGGTTACAGGTCCCCCAATTCATCAGTACCCCTGAGCTCCCCACACCCCAGTCACAGGTCCCCCCAATTCCCCGGCACCTCTAAGCCCCTCACCCCAGGTCACCCCAATTCACTGGCACCCCGAGCCCCGGTCACAGGTCCCCCCCAATTCCCCAGCACCCCTGAGCTCTCCATCCTCCGGTTACAGGTCCCCCACTTCCCCGGCACCCCCGAGGTCCCCCCCCCAGTCACAGGTCCCCCCGCTTTGCCCCTTCTCCCCCATTCCCCTCCCACAGACACCCCGGCCCCCGAGAACTTTCACTCCCTCCCGCCGTTTCCGCCACTCTGCCCCAGGCACACCCCCCCACCCCGTCTCCTTTCCCTGGGCACCGCGATCCTCCCCCCCCCCCCGCCGGGTCGCCCCCCGGGGCTGGGTCACACCGGGTTATTCCCCCCGCTCAGCGCTGACCGCCCCCCCGCACCTTCGCCACTTTGGGGATTCGCTGCTTCCCAGCCGCCGTAGACGCCATGTTGCCGCCGCTGTGAGCCCGAGCTCCGTCGACCCCGCCCTGACCCTTCACCTCTCACCCCGCGCAGCGTCGCCCGGGTTGTTGCCACAGTAACGGCGGCCGCGCGTCTCCCAACGGCTGCAGCGGAACCGCCGCGTCCCAGGTGAGTCGTCGCCGGTTCCTCTTAGCGCTGACCCGGGCGGACCACCGGACACGCCGCGCCCGACGGAACATCCGCGACGCTCTGGGAGTCGGGGGAGGAGGCGCTCACGGGACTGGGTGTCCCATATCGCACAGCTCCCCTCACCTTGGGACTACGCCGCCCAGCATGCAATGCGCCCCCCCCCCCCCCGGAGACTACAACTCCCATCATGCAGCGCGTCCCAGTCCCTCCTCTCCCCCGGGTACTCTTTCTAGCGCTTGCTCTGCGCTGCCCCCTAACGGCCCGCCCGAGAACTGCAGCTGCCAGAGCTCGCCCAGCGGGGTCATGAGCCCCCAGGTGTTGGGGATTGCGGCCATCCTGCTCTTCCCTCTATTGCTAGGTGGGAGGGGCATGGGAAAGGGGTTGCAATGGAGAAAACAGGCTGGCTAACTACCACCTGGCTCGTCCCTTGTCCTTGCAGCCCCACTTCCCATGGACTCCTTCCGTTGGCACCTGCAGACCCATGTGCCTGTGGCAAGCCGGCCCATCGAAGGACCCTTGTGCCCTGTAGAAAGGTCAGTCTTGTGGCAGTGTAGCATTTACTGTAAGTTGCAACAGGATTACCATCACAGAGTTGTCTTCAGACAGCAGATCTGTGCTAGCGAGCCAAAGGGAAGACTTCCTGTGAGCTAATGAATTTCCCACTCGCTCTAAAATGCAGCCCAGACTGACGGCATTGGGCCAAAGCTGACCCCCGTCCAGTCCAAACCTCAGCCCACCCCCAGAGTCCTCTCCCTCAAACCCAACAGCCCACTGTCAGGATAGTCCAGCAGTTTTCAAACTTTTTGAACTGTGCCCCCCGACACTCACCCACTCTCAGTTACAATTCTTGGTTGCACCTCCCCAGCCCAAATAAAAATAGACACAATACCCCTTTGGTTTTCAGGATTGGCAAAGGTGTGTGATGGTCTCTGGGGGCAGAGCTAGCGCTGGGTGTGGAGGCTGCTGGGAGCAGAAATCAGCACGGCTGCAGTGGATGTTGACATTGACCCACAGGCTGGTGAGTTAGGGAGTGGAAGTGACGTTCCCTCCCCGAGCCCTGCTTACCCCCACCCCAAACTGCACACCGTAGGAGGGTGTGCCCTCCAGTTAGAAAACCTCAGGGGTAGCCCTACTCTGAAGCTTGATGTGTCCATTTTTATTCCTTCCAGTCTTGACATTGGTGGAGTGGGAGGAGCTGCCCATAGTCCTTGTCTCCAGGACAGTTAATTAACTCCTTCTTGCCCTGATCCAGTGTGGAATTTGTGCATCCCATCACTCTTCCACAGTCAGAAACTTGGGACTGTGCTAACCTTTTCCTACATAATCTTATCACAAGTACATATCTGACATATTTGATCTGATTTGGATATAAGCCTCAACTCACCTAAAGAGAAAAGATGGTTAGGATGGGAAATTTCTGTTGTGTTTAAAAAGAGTGTTTGTTTAATGTTGATAAACCAGAGAGGCAATTACTGGAAGAATTGGAGCAGGCAGGGAGCAGAGTCCCCTATTTACCTGCATGGTTCTCCAGATTCTCTGCTCCTAATCAGTGCTCCCTGTCTCAGCTCTCCTCCACTCCCCAACTTCCTTCTTTGCATATCTTAGACCTACAGGAGCTAATGCAAGAAAAATATGTTTCCTATCCATGCTCTTAAAATGTCATATTTGGTCTGTGCACTTTGTGAAATAGATGGTAGGGGCATTACTCCTGTGGACCTTCTGAGACCTTCCCTAGCTCCTACAGTCTTAATTTTAAAGCATTTAGAAAATAAATTCATAGCTGCATAGTGTTTTTAGAACACAAGCAACCAACTACAAACCATGGAAATTCACCAAAAAGTATATTTAACAGAGTTAAGTTTCTGCTTACCATTAAAAGTTAAAATTGAGGTATACAGTACAATTACAATTCTTAAAAAGATTATCAATTTAAAAGTGTGGACATGAGCAGTTAAGGAAAAGTAGATAAATATTCAAGTTCAGTTCATACAACCTTTTAAGTAAATGTGTATTAAGTGGAGCCTTCTCTTTGCCCATTCTAAAAATCAGCATTCAACTATCAACTCTCTAACCAAAATATACCTGTCATCATAAGTATTATAATTTAAGACATTTATTTAAAATATTGTTTACGCAAGAAAATATAATTAATTCTACAGACGTCATTGCCATTTTCTTCTCTACTGTTGTGATGAATGCGGCAGTCTGAGATCAGTGGCCTCTAGAGTCTAATGTATGTGTAGCATGGAATGAGTAATGCTGGATGCAAAGTCTGTATCTGGAAAGTGAGGATGGTGAATGTGGAGGGTAAAGTGAGGTTCCCAGTTCCTGTAGGGACAGTAGATGGGGTAGACTGGGTCTTTTGCCCAATACTGGAATGGCGGATGGGAAGAAGTTGGTTCTGGAATGTATATGGGCAGTAAGGCCCAATTCTGCTCAGAGAACCACATCAATGTAATTCCATTCAAACATACTGGTCTCAGTGTGAGCATAGAGATCCGCAAATATAAACTTGCAGGACTGGGACCTATGATACTATATGGTGTGGCCTCTTGACTATAATGGGAAGTTGGGGTGGGCTCATGTCTCTATTCTATAAAGGGGAAGATATAAGATGAGATGTTGGTGTCTCTGCCTCATATTACACAGGTGTGCTGGTAGATGTTCTGAGATAGGATGTGTGGGCCATACTTGGGATTGTGGTGGTTTGCCTGGGGTTGCAGCTGATATGGGAAATGTATATGATGTAGGGTGGATGAGTATAAAAGATTTTCTAGTCTATAGCTAGAGTCTGGGACGGGATGGCGAGCACAGTAAAGATTTATTTATTTATTTATTTTTGAATGGGCAGTGTTATATTTTACATATAATCTTGTATGTGAGTTATTGTATGAACTGTGATGGTATTTGAACTGTTCATTTTCATACCTTAATGCTTAGGTTTTTTTACTTTAAATTGTGACATTATTTGGTATGTATACATTTAAACTTGAATGCTAGGTGGCAACAGAATTGAAAGGTAACTATGGTAAGATTTTGTTGGTTAATCACAGTTGGACTGAATTCATATCACATTATATATTATGAAACTGTTAGGTATACAAAGGACAAAATGGGTTACGAGGACACTACAAACACATTGCACATGGAACTGCAAAATAGATTTTTATTTGCATCCAGGGTTAGGGCTATTCAGTAAAGCCTTCCACTCTTCCTGAAGTGTAAATAATCTTATTGATTTAAAAACTTGGCTTTTGGACAAATAGTTTGAAACGGTCGGATGCTCTGATGATGAGCATTATAGAAATGTCTACAACTAAATGTAAAACCATTTCATGCAGTTGTTGGCCATTAAAAACATTCCCTCACTGTACAGTAATATTTTAGGTGGTAACCATTATACTACATCCAATTTGAGACTATGGTTTTCAAAGGGGCCTGTGGGAGTTAGGCACTCAGATCCCATTGATTTTCATTAGGATTTAACTGCCTAACTTCCTTCCTCCCTTTGAAAATCCCATCTAGAATGACTAACTTCAAGGCTGAAATCACTGCAGAAGCCGTTCACATTAGGTAACAGCAGTGTTTTCTTTGTTTTTGCTACAGTGTATAAAATGACTGCAATAACTTCTGTAAGAGGAAATACAGAAGTGGTCAATGTCAGAAGAACGGAAGCACATGATGTTTCTGGTATTATCAGTCTCATCAGCTATTTTACTGAAAAAACTTTTGGAAGGATTAATGTCATCTATCTTTTGTAAGTAGCAACATTTTAAGAACATACATGACATTCTCCTCAAGGTACCCAAAATCATAAGCCACCATGTTACCTCTCTGCTTCACAAGAGAGAGCTTTGCTCGATTGTGTGTCAGCTCCCTGCCTTGCAACTCTGCCAATCTTAACCTTGTCTTGCAGGTAACAATCAGTGAACTCCAGTTCTCAAGTTCCCCAGAGAGGTCTCTGTCAGTATCCTGTTACTCTCACTTTATTTCAATATAACAGCACTGAGATAATTCATAGTAAAACTAAGAATATGTTTCTTAATAAAGAACATAGATTTAAGTGATACCAAGGGTGACAGAACCTACCCAAAAGTTGGGGGGTCAGGGGCCTGGGCCCCCTACCTCTACTCTTCTGTCTGAGGCCCTGCCCCAAGCCAGAGCAGGCCAGGAGCCACAGTCTCTCCAGCTGCCCGGTCTGAGGGGGCCAGGAGCAGCCCCCAGCCTGTGTTCCTGCCCCACAGGCCCCTGGCCCAAGGGAGGTAGAGGGACCATGGCACGGCTCCCCACAGCTGCCCTCACTGCTCTTACCGTGGCTGGGCTGCAGCCCCCCCCCCCCAGTTGGAGCCAGGTCCTGGTAAGAGCTGCATGCAGGCAGCTGAGGGGAGCCACAGATCCTCCTGCCCTGGGTGCGGGGCCCGTGGGATGGGGACGCAGGCTGGGGCCTGCTCTTGGGCCCCTCTAACCTGAGCAGGTAGAAGGTCCACGGCGTGGCACCCCACAGCTGCCCAGGACCCTGGCTGGGCTCCAGCTGCTGTACCAGCCTGGTCAGGGGGACAGGGCCTCGGGAGGAAGAGGAGGGGTGGGGGTCGGGCCCCTGCCAAAAAGTGGATGGTCCAGGCCCATCCACTTTCAAAAGTGGTATACATCCACTTTCAAAAAGTGGGAGGGCCCTGGCCCCTCCTATTCCGGTGCCACTGAGTGATACTAAGCAAGAGTAAATGAGGTAATTATGGTTACAAACAAAACAAAATAAAACACACTTTCTAGTGTACAATTCTTAATTTTAAAAAGCTACAAGCTTTGTCTAAACAGCTTTCTCACTTACATCAAGTTACCAGCACCACCAGCCTTACAGCAAGAAGATCCAAGATGACAAAGCCCTGGCTGGGATGATTTAGTTGGGAATTGGTCCTGCTTTGAGCAGGGGGTTGGACTAGATGACCTCTTGAGGTCCCTTCCAACCCTGATATTCTATGATTCAAGGTTCACAGACTCAGAAGGTGCTGTCCCCTTTGTTCTCTGAGTGATGGATAACATACTAGTTGTGTCATGTGTAGGCTAATAGAGTAATCAGTAAATACCCAGTAATAAATCAGACACAGCTTTATGGTCCATATTTTCAAAAGTGTCTACTGATTTTGGGTGCTTCAGTTTCTGTGCCCAGCTTAAGATCTCTTGGGCTTGATTTTCAGAAGTGGGGAGTACCAACAGCTCCAGCTGAAGTCAGTGGGAGTTGCAGTTGTACCTCTGGAAAACTGGGTCCAATATGGCTCAAATGTATGGTCTAGGTATACTTAATCCTGCCTCAGCGTGGGCAGACGGACTACATGACCTCTTCAGGTCCCTTCCAGCCTTACATTTCTGTGATTCTGTGAAGTTGGGCATCTAAAATCAGAGGACCCCAGATCAGTGGCCAGTTTTGAAAATGTGATTGTTAAACTCTCTTGGTCACACAGAGAAGATGGATTTACTGGCAGGAAGTGTTTGTATAGATAGTATCAGCGACCCTATCCTCTGGTTCCCTCATGATGCTGTTGAACAGTTGTTAACTTGAAGACTAAGAAATCTAAAATCACTTTCTGAATCTTCTTTTTGTCATTTCTTTAACTTTTGCAAATCAAAATTGTTTCCACAGAGAAAAAGCTAACCTTGCTGTGACACTCAGCAAGAAGAATGAGGTTTTTGCCCAGGCTGTATTTTTGGACTATCCAAATTGGAATATTGTTGATCAAGCTGATTGGGAATCATTCTTACATGAAAACTACAATGATAAAAAGTGCACAGTAAGTAGTTATTTTTTTTCAGATGTGTTTCACTTGTGGGACCTCAACTTGGTTTTCATTTTGTTTTTTTTGAATACTGTATGTGTTCAATTTTTGGTACAATATAGGGGGGACACAATAAAATTGCAACCGATGTTAGAGATGCATTACCCTTGTTACCTGTATTGCTATTCCCTGGGATTTGGGAAGATCAGCGTAAAAAATGGTATTCCTTCTACTGGAGATTTTTGTTTTGTTTTCCATTCCAAGTGATTTCTTTGTTGTTTGACTAAGTTGGCTAATGGGTTTTTCTACACAAATGTTCTGACTCACTGAAAGCACATCACTTGGGGTCCTAAACATTCTCAACACTAGAAAATGATAACATATTAGATTTTATAACATTACCTCTCACCCTAAAGCACCATACGTTTTTACACTATTGCCAGCTCTTAGAATTTTATTGAGAGTCTTGCTATATTTGGCATTTTTCTGAAAGCCCTAGCTTCTGGAGTTAAATCATTATGCGAGAATCTCCACGTTCCTTTTTTCATAAAAGGAAATTTCTAGCCCTTTTTGGTTGTGGAGAAAAGCTGAAAAATTTGAATTCTAAAAGCTCAAAACCCAGAAGGCAAATAGAGAAACTAAAATGTTTTATTGTTAAGCCAATCTCATGATTTTTGACCATCTGGAGTTGGCAACACTGAAATTATCCAAGTGATAGGCAAACTGCCTAGAAATAACGTTATCCACTAGTGATATTAGGCAACTGTTTTAAAGAAACTATCAACTCCAGTAGTGCCATCTGAAATTGTTGTGTATACTGTTATTAAAATAAACTCTTAAAGTTATTATAACTGAAGACACTAATGCTATGTTTTTTTCAGTTTGTTTTCTTTGTGCACTTGACAGTATTTTGAATACAGTTGATCCCACTGTATTGTTGATGGTGCATGCTTTTCCCCAGGCTGTGCACTGGGTGCTTACCAATATCATCATCAACAAAGCTGTAACTGAACCTGAAGAGACAGCTGGCAGAAGTGTGTACAGAAAAAAGGTGGAAAAGAGAGAGCTTGAGCATGTGTGATGTTATTGCTCCCATGCCTGCCCTGAAGTCCTTTCTGAACATGGGCAAAAAGCAGAACCACCCTTTTTATATTTTTAAAAAGAGGATTTTTTGAAATTGAGGATATGTCATTTTAAAAGTGTTTTATGGTCCTGATCCAGAAAAGCAATTCAGCATGCCACATGAGTATTCCTGTTGACTTCAAATGAAAGCTAAAGTTAAGCACATGCTTAAGTGCTTTATTGGATTAAGGCATATCAGAAAATACAATTTTAAATAGGATATCTCTATTTATTTATTTTATCTCCTAGAACTGGAAGGGACCTTGAAAGGTCATTGAGTCCAGCCCCCTGCCTTCACTAGCAGGACCAAGTACTAATTTTGCCCCTGATCCCTAAGTGGCCCCCTCAAGGATTGAACTCACAACCCTGGGTTTAGCAGGCCAATGTGCAAACCACTGAGCTATCCCTCCCCCCTTGAAAAATTCAATTTGAAAGTGTCTCTTTTTAAGAGCACAGCAACACTAAAATAGTTTAAGGTCATAAAGTAAAGAATGCTACATCCAATTAAAATCTCAGGGGCATTTACATGGGCAGAATATAATTACCCAAACTGAAACTTGGCAGGAATGTCCTGGTTAACATCCCTACTCAGAATCAGGATTGGAATTGAAGTTCTTGATTCCCAGTCCTACACTTGGACCTCTTTAACAGACCAGTCTCTCTTTCCTCTCTCTCTCCTCCATCTTTCTCTCTTCCATAATACTATCCATTTAAAAAAAAAAAAAAAGAAAAAAAGGAAAGGAAAGACCTCTCTGTTTTCGAAATGGATCCTGACATTTAGGGCCAGGTTTACTGGTATACTCTGGCTGCTTCCTGCTGCTCCAGCAATGCAAAACAGTAGGAAATCCAGTTTAGTTGGCCAGCTATACCATATTTATGGCTGCTTTGCATTGCTGGAACCATGCTCTGGCTACATTGCATATTGGTGAATCTGGACTTTAGATTTTAGTTAAGGATTAAAATACCCCAAGGATCAGGGCAAATCTCCATATCTAAAAGGCAAAGAAGAAAGGAAAAAACATTGAAAGGAATGATCTGTCGGTGTCTCTGTCTAAGCGAGGCTTTCATTGTCTCACCATTTGGAATAAGGATGAAAAGACAAAACTGATGAGCGAACTGTAGTTTCCCTCTCCACTTCAGGTGTACTCCTCTGGCTGACATTTGTGAGGTTAGCTCTGCAGAGCAGTATATGCCAAATATGAATCTTTAGGCTGACCCTACTCTAGATGGAGAGGTAAACATGCATGTAGCTAATATATGATGATCTAGTGGCATGAATTTGGGATGGCTGCATTATGTAAAGAATAACTGAGCCACATGTGAATTATTCAGGCAATTCGTACATTTTCATATGGTAGCATTGTTTTTGGGTCTCAGTTTACAGAATAACTGTTTTAGAAATGTGTGATTTGTTTTTTTGCTTTCTGTATAAAAAAATTACAAAGTGTTTTCAATCAAGTTTTGTTAAATTAAAAATGTAGCTCTGGTACTTTAAAATTTATAACTGTAATATCAAACTTGAGTGTAAGGCAAGTGTTTTGGGTTTTTTTTGTTAATTTACTGCATAGCGAGAGAGAGACACACACAAATCCAATCATTAAGACCCCGCTCCTGCAAACACTTATACACGTGAGTAAATTTACCCATGCAGTTAGTCCCATTTAGTCAATGAAGCTACTTATGTGTGTCGAGTTACTCACGTAAGTATGTACTGACAGGATCAGGAATTAAATTTGTATATTAAGATTTTAATTACTTTAAAAAACACTATATGCATGATCTTATTTCATTTAATTCATTCGTTTCTTTGTACTATAGCCTCTGAATACACTGTTTATGCATCTTTTTGTGGCAAATGATGAATATGCGGTTGGATGTGCCCAAGAAATCATTAGGTGAGTTGATGTGTAAGTTGATGCATAGTGAAGCATGTACAGTTTCCTACTAACTCTCACCTGTAGAGACTGTGGAATTAAAAGATGGTAATGTAACAAAAAAAGCTTAAAGGTAAATATTAAGAAAATTAACTAAATTTCTTAACAATTTCAGTATGTGACATGACATGACACAACTGTGTGTAGCCTGATGTACATTCTAGATTTCAAAGCTAGACTCTTACAGTTCTGAACAGTGTAATCCTAACAGTGTAATCTCTTGCTATATCTTTTGCTGTTGTTCTTGACATAAATATCATGCGGTCATTGGGACAAAATTGATTTTTTCGAGTGGAGGGATAGGAAGGTTCATAGTGCACAGTTGTGCAGGAAGCCTAAAAGCTGTGGATATTTCTGAAAAATCATTGTCTGCAGGTTATCCTCTGAAATGTTTGTTAGGTACAGACTATGCAGTACAAATAATACAATATAGCAGAGTGCTAGCTCAAATCACAAACAAACAAAGTGCTGCTTAAGTTAGTGAGGTTCAGTGCACGGCATCCCTACGTAAATAGAGTAAATTGCCTTTGGTGCTGTTTCTGTCGGCTTTACAGTTACCCCGTAACTGTAAAAGCCAGCTCATCCAGATTCCAGGTCAAATATCTGCCACCAGAGATCTGGCATCTTTAATTTTTCACCACTGAGGAACTGATATAAAAAGAAAGCTATATGAAATCACAGGATTAGAAGATTAAAGAGAGAAATGGGGTTGAAAAAACAGTGAAAAGGCCTTAATAATTTTCATGTAATCTTTTTTGAGAAATCACATTTTAATCTTTTAGCCATGTGCATTTATGAGGGAAGATTCAGGCACTGGAGAACAAAGTTTCTTACATTAAGAGACTTGCTGCTAAATTTGATATGTGTCGTTACTGAGACTAAAAGTAATATTGTTTGTCCAGGACAGTTTTTAATGCAGTACCAGAAGTGCACTTTATTCTTCTTTTCGTACCAAGTCATGTGGATTTAGGTAAGAGTTTATTTAATATTATTTTAATCTTAAAACAATTAGTGTAGTCTTACATATCATTATGATTAATACAATTGTGTGGTTTTCAACATATTAACAGAAATGATTGTCCTCTAGACCTGTGGAAAAACTAATCCTAACATAGCATTTTATACTTTGAAAAGCATAATCTCAGCTATCTTGCTTAACATTACATAAAAAGGCTAACCGTGTATGGTCCTGATCTGGCATGGTAGTAGAGCATAGCGCAGTATCATGGCCTAAATTTGAAATCACATTTTGCTCAAACAGTCCTACTAATGGGTTAAGAAATTTCTTGGTGAAATTCCTTGATAGTTTTTAACTTGTTTTTGTCACTCTTAGGCCCAGGCTTAGGAACTTTTTTTGAGCGGATGATGAGTGTTCCAGGTTCGACAATTGATGTGGACTTTACTTTGTTTGTGTGCCACAGGCACCAACATTGTCCCCAGCTGTACATTCGCAAAGCAAGGTAATATGCCTTCATCTGCTTTGTCTGTATGAGTTTGTCGGGATCAATTGAAGGAATCGTGTGACTACGAATTGAGAATGTCATTTTCATTAAATCACCTAAATGTCTCCTCCTCACATTTTCCAATTTTCTTGATGACCCAAGCTGTTGACTCATGACTGCTACTTTTATTAAAGAGACAAGGTGGGTGAGGTAATACCTTTTACTGGACCAAGATACTGCCTCACCCCATCTTGTCTCTCTCTCATATCCTGGGACCAACAACTATGACAAATCTGCATAGTTACTTTTATTCTAATTTGTCACAAGACTAGTTGTATTTTTTATAAGATAGGTGGCCTTATTTCCATATGATTAAACTGACGGTTTTATAGCAGTAATACAGTTTCCAGATTTTGATATTTCTCCTATGCATCCATTTATTTCCCCATGTCATGTTGCTACATATTTTACTGGGTACAGAACTTTTGTAACTTCCACATTGCCTCTTGGAGTAACTTGCTGTGTAGTTCCTGTTTTCTCCTATTAGGCCAAATTCTGGGCAAGGTCTGGGTAAGTAGATTTTGCTGTAAAGGAATTGCATTTGCATAATAAAACTGAGTAAGGAGGCCTTAGGCCCAACAATCCTTCAAACATGCTAGTGCCTGCCTTCCTAAACATTGTTTGGCACTTGTGAATGTACTCTGTGTACAAACCCATTGGGGAACCCCTTAGCAATCTCTACTCACTGTCTGCCTGGGCAGGCCTCCATGCTGCAGAGGGGGTGCAAGAAGAAAACAGGAATAATAATCCTACTTTTCTCCCACTCTTTGTCTGTCTTATTTATTTAGATTGTGACCAGTTTGGGACAGGAACTGTAGTTTGTACAGTGCCTTCCACAGTGGAGCCCAGAACTCGGTTTGGGCTTTTAGGCACTAATGTAATAAAAATAATAACAACAACAACAAATAGTTAAACAGTGCAGAATCCAGCTGTGTGGCTGTCTGCTTCTCAGTCGTCCAGCTCATTGGAAGTGTAGCGTTTCTGTCACATTTAAGCCTTAGGTGGTCAAGGATATCCCTACAAAATTCATCCCTAGTTCTTTGCTCTCCCTTTTATTATTTTCTATAACATTTTCAGTATAGTCTAGGTCCCTATAACCAAGAGGTGTTATTCACAAAATACCTGCACGTGTTTTCTTCTCTCAGGAAAGGTATTCCATTGCAATTCCTTTTTTAAAGAAAAAAAAAATCAGTTTCTTTTAACTAGGAAGTTGTGAGGAATATGTTTCTTAAATCATTCTGTGTGTTTATGTACTGCGAAATGCTGCTCTAGGATGTTCTTTACAGGTTTGAAATTTATGCTTTTCTCCAAAGATCATCCACCACAGTAAAGCCCCAAATGCAAAATCACTTAACACACATTTCAGCATGCCAACATTGGTGTGCAGATTGGTTCACGTTTCTCTTTAAGTCCACATTCAGTCTTTTTTTATATTTTATACTCTCCACTATCAATCAATCGTGTGCGAAGGGACCTTAGTGTTGAAGTAATAGCGCAAGGTAAACTCACTCCAGGGCCTTGAAAGGTATCCATGCCCCTTGATTCTGTCGATCATGTTTGTCCTTTATTAATCTGAAGAACATTTTTACCTTTGGGGGCTGTCAAACAATGCAGTTTGGGAAATAACATTTTTGACATGATTGAAAATGTTAAGAAAGCCATTCCAGTATTATACTGAAGGGATACCATCTTGCTTGAGTTTTTGTAATACATATAGGGTAATAATGGAATGGTTAGCTTTAATGAAAAGCAGAGTAGAAAACTAACCAACAAACAGTTTACTCCTTTTAAATAAAGTAACTACTTGTGCTGTAAAATTCATAGTTTAGTATAGTTTGTCATAGATTCTTCTAGTAAGCTAAATTATGTTTACTACTGATGCTTTTCCTTCCCTTTTCCTCTGTATTTGCCTTTCTACTTCACTAGCATCCGTAGTGACATTCAGTGGAAACTCTTTAGAGACTTATCCATGAAAAGGTTTTGACGCAATCCCCAGCCACCTGCCTAGCAACACGTTCTGGGTCAATGATATGAGATTAGAGTAATCTCTGTTCCCTCGCCCCCTTACCCACAGGAAAAAATATGCTGTAAATTGATCCTTTGCTTAACCCCTGTATATTGAAGTTATTCTTTATCTGACCTTTAAAATGTGAAATAAAGCTGTAGCACCCTAGAACACAAACCAGTGAGCTTTCATATTGAAGTCCCTTGCCTGTACCTTGCCATTCGATCTAATTATCGTTGTTTGTGCTTCTCTTTACTTTACAGCTGTGTACAATAGATCACAAATCTGCCTTTACAGTGGTGTTTGTTTGTTCCAATCTGGGAAGACAGTAGAATAGTATCCATATGTGTGAAAAGCCGCTGCCTCTTATAAAATAAAAAAGGCAGGGGGGTGGTTTGTAGAAGTAAACATTGTGGTTCCCATCCTGCAACACATAGCATGTGGGGAGGCTGTTGCACTCACGGGGAGCCCCACTGACTTCAGTGGAGCTTTGCATGCATACCAAAATTATCTCATGCTACAGGCTTGCAGGATCAGGGCCCAAATCCTGAACTGTGATCTTAGGCAACCTCACGTTTTAGGAGGGAGAGTGTAATTTCAGTACTGCACTGCTTTAAAAGGGCCAGTGGCAGCAGTATAATGAAATGTCATAGTGGTAAATATATAGGTTTAACACTTCAGTTTAACTGAAAAAAATTGTGTTTCTTATCCCTTTTTACCTTTCACTGGTTGGCACAATAAAACAGCAAGTTTAAATTATAGTACAATCTAATGGATTTGAACAGAAAGTCTAGTTCTGATTATTTGAAATTTCATAGTAAACACACTATATAAAATTCAGTTAAAGTAATGAAGACATGGTAATAGATCCCACTAGAGGCTTCCAACCATGAAATCTTGCCTGAGAAGAACGGAGAGACCACCATTTTTGAGTGTGAATTATGAAGTGTGTAGATTATTAGTTTTAGCCAGGGTCTGCTGTACTAATGGAGTCATTTTAAGTGGAGGTTTCAGGTGGATAACTAGGGTCACAATTTATAGTGCGTTATATTTACCCATAGTTCCTTCTTGCTTATATAAGCCCATTTAAATTACCTATCCAAAAACTGCAGTAAGGGATGGAAGTGAGATGTGGGGTGGGAAATTTTTGTCACTGATGGCAGTTTGTGCTCCCAGTTTGGAGTGGGCAGCTGCAGAATCCACCTGTATAGGGTCCCCAAGATTGTCATCCAAACTTAAAAATCATGTGAAAGAATCCAGTCACTACTAGCAGAAAAGGAACAAAATCTCTAAAACTATTATGCAGAATGAAACAACAGTCTGACTGCTTGGGTGTATTTGTCTTGACACACTGATGGAGACAAGATGACATGCAGGCACCCACCCTTCCTGCTGCAAAAATTGATAACAAATGAGTTACTAAGAGAGATCAAGGCATGCATAGCTGATATTCACTCCAAACTACTATGTATTAAAAACAAAACATTAGTGAATCTAATATAATAGAGACTGAAGAGAAGACACTGAATCTTCAGACCAGAATCAAGCAAATGGAGAGAGAGGGACAAGGTGGGATCTTTAAAACTAATGGTGCCGAGAATGATAAAAGAAGGGACAATGTAAGAATAAAAGGACTCATTGATGACCGGGAGAAGGGTAGTCTTACTCTAAGGGTCATATTCACTCCTATGCATAAGGTCAGCACAAATCATCTATGCACCACTTAAGCCATGCTTAAACCCTATGTTCCGTTCTGCCATTCTACTAATATTTACAAATTTGGCCACAGTATTTGTCATAAAATTAATAAACAGAACTGTTGGGACGTTTACATCCACTTTAAGGCCTCTTTAAATGCCAGAGTGGTCTAAATGGGAATCAGATCCTATATTTATTTGTTTTTTAATCACTGGCTGCAGGAAAACTTGGTACTAAGGGTTTCATTTTACGTACTTGATCAATAGGAACATAAAGGATGTTATGTTATGTTAGTTTTCTGAAAAGTTGGAGAAAGGAGTTAACAGAAAAATAACCATTCTTCAATGGCTATTTTTCTGTTATCAGTATGATCTTCAGAAAAAAAAGCTTATCTAGTATGTACTGTTCTAAAGGAAAATTAATTTTAGATATTGTTTCAGTGGCACCTTATTCCAGAAAAGCTTAACAAAAATTATAAAGCAACTGGTGACTAATGGTGATGAGGATGCGGGAATATTGGAAGCTTTACTCATATCTAGTGGGATTGCTCACAGGTAGAATATTATTGGGGTGGGATTACTAGTCAGATTGGTTCAACAACTGTATGTGGTCTGTTTTAAAGGACCACTAGTAATCCTTTTAGATCTCACAATTAATATCATGGCCTTCAGTTAGCATAATTCTTCAAGATTTTTCATAGCAATATGGCTCTTATTAGCCAGGGATTGGAAAAAGAATAGTCTCTCTTTTGTTAATATTTTGATTCATTAGAGTTTTAGGACATAGTGGAAATGGAGAAATGGATGCGTCAAATTAAAACACAATAAAGGAGACAAAAACCTAACATACCTAGCTTCCCACCTTTCTTCTATTGGATTTTCATACCAGAAACAACAACTCGCTGTAAAACTGACACACTTAAAAACTCTGGGTTTTAAATGAGAGGTTGATTGTGAAAATCTCCAGTGGAGAGGGCCCTCAACAATAGCAAGAAATACAGACATGTGCAACTGCCCTTCCTGGGGAAAAGGAGAAAGAAAATAGACTTAAGACTGGTTTTATTATAAATTAGTGCAGCACCTAGCAAATTAGGGCCTTGACATAGCTGACTTCTGGGAGCTATCACAGTATAAATGTTATGTAATCATAATTAATGGATTAAAAACAAAACACTACGTAATAAACAAGAAAGAAGTGTAAATTAACTAAGGCTTAACTTTACAACCCTCTATAATGGAAATTATTATTGATTCATGTATTGTAGGAACACTGTAAGAATGTCTTATTTTTATTTTTGTTTTGTAAATCATTTTGAAAAAAAAAAGTTATTTTTTTAATGGCAGGAAGGTGCCAATTTTGAACACTGATCCTGTTGTTTTGTGACCTCTGTTTATAAAGAAAACAAAAACTTGAAGAAAAGGGAAACTACTATAGTATATCAGGCAACCTTTTAATCTCTGACCTATAGATTTCTAGGAGTACAGCATGTAATGACATTTTCTAGTGGTTTTCAAAGGCTGTTTAATAAAAGGATTGCCCCCAATTAATGAAGGAAATTGATGAACTAACAACTAAGAGATTTAAGACCATTAATCTTCTGAGGGATTTGCAAGTTACATGGCCCTAGCCTTATAAAAAGTTTCCTGAGTAATTAATTGACTATGTTACAGAACATTTTCAAATGTGCTGCAGCATTGTGTGAGTGCTTGGATGAATAATTTATAAGAAATGTGTTTGTTAGTTGACCACTAGAGGTCACTAGAGACCTTGCAACAAAATAACCACTCACATTGCTTCTGGGTGGCAATACATGTCCCAGTTTTGGTTTTATTATCTGAATTGAGCCAACAGACGGGCCTAATTGTAGCCACCCCAGCCCTTTATTACTTCATATCTGTATAATACTCGATAGGTCGACATGATGATAGTGTGATAAAGATTATGACTGCACCGCCTGTAGGTGTAATGTGCCCACTCTTTGCCAAAAATGTTAACGGTCTTGGGGTACTTTGGGATCTCCAGCTCCTTTTAGATTTCAAGGTAGCAATAGTGGTTCATTCTACTTTTTAAAATCTGTGGTTAGCGAAGAGGTTGTTAGATATTGCTAGTCGTCATGCTCTAGTTATCTGCAGTGCGCTATACTTCCAAGGTACCTTTAAAGATGGCCTATAAGTTTTAACAAGTGAAGAATGTGCTGGCCCACTTGTTTTAGTGCGGGGGGTAGGGGGGACATATCACCCATATGCTCAGTGAACTGCCCTGGATGCCTATCTTTTCTTGGGGCAATTCATCATGTTGGCTCAAATGTCTAAAGCTTGCCTGAGTTTGCTTCTTGGCCCTTTAGGGACCATCTCTGCCAACAGTGTACGTCAGGCCAAGTGGAGACAGGTTGAGGTAGCTTTCACACTGACAGCAAGTTGAATGTAGAAGGAACAGTAGAAGTAGTTAAGATCTGGATCCTGCAAATTGCAACGTTACACCTGTGCTGGAGCCTCATTTTGACTTCAGTGGGAATCCATGTGGACTCAGGGGTCTGTCTTTGCAGTAAGTTGTAGGATTGGGGCCTAAGTCTTTACTGCTCCCTTCAGTTTAATGATTTATGTTGAAAAGTTGATTGGCAGGTGTCAGGCAGAGAAGGTGAGGAGATTTTGACCATCCTTTTGGGCTATGCCTCCAGGCTCCCCAGCCTTCATGAAGAAGGCAGCAAGTGCTTCACACTGTGGTGCCATCTTCAGACATCAGCCACAAGAGCCATGGAAGACAGCACAGGCTCTCCACACAGAAGGAGAACCACCCAGGAGCTCCTTCCAGTTCTTCGCTGCAGGGCTGACGTGCTGAAACATCCAGCCATGAAGTGGTTCCCATGCCCAGATGGCTGCCAGTGGGTGCAGATCTGAGCAAGGTGACCTCATTTCAGAGCTCCCCTACCTGAGCACAATGAAAAAGAAGGTAGGGGGTTCCCTTTAGGGAGTGTAGCATAGGCTAACCTTCAGAAGTAACTGACTGGGCGTTTTAGAGGCAATGTCTGGAATGGGAACCACTTGATGCTAAATATTGCTTTTGATTGGTCGTTTGCTGACTGACACCAGAGGTGAGGGAATGCATCTGTTGCTCATGCTAGCTCCCCAAGTCACAGAACACCAACTAGCGAGTAAGCACATTTAATTCTTTTAAATGAAATTAGATAATTTAATGGTCTCTTTCACACAAAAGCACACAGTTGCGGCAGATTCTGCACAGGTGTGCTGAGGGAATAGTAAAGGCACAGGGAGCTCCTCCCTGCCCATCTTTGGTATGGCTCCTTTAAGAGATTTCTACCAGCTGAGGATCTGGCCAATTGAATGTAGATTTTTGACAGCCGTGTGTTGTTTTTTTGCAGCTGGGGGTTTTAGATCAGCCATTTGAGTGTGTAGGCTTGCTTTGTAAATTAGCAATCACTGCCAGCAATTCAGCAATACATTAAAAGGACAAGTTTTTATTTCTCATCTTCAGGTAAGAGCCTAAGCAAAAGCATCCTCCTACCTCAATCGTTATCCCATTTTTTATTTATTTTGTCATGGTAGTAGTTATAGACCACTGACAAATATATGATGATGAACATGACGAGACTATTGGTTTGTTAATGGTATTTGTTTCATTCCTATGTTACTGTCATGGGCCAGTATACTCCCCTCTGTTGCATAGCAAAATCACAATGCGTTTTTTGGTAAATGCCATTGGATGCACTGCAGGGAAGAAGGTTATTCAATATGTTCATTCCCCATCTCAGAGTCAATGGCAGCCCCTTTATAACAGCAGTGTGGAATTTCTGTTTCATGTCATTCAAGGATGTGGGTGGGTAGAATCGGAGTCACACTATATAGTGTAAATGGCGCTCAAAAATGTAGTATACGTTATTTCTGGCCTGAGCAGCAGTAACTTATCCTGTTATCAGAGGAGTCATTTGCATCTGCCAATGGAAGCATCACAGCAAAGAGTCCGCTATATTGCCAATACTGGAATAGTGGGGCGGGGAAGTTCACAGAGGTGTCATAACTAGGCCTGGCTGTTCGAAGATGCCTGGGGTTGGGTTTCCTTATGGATCTTTGGTTTCTGCTTCAGCAGGGGCCATACCTCCAGTAGGAAAGAGGTGGTCGATGTTTAAAGTCATGGTTTCAGCTACATTCGTAAGATCTCTTGTTTAAAGTGTTGTAAAGAGTGTCTGTGCTGTAAGAAATAACAGCTCCCCAAGTTTCCCTTTTCAGTTACCTCTGGTGTGCCCAGCAAGACATCAGTTCTTTCATTCTCTGTCCTTCTCTGCAATACATCAGAATAAATTCATAAAGAGTTTTTAAAAATATTTAACAATATAACACTGAAAATATCAGTTGTTTTTTGTTTTACAACATTCTAAAAATGACCATTTATTTGATTTCAATTACACTGTTGACTTTGTGTAGAAGTTATCATTTGCCTACACTCTGAAAAACAAATTAGGGAGTGAAGGATCAGTATTCTAGTATTAGAAGTTTTAAGACGTAACTGACTCTAAAAGAGAACATCTGTTTTACAGGGTGGAAGACCATGATGATCTCATGCCTATCTTCATGCACCAGAATGAAATTCTGAGAGAAACCTATGGAGAATACTTCCTTGCAGAACTCATAGACGCTCAAGATGAAAAAAATCATGCTGTTGTTTGTGAGGTAGGTCCTTGACATACACTAGGCATGGGTATCCCTAACATTCATTATGCTGTATTTGGTAACAGCTGGTGCACTGGCTTCTTGAATAAAAAAAGAACTAAGTAGAACTAACTATGCCTTAGAAAGCAAAAATCGTAATTTTGATTGCCATTTGACACTTGAGAAAATCAGCCATTTTCCTAGTAAGCTTTCCGTTCTTTCAGGAAAATGATTGCCCTTTTACAGTGGGTATATCCTTTAAGGATGGAACATGACAAGTGAATCAGTAATAAATAGTAACAATACTTGGCATTTCTAAAATGCCTTTCCATCAGAAGATCCCCAGTTACTTTACAAATCTCATTTGTACCTCACAATATTCTTAAAAGGACGGCAGGGTCACCCATTCTACAGATGAGGAAATTGCGGGCAAGCAAATTAAGGGCCCATTTCTGTGGGATTCTGATGGTCTGTGAGGAGCCATATGACTTTAATTCATGTTGACCTCATTACGCTTTGAGGGTGCTCAGTACTTCACAGCAAGTGCTCCCCCCTTTGCAGACTTGGGCCTTAAGTGACAATAGAATCATAATTGTATGTCACATGAGAACTTCTTTCAGAAAAGAATGGAAATGTATTAATTTACTCTTGACTGAGAGCTCGACCTTGGCCAGCTCTTCTGTGGGAGGCAGCCAGGAGCTTCCCTGTCCTTGTGTAGCTAGTAAAAGCGCTATCCAGAAGATCAGCCCATCTGGTCAAGGAAGCATTGAGATTACTGCTGAGATGTTTCCATCGGGAACATCTCATTGAAAAGGGGCAGGGAGTCATGGTTCTGCTCCTCCCATGCAGAGGCCAGCAGAGGTGGCTGGATATACCGTGAGCAGTATGTTACACCCTTTAAAGGGCTGCAGCAGTTTGTATTCACCCTAGCTCAACTGGAATGTGCAGGCAGGCACTGCCTTTCGATGCTCCCCCTGGGGCAGCCTGTATGCTCCTGAAGCTGTGCCTCCAATGGAGGACTGTGGCTAAATGCCACCGTCTAACCCAGCGTGATTAGTTTGTATATTTTGTTTCTCATCGTGATATAAATGAAGCTACAATTTAGACAATTCGGTAGATTTTCGAGATAATTGGAAGAGGTGATCTTAAATCAGTTATTGTTATTTTAGGCACTTTGCGTTATAAATAACCAAATTACATCCACTAGCAACATTAATACTGCATGGATGACTGGTAACCAAGGATACATAGTCAAAAATATCTCCAAAAGGTAGAATCATAGATGCTAGAGATGGGCAAGATGAGTGAATATTGTAGTTTGTTTCCATCTCCTGATCCATGCAGGAAAATGTATGCTAGCTCCAAAAATCAGGAATTAATTTCTTAATTAAAAGAGAAATGAGAGTGGCCAGCATGAAACGGATTTTTAAAACATTGATATTTTACATTGTCTCAGGGGCATGCATTTCTAAAAGAGCATTCTGTTTTACAATATGTAATTGCCATACTTCGTAATTCTGGGAAGTATTGTAGGCAGATAGGAGCTATAACCTACTTTAACTCCAGAAATCTGCTTCCTTTAGCAAAAAAAAAAAAAAAAAAAAAAAAAAAAAAAAAAAATCTTTAAAATGTAATCACTGTAGTTTGAAACCAAGCGGTAAACAATAAGCCATTAGTGTAATAACACATTACAAACAGCTATCTTATAAATAATATATTTCTATCATACATTTATGGCTCAATATGAAACCTGCAAAAGGTGCTTCAGGCCTTCATAGTATAGACTCACCAATGCTGCTGCAGATTGGAAAGACGCCTCCATGTGAACCAAGATAGATGCCAATTTTCCCTGCAGAGAATGAAGCTGGCAACCTCTTTTTGCACATATGGTAGATGGATTGGTTAATCAGCCTCTGCTGAGCCTTGGGCCTAAAATTACATAGCAGCCAGACAACTGCAGAGACCCATCTTTTGTTCAGTTACGCAAACAAGACAAACAAACAATCACTTGTTGTTTGGGGAAAAAATAAACTTTTTTTTTTATTTTTATTGAAGTGTTGGTGGCTTGATAAGACAGCTGGACAAATCCAGCATTTTATCGCAAGATTTTATTAAGTATAGGAGGAAAAATACATATAGTGGTTATTTGTTTTATCAATAGGTTGCATATAATACTAAAAATTAAGTTGCTATCTTCTGCCTGCCTCGTTTTAGTGAAAAATCAATGATGATTCTTATTGTCAGTGTCTGTTTCTTGCTTAATATTGTAACTTGCAAGAAAATTCCAATTCCATGCATTAAACCAATGTCACCTGCTATTTCATCAATGCAAAAAAGGTCCTTATCGCTGTCATATCTGCCTGTGCATCTATTAAGTCATTTGTTGCTTTATATGTCCTTTAAATTATCTAGTGCTTATAATTACTATGCTTCCTGTCCCTGAATTAAACCATGTCACAGGGAAATAAAATATTTTCTTCCATTTAAGAGCACAAAGAAATTTGTACACTAGTGTGTAGTAATTAGGCAACCATTGTATTTAGCTAGATCCAGATTTTACTTAAAAACGGTTTTAGATTAAGCAAGAATCTTTTCTGAAATTTATAATTACAGAGCGCCATCTTTAGCTATGTTTTGTATCTCAATATTTATTTATAAATGGTATATGGAAAAACATATCAACCCTTACAGACCATAACTAACAATATTTTTTTTATTCTTCCCCTGTGCATATTTAAGTCAAGATTATTACATTTTCTTGTACCTTCCTCTGAAGTATCTGGTATTAGCCACTATCAGAGACTGGATACTGAGCAAGTTGGACGTTCGGGCTGATCCAGTCTGGCTATTACTATTTAAATCTTTCAAACCCTGGTACAAAGTAGCTTTGTTAAGGTGGGGTTTAAGATAAAAAGTATGCAGTATATTGGACTGTCTGGCCTTTTCTTGTGCCCCAAATTCATGTCTTTATATAGACTTGCAGCTTTTAAGAGTGTGATCATGTTGTTTTGATATTTCAGGATGATGGCACTGCAGTAGGTTTCATGAGTGTGTGCTCTGAAGTGAATATACAATTGCTTCATGACTGTTTTGACCTGGGGCCTTTCCATGGTCTCTGCAAACCACATCCTGATGATATTCTCAAACTACCACAGGAGCCAAGTATTGAAACAGGTAAAAACAGGGTAAAAAAATGGATTCAAAATCAGTTAGGCTACATTTATTTTTAACTTCCAAATACATTATTATTTCATGGGGTTGGAAGGGAACCTTTTGGAATGGTCTATGTCAACACTTTCTACATCAAGCAGAAAACACAAAATGACTGTCTGGCATGGAGATGGTTGCACGATGCACATTACTTGCGGGGGGGCGGGAGGGGTTGAGAAGGTTTGACAGCTGTTGTGTCTGGTTATTATATGCTTGTCACTGTTGAGGAGAGTGGAGGATCTTTCAGGATCAGTAGCATTATATAAAAACAGTTCACATTTTGGAAAGTTAAAGCACTAGACAGGTCCCCCAGATGTCATCTGCAACTGTTAATTGAAGGTCTCATTTTGAAGCTGATTCTAATGTCTGAGAATAGTTAGGCAGCTGACTAGTATCATCTCATTGTTTCTTTGTGCTCCTTCTGTCTGTCTGTCCTGTCTGCCTGTTCTGTCTATAGTCTTGTACCTAGTCCCTGACCCGAAGAGTTTATAATCAATCTCTTTGTTATATGTTTGTATAGTGTCTAGCACAATGGGGCCCTGTCCTTTAAGGGCTACCATAATAGAAATAAATAATAACGATAATAATAAAGTTGGTGCATGAATTGCGGAAAAGTTCTCTCAATGATGCACTGTCATCCTCTGGGCTCTTAAGAAGCACTGAAGAGTTTTTTGTGTGTGTTTGTTTTTTTGCATAGACAACTACATTTTGCTATTTGTTAATAATCAATAATAGAATAAGAATGAGCACTAATAAGAAGTTACCACAATTATCTGTTTCAATGAATGCTTCTAATGCCTTATCTCTAGGGTGACCAGATGAGAGGAAGAAAATATCGTGACACATAGGGGGTGGGGGGATTCCGCCAGTGGAGGGGAAAAAAAAAAAAGCTGAGTGCTGCCGGCGGAGCCAAATATCAGGACAAACACCCAAATATCGGGACGGTCCCAATTTTATCGGGATGTCTGGTCACCCTACTTGTCTCAGACAGAAAAGAGGGCCGCTGAGCAGCCTAAAACCACTCATCCACTGATATCCTAGAACTGTCAGCCTCAGGGAAGAGGATGGAGGAAAGAACCCACTCCTAGCTATCCTATCAACTTTCCTTTACCTCCCATGCAAAGAACCACCATGTTAATAAAGGAACTCAGTCATTTTATTCTATCTCACCTCCTTGCCCCTGGAGCTGCTGGAGTGTTACTGCAGACCTAGGTGAAGGACAGTGCTTGGAATACAAATAGGGCTATGGGAGGAGGAAAAATCATTAGTACAAGTCCACTGTTTATTGAGAAGCTCCAACCTCTTGACTGTAGTGTGTGTGGGTCCCCTCTTTCCTAACCTTGCATGCTGGATCAGCCTTCTTCAGGATCAGTTGGCCAGGTACACAGTCAGCTGAATGGATCTTCTAAAGCCATGTAAATTAGGGTCAGGATTGGGTCTTTAAAAGGCCAGATGAATATTTACCAAAAGACACTAAATAACTTAATCTTCAAAACTTTAAGAAATACCTTTAAAACACTAAGCTGCACCAATAAATTCTTAGTAGGTATTGCATGTATGCTTTAAAGAGTTAATCTATTGTAGCTGGCCAGAGTGGCCTAGAGAAAATGGTTCTTGTTGTTTTTAAAATCAAAGTAAAAAAGTTAATATATCATCTATTACCAAATTAGTTGATATACTAGCTGCTTGGAGGTTACAAAAATGTGTATTTCTATATTTGTTGTCATTTTGCATGGCTTCTTTATTGAAAATTTGCACTTTATTTGGTAAATTTTCCAAAATCTGCACCTCAGTTGATTATTTAATAAGAGCATTTCTTCCTATTGTTTGTTATTATTATAATAGCTAACTGTTATTGTTAGCTATTAGAGTTTAATGTCTGTTAACAGAAAGCTAGTGTTGTAAACAGTCTGAATAAAAAACACTTCTGCTCTCAGTTAATCAGGTTTCACTTATGTGGCATATGTGATGTCGTAAATCTTGTGGATCTCCAGTCATTCATAAAGAATGTCAGGAAAAACAGGTGACCCAAAATTTTTAATGTAAAAAACAACACATTAAAAAAAACCAAAAACCTTTCAAGCTTTTTTTTTTTTTTAAAGAAGTATTCAGGAAAAAAAGGCATAAATCTAATTCTCCCCTCCTTTCTGTCATCTTTAAAAGTTTCAGAGTAGCAGCCGTGTTAGTCTGTATCCGCAAAAAGAAGAACAGGAGTACTTGTGGCACCTTAGAGACTAACAAATTTATTAGAGCATA
>NC_048300.1:6465063-6636415 GCF_013100865.1 Trachemys scripta elegans | reverse complement strand
AAAAAAAAAAACAACTGGAATAAAAGTAGTAGGGAGAGAGAGTTCCTCAGGTAGACTGGGAGGGAGAGGAGAGAAGGGAAATCTTCTTTTATCGACTGGGTTTTTTTTTTTAGTAAAGGGTGAATATAGCAGGTGGAGTAAGTAGTTTATACTGAAAACTAGTGACCCTTGGATTTAAAAAAAGAATGAGACTATTAGTAAACTAGTACCTTCATTTAAGCCTTTTGAGATGTCAAATTTGTCTGACAATTTTTCAAGCACTGTGTGATAATTTCCCACTAAAATACACAGGATCTCAAACGGCAGACTTCCATAAAATGTAACTATAGTCCCTTTAAGGTAGGGAATTAACTATTTTAATTTTATAGATGATAATCATAATACTTCAGATTGCTCTGGCACCTGCCATCTGAGGATGTGTCACTTCTTCACAAACACTAATGAATTAAGCCTCACAGCATCTCTGTGAAGTAGAGAAATATTATCTCCATTTTACAGATAGAGAGACTGATGGAGACAGGTTAAGTGATTTGCATCAAAGATGGGTCCTTAATGCTAGGAGACAGACTATCCAATGAGTGGTTCAACCGTTGATCCACATTGTCCCCCTTCAGTTAGAGTCCAAATATAATTTTACATCTAAACACAGTATTAGTCAGGAATGTCTTCCAGGTTATCTTTTGTTCAAATCCTCTGTTTTAAAATGACCTCTACAGTTTTGTCTTCAGAGTAAATAATCAGATATGCTGAAGTCTTAATAAAGTGAATGTAATGGCTCAAACTTAACCATGATCATAAGAAACATCTTAATGGTGGTGTTCTGCTGAGAGTTATACTTTGTGTACTGCTGTGATTCTGATGTTTATGGCTCCATTTTGTAAGCTTGTTTGAAGCATTTACTCCTTTTCATTATTCAGATGAAGAAAAAAGCAGCCAAACAAGTCAAGAAGCTGAATCTGTTTTATCTCAAAACTCTGAATGTATTAGTGCCCATGATATGGATATTCAGGTAATATTACTAAACATAATTCATGAGACATTAAACAAATGCCATAACTATCAAATACAGGATGCCTTTTAAATAAAACACTAGAAACATAGTCATAAATTCAGAAGGATAAAAATTGAGATTTGTTGTTGCTTGTTTAAAAAATACATGCAAAAGAGGAGTCCAGACTACACTTAGTCCACTATGTGGCTCTTTATTCACCCAAGTCATGCCTCCCTGTTTACACTGCTCTTTTTAGCAGTGTAGTGTCCCACTGCCTCCCTGCAGGAAAAGACTCTGGCAGTGGGGAAGGGGTCTGGCAACTGGGAGGTAGCGGGGAAAGGCTCTGGCAGCGGGGGAAGACTCTGCCAGCTCTCTGCTGCTGGATCCCTTCCCAGCAGCAGGGAAAGATTCCAGGAATGGGGAAAGGCTCTGGTGGAGGGAACGCTTCCCCACTGCCGGAGTCTTTCCTCGCTGCAGTGAAAGACTCCAGCAGTGGGGAGCTATTTAAGCCTTTTTCCACTGCCTCCCCTCTGCCAGAGCCTTTCACTGACACATATAGCTACATGCCGCAGTGTGGACACAGCCTGCTTTTCACTGTGCCATGTTAGCCATATGTACACTATCCGCTGCCTCCAGTGGTGTGTAGTATAGATGTAGCCTGAGTAGTTAAAGTATCTAGCAAGATCCACTGGAGTTGGGTAAGTACTTAACTATAAATCTGCTTGTCTGTTCTTTTACAAAATTACTCCTGTAATTTTGAAGATGTCAGACTATTAGGGTCCCTCTATTTCCAACTCTTTTGCAGTACTTTAAGAGCATTCATACTCACCTGTGCAGTAAGGCTCAGGGAAGTTATGAAGTAGTCATTAGGATTATTTTGAAACCACTGGCATCTGAATTGTCTTGAAGCATCTGGAAAACAGAGGAGGAAATAGCTAGAATTAAGTTGGCCCTGGTGCAGCTTTGGGGAAGGCACTGCCCACTGACTATGAGTATGCTTGCATTCTGTAACACTATGGGAGCTGAGCACTTAGGCCTTGTCTAAATTAATAAACACAATAGCTGTAACTGAACTCCAGAGAAGCTCCGCTGTGGGAGAAGCACTAGTGTAGACCAAGCTTTGGCATTTTTGCCACTATGTTGTAGAATTAAGTGACGTGGTAAAAATCCCCATGTCCTAACTACACTAGCCTCCATTGTTGCTACCCCTGGTGAAGCTCCAGGGATGATGAATCGTAACTATGAAATTTACTAGTTCAGATGCACCCTTTACAAGCCAACGTAAATCTGGTAAGGCAGATGGCAAGGAAGGTGGAGTTAGGATTGCCAGATTCCAGTTTAGTTGCAGTAACAGCCTGACTAAATTAATCTCTATCTGCCAAAGGAATCTGGGATGAAGAAACCAAGCAGAAGACTCTGGAATGTTTTTGTATGTGTTTTTATTGTCCTTGGTGTTGCAATAAGCTGCCTTTGTCTGCAGATGTAATTGGTTTTAAAAGGACTATTTGAAATGGCAAGAGTCATGAGCCAGTTACACTAGGTAGTGTTCCATAGAGGGGGCTTTCAAAAGCGCTGTGAGTTTTTACATTGATTTAAAAGGGATCAGAGTTATGAATGAGAGCTCAATATGTCCAGAATTAGTGATCCACAGGAAAACAAATGATTCATGAATCTTAATTTGTATATGTTACTGATCACTTTCTCTTCAGATGGACACTAAAACTGAAGATGTCCTTCCCCAAACCTTGGATATTGCCACCTCACATTCTACAACAGAAAGTGTTCAGAATAATGTTTCAGAGGTGAGGTCCAGGTACAATCGAGAGTTTATCAAAATACTCATCCTCAGTGCATTTTTTAATGAAATTCATTTTTTGGCACGTGGCCACCCAAGGCTTTCCCGTTGTTGCCAACTTTTGCAATACTTGGTATTTTTCTTAAACATTCAGCTCCTGGAGCCATGTTATTACAACAGAATCTCAGCTTTCATTAAAAAAAAAAAAAAAAAGGTAAGATTCTAGCCCTTGTGGTTCCAGAGAAAAGTCTGAAAATGTGTTACCTAAATGCTGAATAACCAGAGGACAAAGAAAAAGAATGCAAAGTTATTACTTTTTCAAATCATTAATTTTTGTTGGCTGTTTCCCAACTGTATTGACACTGTGATTTGCTTTCACTCTTTAAAGTGAAATAATTTGTTATAAAATCTTTATTCAATATTAGCATTTAGGTGACATAGCAGGTTATAATAAATCAATTGACACGACGCACATTGAGTGGATTGATTATTTTAAATACTTATAAGGTATGGATATTTTGTACAAAGTTCTCATTTGAGACCTATACAATAGTAATCAATTTTAATATATTGTTAGATTTGGTATTGGATCTCAGGGAGACCAATATACCAAATCTGAATTCTTCCATGCAGATCTAAAAGGAAAATTTTTTTAAGCAACAAAAAATAATATTTATGAAGTACAAATATTCATACATAGGAAATTAGCATTTCTTTAAGTGAGATGACACAGGTTCCCTTACTATGCAAGACTATGTCATGATTTATACCCCCTGCTACCTCACAGAAGTAATTTGATTTTGTATGGGGTCAAAGTTAGTAGAGAATTTGGCCATAGAATTTTAAACAATTGTATCTGTCTTTTATTCTCCCTTTCAGTCTATTTTCAAAACTAGTTTCTTGTTCTTCAAATATAGCGGTTGTTAATCTCCAAGATGACATTTTCTGAATTGCTCTCATTTTTGTTCTTTCAAATTTTTTTAAAATTTGGATGGAATCCAAATTTTTACATTGGGAAAATATTTCCTAAGATTAAATTTCTGTTACTGTTCCACATAGGGACAGTAATGAGAAATATCTGTTCCCAAACATATTGTTGTCTTTATTTCAAACCTCTTACTGCAGGCATTAATCATTTTATAGCCATCAGAAATTTCATTAAAAATGCCCCCCTAAACTTCTAGATGTGGCAGAAAGTAGTGTGCTGGGTGAAATACAACTCTGTATTTCTGCTGGGAATGCTGTAAAATAAGAATGATGCAACAAAAGATTCATTAAACAAACACACAAAAAAGGAAATGTGGTTTCAGTTTGGTCCCTTGTCTCTTCTTGCTGCAGAAGGAGGGCGTAAACATTGTTTCCAATGCTGAATTGCCAATAGATGATGTCATAGGCACAGATTTGAAAGCCGCTGGGACACCTACCTTAGAGACTGACGAGAGAGATTCCTTTCATCCTGTGTACAGAGGAGCTGTAACTGCTTTCTGTATTCAGCTATTCTGTATTGATGAGAAACATGAAACAAGGCAAGTATAGACATATAGGTATTCGGTTTCTAGTTTCTAATAACAGCTTAACAGAACCCTGATTTATTAAGGCAACTGGGGGAGTGACAACATCTGCTGCAGTTAAGGTTGAATTAATTTCCATCTAACTGTTTGCGTGCATTCACTCATAACTTTATGAAGCATTCACCTTCCACCTAAAATTTTTCACACATCTCCTCTGATGGGGTGCCCTATGACAGAAAAGTTATCAGGTTGCAATATAAGCAGCCATCCTTTTTTGGGCAAATACTAATTGCAGCAGTGGAACAAGGCTCACATATCCTGTAATGGGGCAAACCTGTCTTTTTAGAGTGGAGGAGGCCAGCAGATCCCATGCCAGGGAGCTGGACTGAACAAAGATCCAGGAAATGGCCTGGTAGAGGAAAAGAGGAAGCAGTGCCAGGGAATAAGGAATTGGATGGCGTGGGGGAGGGACTTCAAGACTCTGTTCCTTTATGGGCCTGGGATAAGGAGCCCTGTGGGTAGGATGTGCAACAATAAGCACCAAAATAACAAAATGTTTCATTATTATTTATAGGTCTTATGGTCCCTTTGATCTCTGGGTATATCTCTCACTGACACTCTGCACTATGGGGACCATATAGTCCTAAATTTATACCCCAGGCCACAGACCATAAACACAGAATTTGACCCTCTCCTTCAAATGAGTGATGCCCTTGATCTAGATGATTGGTTTATCAGAAAACACTCTTAAAATGTCTCCAAGGATGAGGTAGTTTACTCACTAGGAGCTTGTCTACATGGGAAATGTACAGGCACAATTATGCCACTGTAGTTATATCAGTGTAATTTCTGCATGGACACTCTTACTTGGAAATAAGAGAGTGCACACGATGAGTTTACACCAGTTTAACTACAGTGGTATAATTATACATTGTAAGTATGTTGGTAAATTTCCCCATGTAGACATACTCAAAGTCACAATTTAGTTTGTTCCTCAGAAAGAATTATAGTACGTAGCAGCTATGCTAGATTCCACTTCTCCAGGATGAGATGTGTATCACTGTGGATCTGACAGATGATTTAACAGAGCCAACAGGTGTTTCCTAGAGATGAAGTTATGAATTTTGAATCTGATGATTGTAACATTATTTGAAATACTGATGGCACATTTCCACATGAGACAGCCTCAGGAGACCCTCGGTGACTGACAAAATCTAAGCTTCACTTAGTGGTAGTCCAGAAACAAAGTATAATTAGGAGTGGACTTCAAAATTCCTTCAATACCAACTGGATTCACGAAAGATTCACCCTGCTTGGAATGGGGAGCCCCCCCACAAAAGGTGTTATGTACCCCATTGAGTATCAGCAGCTGTATGTCTATTTTCTGGATATGATGACAGTCCTAACTGTTCTAAGAACCTTGCGATATTTTAGTATCCCAACAGGTGGCTATGTTTCAAAAAGACAATCAGATTTTTATAAACAAGCAAGGAGGGTCAGGATCATGCCTCTTGGGTCAGGAAATCCTGTTACGTGTAAGATTGGGCAGTGTCCCACAAGACATTCCCTTGTCACGTACCTGGAAGAAAAAGGAAAGGTTATATTGAGAGCTATATGTGCTACATGTGCAAGTATCCGTTATGTTCGCATTCAGGAGAGATGCAAAGCAGCCATATAATCTTCTGTATGTTTTTTACCAAGCAGTCTTGCCTAGATTCAGCATTGAGAAAGAAATCCAACTTTGAGCTATCAGTTTTACAAATCTATGGGTTGTATACCAAGGGAAATCGATGGGCACAGCTATCACTGAATTCCACTATACCTATTCTGGAATAATTTCCCCGTGTGGACACTCTAATCTAAAATAAAAGAGAAGTGGAGTGATTATTCCATAATAAGATCACTTTTATTTTGTAATAGTATGTCCATATGGGAGAGTTATTCTGGAATGGCTCCCAATGTAATGGAACAGCTATAGTGGAATAGTTATTCTGCTATAGAATCATAGACTATCAGGGTTGGAAGGGACCTCAGGAGGTCATCTAGTCCAACCCCCTGCTCAAAGCAGGACTATAGCTGTGCTGGGAAATTTCCACCGTGTAGACAGGACCTATTTGTGGATTAAGAACATCCAGCTTTTCTGCCCTCTAGCAGTTTTGTTTTGCTGGAGGATGTATCTTTAATTTATTTGTCCACCTTTATATTTTTCTCTTGACATTTCCCCCTTCACACTCACCATTGTTGTTGCTGCTCAAGGTATGCTCACCTTGCTTATCATTATACACTACAGATTGCAGTCTCCTTTACTTTTTTTCTTAGAGACATCTTTGGAATTGGTCAGACTCCAAGATGGATATCTCTGGGAAAAAGATCATTATTTACCTGTAACTATTTTTCTCTAAGCTTAACACTGAAACAGCCACCTTGTCCATGCAGTTGAGTTGTCTGTAAATCTTGTGACTTAAATATATATAATAATAATCATATACAACATATATCTGTCTCTCTTTAACTTTACCTGAGTGTATGTTTACCTTTTTCCGTGAAAGAAACTGACCGCTAGAGCACTGGGGGTAGACTAGGTATCAGAGGGGATGGCGTGAGATAATTGAGACTGGGAGTGGTATTTTAGAATGTTGTACTCAAGGAATTCCTACTGAACTTGCATGCAGAAGCACAGATCCAAGAGTAGTAATTTGCAGAAATGTAACAGTTACTGAGACGTAACTATATTTTACCCCTCAAGGGGAATTCAGTAGTGAAGAATTTGTATTATCCATTAGTTATCAAATGTTTTCATCTCTTTAAATCTAGAGCCAGAATGTGGACTGGAAGTAATATATGAATTAACTAAACTTCCAGTCTATCTGAAATTAGATTCTTTGATCCTTTGCTAATGACAGAAAAAAAATTATGATTCCTCTGGGGCCGCCCTCATTCTTCAGCCCACTTCTGTCAAGAAGATACTGAGTGTTGGAGAAAGGGACATTGCATTGTCATGGATTTACTATATGTGGGGAGGGGGGAAGACTCTTCTCAATTAAGCATAGCTTTACATTTATATTATACAGGATAGGTGAATGTGTTACTGCATTATTTTGGTTCTACAATCCCAATCCCAACATGTGGAGTCATTGTATTTTCATAAAGTTTCACTTTTATCCACTCAATTATAAACACCTCAGTTAAAAATGATTACTCTTTCCATTTTTATTGGGACTGAAACCACAGGAGGGTTATTTACTTTAATTGTTTACTGCCACTGTTGTTAGTCTTTTGAAATAACTGTGCATGTGAGTGTTGGATGCATATAAAATACATACTTTTTTCTCTTTGAGAGAGTAGAAATAAAACTTCCACATAACTCTTGCTGGGTTTAGAACAGTTTCATATTCTTTTATGTAGCAGAAACCGGATAAAATAATTAAGTTTTTATTGTCTTACTCAACTTGAACATTACGTTTCACTTTCACCAGGGAAAAGAAAGGGGATTTATTCCAAAACACTAGGTGAAAAGTGAAAAGAAGGAAAATGTACAGGAACAATTTTCAAAGTATAGATGTTCTTTTAGTTTTAAAGGTATTGGATAGGTCTACTAAATGGATATTAGTGGAACAGTAAGTCTTTTGGTGCGTGATGGAAATACTTTAGTCCTTAGCTACAACTCTTTGTACCCCCTGGTGATCAGACTTACTGGGCACTAATGCTACTCTGACAAAATTTCTAAAAGTCTTCTGCAGGATGCTTCTGAGTAAACATCATCTTACTTTTATTTCTTTCTCGCAAGAGGAGACTTCTCTTGAGTTAACAAGCTCAAATCTCTAGGCTTACTGTTGCTTACAGTGCTGGAAAATGACAATTGAAGTACAGCATACAACTTCTGCAATTGATTAGTGCTGAACTAGATGCAATTTCAGATTAGAAAGTATGAATAAATGCTGCCTGGATGGATGGGGGAGAGAAATCTTTTGAAATATACAGTACATATTGCATATGCTTTTGTTTATTCACATAAAAGTGTTTGCTCTTGATTGCAGGTCACTGGATTTCTTGCAATATGTTTTCAAGCTCTTTCCAGTACGTATAAATGAAATCTTAAGGTGAAACAAGTCTTTTCTTTGAAAGTGAATGAAAATGGTATGATAAGAAATAAAATCACTTGTAACTTGTACATAGCTTGATTTCCCCCCTCTTTTGGGGGACCCACCCTTACACACCAGCATTAGGGGCCTGTGGGAAGGAAATCTCTGTGAGGAATCACTTGTTATTGTTGGGTGGTAGCACCATAATGGATAAAGTTGAGATTAGTTTACAATTTAACTGTTTTTTTTTTCAAAGTGCTCTGAAATTCACATTCTTACTCTATCTTGAAAATTGCTATGCTTCATGGGGATCTGGGATAGGGCTACTTATCCAAATTTGATGCTCTTTGGTCAAGGAGTTGTCAAGATACAGCCCCCCCCCCAATCATGTAACATCAACATTTTAGAATTCCTATCATTTTTTTTGTGTACCCCGAGGATTCAGACTTTGGCTCAGATCCACCACAAACTGATTTCACCCTCTTAGGATTGAATGAGAAACAATATTTTAAAAGTTATTCAAGATCAAACTTGGATCTACAAGGTGGGTTGAGCTAGGTTGATGAGTCAGAGAAAGTAATTTGTGTACATGCAGCAGAACTGGGGCTCTGTTGCAAGTCAGAGTATTTGCAGCCAGCCTGATGTCAGAGTAGGGGGCTAACTTAAAGTTACAGGCTGTGGCTATTGAACTCACGTACTTTGAGTCCTGGCACTGAGGCCATTTCTGAGAATGTGTGTTGTACATATTAGTTGCTCTCTGCCAACATTCCGCAGGGGATCCTCAGGAAGTTTTGCACTAACAAGTAAATTTCTGGTTTAAAAGCTGATATTTCAAACTGCTCTAAAATCCACAGAGACAATCCTCCATCCCACAACCTTAACTCTGCCCTCTGAGTGATGCCTCAGCATGGTCCTGAAAGACCTCAGAGCACACGATCCTTCCAGATGGTATGGAGCACTGTGGGGAAGTGGCATATGGGTACAGTAAGAGAAACTGTCAGATTGAGTCCCCACTAAGACAAAAGTTGTATTTAGGGGACCTCGGATCTTAAAGCATGAGGTTCAGCTAAAAAGTATGGCTGGACTTGTAGCCAAAATTCATCAACATCTATATGTGGTCCAATCACCACTAGAGAGGGACAGAGTACCACAGAGTGTAGGTGAGAATTATACTTGCAGCACTGTGTCTATTTTAAATGTTGATCTACATTTATTTGTCCGTTTTTTCTTAAGTCTCAGTGGGAACCTGTTTAAAATTTGTTTTTTAAATCACTAATAGCCTGTTTGTTGTTATTGACTGATATAGAGTATTCTTTGTCAATCTTTTCAGGACAAAGACTTTTGCATCATCACAGTGCCACATCTTGTGCCAGAATTCCTTCTGATCCAGAATTTTGTTCGAGTTAATCCTTCCAGCCACTCCACTCTTGATCATGAGCTCTATGTGTTTCACCGTGCAGGACTGCTCAAGTAAACGTTTTGCTATAACAAAGTATATTAACATAAAGGGACTGTATAGACCGTGGCTGAAGTACTTTATATTTTTATTTAAAAATAATTAATTAATGACTTTCCTTCAGTGAAATTACAAATAGGGAGACGGCTACAAATGCAAAAGCAAACAAGCTTCACCGGCTTGCAAAAATTCATATTAAAGTAATAAGCACAGTAAAGTGCTACATTAAAATGTTAAATTAACAGATTCAGATTAGTTACAGATGTAAAGTGGTATAAAGGAATTAAATTCTCTGAATTATCTAATTGTAGACTAAGAGCATGTAATAAACATGGGGCAGATAAGGAACAAACCAATCTAATTTCTTTCTTTGACAGATAACCAGCCTCGTGGATAATGGGGAAGCAGTAGACATGATATATCTGGACATTAGGAAGGCTTTTGACATAGTTTCACATGACCTTCTCACAAGCAAACTAGGGAAATGTGGTCTAGATGAAATTTCTATATGATGCACGTACAACTATTTGAAAGACCATACTCAGAGTAGTTATCTATGTTTGCTGTCAAGCTGAGGGGCGGGGACATATCAAGTCGGGGCTTGCAGTGGTCTGTCCTGGGCCCAATTCTACTCAAGATTTTAATTAATCACAGAGATGCTGGAGTGGAGAGTGCACTTATAAAATTTGTGGCTAACACCAAGCTGGGGGAGGTTGCAAGAACTTTGGAGGACAGGATTAAATTCAAAATGACATTTATAAATTGGAGAATTGGTCTGAAATCAATCAGATGAAATTCAATAAGGTGCAAAGTACTGTAGTTAAGAAGGAAAACTCAAATGCATAAATTCAAAATGGGGAACAACTGGCTAGGTGGTAGCACTGCAGAAAAAGATCTGGGGGCTATAGTAAATCACAAATTGAATATGAGTCAATGGTGTGATGCTGTTGCACTAAGGGCAGACACCATTCTAGAGTGTATTAACAGGAGTGTTGTATGTAAGACACGGGAGGTCATTGTTCCGCTCAGCTCTGGTGAGACCTCAGCTGGGGTACTGTGTCTGGTTTTGGGCACCACACTTTAAGACAGTCATGCTGCAGGTTGCCTGAACTGTAAGGTCCTTATTGCACCTTCCTGTTCACTGTTTTCTGCCTACTGGATCATTACCATTTTAATCAAAGACTGCCTTACCTTTGAAGCAATGCATCTCTGAAACACACAGACCACAATGATAACTTCATTGGGAAAGTCCATTTCATCACCTTATTTACCTCTTAATTTTCTCTTGTAGGGCATGTACTTTGTATCTTTTAAGTTTTGAAATACTCTGAACATTGCTGTTTGCTGGGATATTGGCCATGGTCTTATGTCATGACTTTAATAGTTTATTATAACTCTTATGCTGTTTAGCATGATAAAGTTTCTTGCTATGAGATTCATGTCTTCCACCTCTTTCATAGTGTAGCAGCCATGCAGGGCCTGTAGCCTGTCTTGAAAGGCCCAGTGCACCCTGTTACAATGATATATTGTCCATCCCATGGTCTTGTAAATTCAGTTGTTCATTGAATAATTGCTCAGCAACACTTCCATTTTGAACTTGTAATTAGTCACCTCAGGTGATATACCAATAATTCATGCAGTAACAACAGTTACTCATGGGCCTAAGCAAAAGTTTATTTCCAGAGAAGGAAACTGGGCTTCTGTGTGTTATGTACAGAACCCATTTCATTTTCCACTTCGTAGGAAGTCATTGAAGTAATTACTGGTAATCTCAGGCATAGCTGTTGAGTAATTCATGAGTGAGATTGGTAGCCATGTGTCCTTTTGATATTTGTGATCAAAATTGAACTGGTCATAAAGGTTTTGTTAAAATCTCTACAATTCTGCATAAATCACGTGCGTTCCAAGTGGTATGCATATTTCCATGAAAGCACAAGGGTTAGGGCATCAGTGATCTTTCCTCAGACTGCCTACAGTTCTGGAGGACATTCCTTCTGAAGAGTCTCTGAAGTCAGACTTCAAAATTAGCTTGTGAGCGAAGTTCCGTGATCAGAAAATCTAAAGGGGAAAATGGTTCAGGGTAGTGGGAAGTTTCTGAAGAACATAAAATTCAATGTGCAGCAGCAAACTCGCTGTCACTTAAAGGCAAAATATGAAAAGTAAAAGATCAATATATTCTAGAAGTACCATGAGCTTTAAAAATTCTGGTGACTGGAAAGGGAGTTGCATAAAATGGATTAAAAGAGAAATCACAGGGTTGAGTTAAGGGGCAAAGTAGAGACATGAAAGGGCAAAATCAGAAAAAGAATGGCACAGGCACAAAATGAGGTACTGATTAGCAAAGACAGTAAAAGGAATAAGAAAAAGTATCAAGTACACAAAAAGAGGATGGCAAATGGAAGTATAGCTCTGCTACTTAACAGAGAAGGAGAACAAATAATAGATGACAAAGCAAAGGCTGAAATGCTTAATGGATACTTTCCTTCAATTTTCACTAAAAAGCATAATAATAATAATAATAGTGTCCTGGCTTTCTGAGCAGTCAGAGGAACTGGACTTCTAGAATGGGTTTATTCCATACTGGGAGAGAAATGAGAATACACAGACCCAGATAGATTTTCCTAATCTATCGTACTGACAATAGACCCGACTTTCTTGTTGAATGCCACCTCCGTTTTTTGCAGGTGCTATTTTGCAGGTGCTATTTTACTCATGCTAAAAAATTGCTTCCTGCAGTTAACTATGGGTACAAAGATGACCTCTTTGACATCTAATTATTTAATTTGCTTAAACAAATATATTAGTGCAAATCTAGTATCTAGAGGTAAAAGAAGCTCTGGATGCGACCCTTGCAGCAATAGCTGGCGATGGCCTACTCCCAGTTCAGGCACCACCTGGAAAAGGTCATCACCATTCCCGCAACGATATTCACCTCACCCCGGGAATGTCTTGGAAGGAGTCCCCATCAACAGCACTCCCCACTCGGTCGAACTGGTCTTGGAGGTCTTGTATCACAGTTGGGGGGCGCACCTCAGCAATCTCCACACCCAGGATGAGTGGTCCATGGAAGAGATGATGTTACACACTAACATCAAAGAGATCAGGGCGGTCTGCAGGGCATGCACATTCTTCCTTCCTCACCTGTCGGGCAGAGTGGTCAGAGTCTTGACGGACAACACAGCCTCGATGTTCTACATCAACAGACGGGGAGCTCGATCCTCAGCCCTGTGCCAAAAGGAACTCCGTCTCTGGGACTTCTGCATCGACCATGGAATCCATCTAATAGTAATGTCACCTCCCGGGGGTCAAGAACACGTTAGCGGATCACCTAGGCAGGGACTTCTCCACTCACCGCGAGTGAGCGCTCCACCCAGAGGTAGCCTGTGCAATCTTGCAGACGTGGGGATTTCCCCAAGTGGATCTGTTTGCCTCCAGGCAGAACAGGAAGTTCCACTGCTTCTGCTCCAGATGGGGTCTGGGCAAGGACTCCCTCTCCAATGCCCATCCTGGGCAGGAAGCCTGATGTATACCTTCCCCCCTGATCCTGCTCGTCAGCAGGGTCCTGGTAAAAGTCAAGAGAGACAGGGCCCAAGTTATCATGATCGCCCTAGCGTGGCCGCACCAACATTGGTTCGTCATGCTGTTGAGCTTGGCGGTGGTCCCGTGGTGGCCTCTGTCGGACTGACCAGACCTGCTGTCACAGAACCACGGTCGACTCTTGCACCCCACCCTCGTGTCTCTCCACCTCACGCCGTGGATGCTGTGGCTGAACCCTGAAAAACTGACCTGTTTGGAGGGAGTCCAGCAGGTTCTCCTGGGAACCCTCAACTAGATAAACCTACCTGGCAAAGTGGACGAAGTTTTCCCACTGGGCGGCTGAATGGGGCATCTCCCCTTCACTTTCTTCGGTGCAGTCGATCTTAGACTACCTGCTGCATTTGAGGAATCAGGGCCTGGCACACTCCTCTACCAAGGTGCATCTGGCGGCTATCTCCAACTTTCATCCGCCCGTCCAGGGGCAGATGGTGTTCTCCAATGACATGACGGTCAGGTTCCTCAGAGGTCTCAAGAGACTTTTTTCCCTTGGGGGGGAGGGATAGCTCAGTGGTTTGAGCATTGGCCTGCTAAACCCAGGGTTGTGAGTTCAATCCTTGAGGGGGCCACTTAGGGATCTGGGGCAAAATCAGTACTTGGTCCTGCTAGTGAAGGCAGGGGGCTGGACTCGATGACCTTAAAGGTCCCTTCCAGCTCTAGGAGATAGGATATCTCCATTCATTATTATTTATTAAGTTTGGTCCCTGGTCCCTCAGTGGGATCTCACCTTGGCTCTGTCCGGGCTCACAGGCCCGCCCTTTGAGCCTTTGGCGTCGTGCTCCCTGTCTCACCTATTGTGGAAGGTAGCTTTCCTGGTGGCGGTGACGTTGGTGAGGCGCGTCTCTGAACTGCATGCCCTGACCTCGGAACTGCCATAGACAGTCTTCGATAAGCACATGGTCCAGCTCTGGCCCCACCCGCACTTTCTTCCCAAGGTGGTGTCCATTTTCCACATGTGCCAGGACATCTTCCTTCTGGTCTTCTGCCCGAAGCCCCCTGAGACTAGTGAAGAGAGGAGCCTCCACACTTTGGAAGTAAGAAGAGCCCTGGCTTTCTACCTAGATCGGACAAAGCCTTTCTGAAGGTTGACTCAGCTTTTCATCTCTACAGCTGATAGGATGAAGGGCCTCCCAGTGACCACGCAGAAGATTTCTAACTGGATTACCTCTTGCATAAAGGCTTGGTACGAGCTGGCAGGGGCCCCACTGCCAGTTGTCAGAGCCCACTCGACTAGAGCGCAGGCATCCTCGGCGGCCTTCCTGGCACACATTCCAAACCAGGACATCTGTAAAGCTGCGATGTGGTCCTTGGTGCACACATTCATGGCCCATTATCTTGTCACTCAGCAGGCCAGGGACGACGCTGGGTTTGGCAGAGCTGTGTTGCAATGTATATGTCCGTGAACTTCTTACTTACCTCCATGGGTACTGCTTGAAGTCATCTAAGTTGAATGGACATGAGCAATCACTCGAAGAAGAAAAGACAGTTACCTTTTTCCATAACTGGTGTTCTTTGGGATGTGTTGCTCATGTCGATTCAATGACCCGCCCTCCTTCCCCACTGTCGGAGTTTCTGGCAAGAAGGAACTGAGGGTGGAGGGGGTTGGCAGTGCCCTATATGCCGTGACATATGCGTGCCACTCCAAGTGGTGCCAGAGCCAGTTCCCTACGGATGCGGCTGAGGGAAAAACTTCCGGCACCGGTGCATGTGGCGAGCGCACACACACCTAAGTTGAATGGACATGAGCAGCACATCTCGAAGAACACCAGTTATGGAAAAAGGTAACTGTCTTTTCCTGGCGTTTATAGCAATTGTCAAATTTTATATTTTTGAATCCTTCTTAACAGAAATACTTGGTTTTGTGATGGTCAGGTCTGACATCCTCCCGTTGATGTCTGCAGAAGCTCATGGAACAGGAGGCAGATCCTTAGCTGGTGTAAATTTTCATAGCTCTCTTAAAGTGAGTCTAGAGCTATGACAAATTACACAAGCTGAAAATCTGCCCTCAGGTCTTTGACTGGAGTTGGAGAGGGTGTCAATTCTGGCATGTTCACTGTATCCTTTGTGCCAGCTGAACAGCTCTGGACTATATACAAGCTTTTCACTGAGCATCTAACACCTCTTGTTGGGCTCGTGGGGTTGCGCATGTAACAACCTGTCAGCTTCCCCGGTGGCCCCTGTCAGTTCCTTCATCTGGAGCTAGTCAACTTCAAAATGGAGAGCTACTGAGCTTTCAACATACCAAGCTGTTAAGCCTCTTGAGTTTTCAGTCCCCTCTGCTTCATCAGCAAATTCCCCTAACCAAATAGTTGCACATTTAGTTAACTATCTGTACACACGTGTATGCCATACCTATCCCTTCTTCTCACTGATTATTAAAATAGCAAAAAGCTTCAGAAAATTACTCAAACTTGTCCCAAGTTCCTTGAGAACATGGTAGCAATAGCAGTCAAGAATACTTTTTTCCACCTTCAGATAAGACTTCATGCCTTCCTCTTCTTCCTCAAGGGCATGGCAACCATGATCCATACATTCAGCATCTCAAGAATGGGTTACTGTCATTCCTTTTACCCAGGGCTATCAGTCAAAGCCAATCAAACTCCACCTTTCCAACACACCGCAGCCTGTGTGGGACTAAACTACAGTGAACACATAATACTAGATCTCCAACCCCCCTGACTCCCTTTTCATTTCATAGTCTCCATCTTTAAACATCTTCTTGGGTTGGGACCAGGCTTCTGTAGCACCTGCCTCTTCATCCCTAGCTCTCCAAGACTGCTGTGCTAATCAGGAACACAGTAGTGGAAGGGTCCAAAGGGAAGCTGTCAGGAGTTGGAGGTATTTTCAGTGCTGGGAAGCTGTGGAACATGCTAGCAAAGGAGATCGGAATGTGATTCTTTCTGATCATATTCGCCTTGTATAGTAAAACCCACCTCTGCACCAAAGCCTACTCATAATAATAGACGTCAGAACAGTGATTAAACAAAATAATAATTTTGAGTACAAGTGATGACACCCTGGGAAGGCAAGAGTGGAATTCACTTTTGCTTTTCATTTTATGCCCCTATACTTTGACTATATTTCACCACTACTCTGCAAGAGAGAGTAGCATATGAAAACAGGTGGATGGAATGGGAAATGTTCTGCACCCTTAGTCATAGTGGTTGCTATCAGCAAGACTGTAGCATTACTTTCTGGTTTAATTTAAAGCCCAATTCAAAGCCTATTTTCTGCTTGCTTTTACTTTATTATACCCCACAAGTGACTCTCATTGCTTCCCATCTGCTAGGCCTTCATCTCTTTTGCACATTCACTGTTTGATTTAATGTTCCAACTGAATCTATTTTTACTCTTAATTCAATTTTACAAATTTAGATTTAAGGCCTGCTATTTTATCATTTTGACTGAAAGGAAAACTAACCCTGCAACAGTTTTTTTTCCTCCTTGGACTGCAGTAAACATTTATTTTTTTCCCCAGGTAATTTCATTTAGTCTGTGCCATTTTTGCGGACAATCTAAGGCTCCAGTCTAACAAATGCGTGTGCTTAATTTTAAACATACAAGTAGACCTTTTGACTTCAATACACCTACTCACATGCTTAAAGTGAAGCAAGTGAGAAGGTGTTTTGCAGGATCAGGGCCTAACACAATGGTTCCTAGCCTTTCTTTGTTGGAAACTTATTGGTGTGGCATTGATGTCCCCAATGTCCTCTTGCTCAGTGTTCCAGCATGGCTTCTTTATTTTGTTTTCTCTCTCATTATTCTTTTCTGTCTCTGTCCTTTTTTCCTAGTTTGGTCTGATTGTTTCTCTCTCTGTGTATTTTTTTGTGTGGTTGATTTCTATTTTATAAGATTTTTTTGGTTCCTTCCTATGATGGCTCCACCCTCATTCACTAGAAAGCTACGTGCTGCTTGGGAGTGGTGATGATGGGGCTGGGCCGTATGTACTTTAACATCGGCCAAGTATTGTGCAGATCCATGTGGGACATTTTATGTAAATTATGTAATGAGCTAATTTACAGGTTTGAAAATAATTTGCATAGAACAGTACATTTCATGTTTAAATAACTGTGTGGAGTTAGTGATAGTGAAAGGCATTGACTTGATTGAACTGGTAAATGAAATCGTCTGTTGATCAGCCGGGCAAACTTTTCATTTTTATCTCCTTTAATAGGTCATTTAAGGTAAGAGCAGCAACAACTAGTGATACACCTGCTGTTGAAATGCTCATCAAAACTCTTGACTTGAATGAAAGTATACTGGATGACTTAAAGGTCTTCATTCAGGCTCGCAGAGATCCAGTGAGTACTTGTTGCAGACATACCAGTCGTTGTCCATTGCATTGTCCAATGTTAAACCTACCATATACTAAAATATCTTTCCTAGGGTCCAAACCTAATCCATTGAAGTCAATGGGAATGTGGCCATTGGCTTCCAGAGGAGCAAGATCAGGACAATATGCCTTACATCAGTGGGACTCTGTTTGGTCACAGGGGTCTATCCATATGGAGCTTATTGCAGGATTTTAGGGAAAGATGACTGTAATAGAACAGTGCACAGAATGTACAGAGGGGAAAGTATTTTACATTTAGCGTGTTATTGAAAATTGCAGTTAAGATCAAATAGCAAACTTAGAATTCTAATATTGGGTGTAAATCAGTGATCATATTATCATTTGTCTTTCAGGATGGGACACCAGTCCAGGCATTTGTAGCAGAAGTTTTGGATCAGATAGTTGGCATTTCTGTTATTAAAAATGAAATGGTAAATCTCTTTGTATTTTTTTCCTTTTCCTATTTAAGATGTGTGCCCTGAGTTTGCACAGTGTAATGCTGACTTCATTATTATTTGTATTACAGTTGCCCTGGCCAAGATCTTGGCCTTCTGCTAAGCACTGTACACACACACACAGTAGAAGTCCCTTCTCCAAAGAGCTTACAATCCACACAAAGACAGACAAAGGAAGGATTATTATCCCTTTTTACAGATGGGGACCTGAGGCACAGAGAGAGATTAAGTGACTTGTCCAAAGTCACACAGGGAGTCTGAGGTGAAGCAGAAAATTGAACTCAAATCTCCTGCATCCCAATCTGAAGCCCTAACCTCAAAACCATTCTTTCTCTCTCTGATTTGATACTCCTTTAAATTTAATACTACAAACCTGTATTTTGGCCCATATTTTCCAAAACAGAAAACCAGCAGTTTGTTCCAGCATATTGAAAATGGCACTTCCACTCCTCTCAAATTGCCTTTTTTTACAATAGCTTCTGGGTAAAGTGCGTCATACACATTTAACTTCAAAGAAATTAATATTGTTTTAAAAATAGATAATGGGTGGGGTTAGAAGCAGACAGAAAAGCTGTCAACTGTAATTGGGAGGTGAAGAGAATGAATATTTCCAATTCTGTTTTAAGTTAGTTGCTACAAATTTAAAACTTTCCTGGCATTTTGCTGGCACTAAAAAGGCAAAGATTTGTAATATTCAGTTTTAAAATCATATCAAGCAAGGTAAGGATTTTCATAGATGGTTTTTAATTCTTCCAAATGCATTGAAATCCGGGGTCACTGTCTGTAAGGTGGCTAAACTAGCGCAAACCCCAACTCTCCTAACAGGATGATGAAGGAATTCATGCATGGGGCTCCTCGCAGAGATTTTCTTCCCAAAAGTCCCCTGCTCAGCTTTTACTGTGGGAGAGACAATCTGGCCTCTCTCTGATACCTTGCAAAATAGAAAACTTATTTCTTTGTAAATATCTGTCAAAAAATGTCAGGCACTCACATGCTTTACTGCTGGGGTCAGATATACATTTCTTGTAGTAAATAAAGCATGATGAGTTATACAAATTGATTTTGATACAAAGGAAAGATTGTGAAGAACCATTTGTTTGGCTAATGTGCTTTGCTAGTGAATAGCTCTCAAGGTAGTCTTGTTTCAATGTTCAAATTTCATCATTAATAAATATAAAGGCAGTTTGCTGTCACATCTTTTATCACAAAACCACAACTCTTTCTTCATCACTGATTTAAAATGTCTTATTTCCTAGGATATTGAATATATCCGTTCACATTACAACCTTGAAGATTTTATTTACTTCAATCATCACCAGCAGGAGGAACATGGCCATCTGTACCACTTTGCTCTAAATCCCATATTCCATCACTATACCAAATATTTTCTGAAAGAGATCCTTCGCTTAGCCTACAAGTCTTGCCTCTACTACCCTATTTATCCACAGTCTGTGGACGGCGAGGTAAAAGAAAAAGTTGGCAGTGATTTTATTAAATATCATAGGTCCTGACCTTTATTTTCCTTAGGTTTTTTTGTTTTGTTTGTTTGTTTTTCTATGACTGCATATATAGCAGGTGATTGGTATAGAGAAATTTCTTCAGAAATGTTGCAAACAACACTTTGTTCTCCTCTCAGATCACACAATCTCCATTGGTGTTGATGGGTGACACGTGGTGTCAGGGCTAGATTGTGGCTTTGCTACAAGCCCTGTGTTTGGGGCAACACGTTTAGTGTGTTCCCTCAGTGTGGGAATCATGCCTCAGAGAGGAATGATTTGCTCTCTACTTCCCTGCTTGCTTCAGTGGTAGAGGTAGTTTGGTTTTTGCCTATGCCATTACTTTCCCCTCTACTGACCAATGCATTGTTGGGACTGTAGCCAAAGCTTCACCCATTCCCTGCCCACTCCCAATGTACCTGCTCTAGGACAGATTAGCAATACCCCGTACCGCTGGCACACCTGGACACAATGTTCAAATAGCCAAATAGGAGCAGTTTTTCCTCTACCTTTTGCCCCTGCCTGGATGCATAGTTGAAGGAACAGTCCTGCTCATACTGTGTATTAACTGGGGAATACTCCATGATATTTTCATTGAATTGTTTAATATGCTGATATAACTTGTGTACCCTTATGTGACTTGCAGATCAGTTACGTGGCATATTTTAAAACGTTAAGATATAAAGCATTCATAGCTTCTTTGTCTTCACCTTGTAGTTATATTTTATGTTACTTTTTAACCAAACTTTTCTAATCAGTCATGTTCTCCCACCACATGTTTCTCAGACATTACCACTCAGTTGTATAGTGGATTTTGAGATGTACAGATGCTCACTTTTTATTTAGAGATTCAGGGTGGGACAGTGGGAAGAGGAGAAGGGGGAGGAAAGAGATCACTGACTACAACATGATGAGAATAGATTAAGGATAAAAAATTTAAAAGTACCTAAGTGTCTTAGGAGCCCTATTTTCAAAAATGACTTATACACTTAGAATATAAGAGTGGCAATACTGGGTCAGAGCAAAGGTCCATCTGGCCCAGTATCCTGTCTTCTGACAGTGGCCAATGCCAGGTGCCCAGAGGGAATGAACAGAACAGGTAATCATCAAATGATCCATCCCCTGTCGCCCATTCCTGGCCTCTGGCAAACGGAAGCTGGGGGACACCATCCCTGCACATCCTGGCTAATAGCCATTGATGGACCTATCCTCCATGAACCTATCTTGTTCTTTTTTGAGCCCTGTTATAGTCTTGGCCTTCACAACATCCTCTGGCAAGGAGTTCCAAAGACTGACTGACTGCTTTGTGTGAAAAAATACTTCCTTTTGTTTGTTTTAAACCTGCTGCCTATTAATTTCATTTGATGGCTCCTAGTTCTTGTGTTACGAGAAGGAGTAAATAACACTTCCTTATTTACTTTCTCCACACCAATCATGATTTTATAGATCTCTATCATATTTCCCCTTAGTCGTCTCTTTTCCAAGTTGAAAATCCCAGTCTTATTAATCTCTCCTCATATGGAAGCCGTTCCATACCCCTAATAATTTTTGTTGCCCTTTTCTGAACCTTTTCCAATTCCAATATATCTTTTTTGAGATGGGCGACCACATCTGCGCGCAGTATTCAAGATGTGGGTGTACCATGGATTTATATAGAGGCAATATGATATTTTCTGTTTTATTCTCTATCCCTTAATGATTCCCAACATTCTCTTTGCTTTTTTGACTGCCGCTGCACATTGAGTAGATGTTTTCAGAGAACTATCCACAATGACTCCAACATCTCTTTCTTGAGTGGTAACAGCTAATTTAGACCCCATCATTTTATATGTATAGCTGGGATTATGTTTTCCAATGTGCATCACTTTGCATTTATCAACATTGAATTTCATCTGCCATTTTGTTGCCCAATCACCCAGTTTTGAGAGATCCTTTTGTAGCTCTTCGCAGCCTGCTGGGACTTAACTATCTTGAGTAGTTTTGTATCATTTGCAAATTTTGCCACCTCACTGTTTACCCTTTTTCCAGATAATTTATGAATATAAATATGTTGATAAGATGTTGAATAGGACTGGGCCCCGTACACACCCCTGGGGGACACCACCATTTATCTTTCTCCATACCTCTCTCCACTTAGGAATCTAAGGGCTTGTCTACACTGCCCTGCAGTTTGGACCACAAGCAAGACTACGCTAATGTGAACTAGGAACTTTTTAGTTCACACCTGCAGCATCCACAAAGGGGAGTTACAGCGCAGCACTTTGATGCGTACTTCTATTCACATCTCAGTAGTCACAACTGCGGGACAGTGTAAACATAGCTTCGGTGTCACTGAAAGTCAGTGGGACCTTTGGCATCTCAGTCACTTTTGAAAATGGGACTTAGGCTCCTCAGTCACTTAGACACACTTGAAAATTTTACCCTAAATTCGCTTTTCTTTTCTAACACAGGGCCTTTCTAGACAGAAAGCTAGTGCACAGCAAATTAGAGTGTAACTCCGTAGCACACTAGCATGCTGCTCATGGCCGTGTAGACCCTTCTACTATGCACTCAGAGTTTCCTAGTTCACATTGACCTATTCCCATTTCAAAGCAGAGTAAATCAAAGCACACTAGGACACTTATAGTGCGCTGTAGCAAGTTCCACACTGCCAGTTAGTGCACAGCATGCTAGCGCACTGTCAACATACATCCCAGCTTGCCACGCACTAATTCTCTGTCTAGACAAGCCCATATAGGAATCTTGATAAGATAAATACACAAATTTTCAGAAGAATCTTTTTGCTTCTCCAGCATGTGTTCTTCTATACAGATTACCGCTCGGTGGAGTTTTAGTAATTGCCTCCTTGAGGAACTAATCTCGCTGAGTAACATTTGGCTAAATGTCATTCACAGAAATGAAGGTAAACAGGGATGGATGGAGAAGATGAGTTAAATCTCAGTAGTATTTTCTCCTCGGTCTATTTACAGGTTAAAACAATTTCGCTTTAACTCAGCAGTGCATTCTAATAAGTGGTAAAATATAATTTTGTTCAGCTTACATTGTAGTAACATTAATCATGATTAATTTTTTTGGTGTTGTGGCTATGATATAGACTTCAAAGGCACTTCAGTGTAATTTGCTTTCCGTTAATGTCCACTCTGTTTCTGATAATTCTCCTATTTTGTCCTTTCATGTGATGTGTAATTGGGCCAGTCATGCTGGAATAAAGCTGCTTCTAATGACCTGCCCTATCCAACTTAACATTTGGGGGTTTTGTTCAGTTCAAATTTTTTCCAGTTTATTAACATTTATCACTTGGATGAAATTGACATTTCAGTCAGTATAGATTTTCTATATAAATTCTTACACCATCGTTTGCCAAACAAGCAAAGGTTAACAGTAAGCAGATAATACAGCTTAATGAGGTCAAATCAAGCTGATTCATGATCACTGTGGAGAAAAATATCCTCCTGGGGAAAATACTTGTGCTGAAAAATCCCATAAACCAAACCACTTGTTTATCTGTCATTCCCACAGAGATAGTAATGTAATTACTCTCATAATTATCTTCATTAGTGTCAGGAATTATCTGCAATTCATTCCTCTGCTCTGAGTATGTTTGTTTGTTTACTGATTTTTCTCTCAGATTTAGCCAACAGAGTTAAGAATTTTGTATTTGCAAAGCCATACAACAGACATCTGTGATGCACTGTTCTGACATTCTCTGTGCTAAAATATAGATTGCTCTCTTTCAGTTTCAGAATCCCTATGCCCATTCCCTGACATCTGCCCTTCATTACATGGTTCCCGTGCGACCAAGACGACAGATTGTCTATCCTCTGGAAAAGCTTGGCATAAACGCTCCATCAAAGCAGGTCTCCAAGGATCAGGTGGGTAACAGAAGCAGCAGCAGGCAGGAGGCATAGTGCCAGCTAATGCAGGGTTTGGCAGATGGGATGACATTACTGTCTTAGTGTTGATAGGCTGCTTCTTAATTACATTGAACGTGGTGTTCATACCCTTACAGTCTAAGCTTTGCTTATGCCATACTGTATCTTTCTAAGCATATATTTCAAACTGACGATTATAAACCACAGCCACTGAGCTCTACAGTGTTTCCCTATTAGTAAATATTTTCAGGTTTGCGGTATTTCCTATGAAATTACTTTGAAACTTATAGATTTTAAATTATTTTAATTAAAACACAGATAGCTCTTTGTACTGATGATTTTATCCTTTATGTTGGTGCTCTGCTTTGAAGACCAAAAGTACGATACACTTCTGACAACTTGTGTAGAAATACTGTTTGATGTATTTTAAATCAATTTATTCTTCAGACCCACAGCCAGGCTTGTTTAATGCTTCAGAACCCCTTCAAAAACCACTGCAAAGTGTCAGGAATGATTTAACAGCAAAGTTGATCCCTCTAGTCAAAAGTATATATTTATAGAACTCTCATACAGCTTGGAGATGCTAAACTGGAAGCTTGTTAAAGTTAAATTTGTTACACTTTTGTGCATTAAAATATCCTGATTTTTTTTTTAAATGACTAAAATCTACAAAGATGTTTTCTCTGAAGTCACCAATGAAGTTAAAATGTCAGGGAAAAAACCACATCAGTGATGGATATTTTCTGTAAGTGGATGTAATTTACTTGGGGAAACATAATTAGAAGATTTTACATCTATTTAATGCTAGATTCCAATTCGGGAAGACAGGATCATGTATAATATCCTTTAGCACTGTCCCCTCCATATTTGGTAGATAGTTCATGGCACTGAAAACTCTTAATTAGGTAGCAGTTAACAAAGCAGAATCCCAGAACCTGTCTCAGCCAATTGGATTGTGTGTTGCTTTTTGAAACAATCTTCCCCTTCATATGCAAAACATTTCTCCTGCCTGCCTACCCTCTCCCTCATTGGCTGCCCATCCTTTTCCTTTAAACTGTTTCCTATGTGTCATCAAATTATATTCAAGTTGCCTTAATGGCAGAACCCATTACCATTTTTGCTGGAGCCACAAAACACGACCCTCACCTCTCATTTTTGAGAGTTTTGTGTTTATGGGGTTCATAAAACACTATGCAAAGATCCTTCCTGAGGATTTTGGATAGGATTAGTGAGAATTGCTTGAAGCCTCCCAAACTTAACTAATTCCTTTTATATGAAAAGCTGTGTGGACTTTTCAGGTCACCACTAGCCTTTGGCTGAAAGAGAAATGGAGCCCAACTGCTTCGCTAGGGTCTTCACATATGCACTAACATTCAAAAATGATTTTCAAAGGGCTATTTTCTATTTAAACTGGAAGTCTTGGTCTGTTGAGTCCCCAGCAACTTGAGGGTTACTCTAGTCCACTACCACAGCTCATAGCTTTTTGAAATTAACAAGACTGAACTACTGTGGCCTTTGGCTACAATGAATTGGGTCATTTTAATAACTTAAGAGGCAGCCTAGTGAGGTGGACTGATTGTAATACTGAAAATAGGAGGCAGGCTCTGCTTTCTGATCCTGCCTCTTTTACTGATTCCCTCTGTGACCTTCGTCAAGTCACTTGCCCTCCTTGTACTCAGACCTCTCAGGAAGGAAGAACTGTACCCATGAATAATCCTGTTCACCCTGTAGAATCCCACAGCCAAGTCAACAATGCACATTGTGATGAAGGGAACTGGAGGCTACAGCTAGAACTAATACAATCAACTGACATAGATGTGATTATTACATTTTTATAATATGGTAGCACTCAGAGGCCCCAGTCAGGCACAGTGCAAACAGAAAGATGGTCTCTGCAGTGAAGAGCTTAAAATCAGGACCAGACAAAAAGTGCAGAGAAGGAGGTGGTCAGGTTGAAAAATGTCATTTTGGTTCCACATTTTAAAAAGTCTGCATTGTGGGGGCCCGGGTAAGATAAGTGGGGTTAGTGAAAGAGATGAGCTAACAGGAGCCCAGAGTAAGAAAAAGGGAACGATTATATTGATGAGGGAGAAGAGAGGAAGCAAACAACCAATCAGCAAAGAATAAAAATGTCCAACGTCCAAACTTAAAGCAGAGTCTGATGATGATATCCTCCTACCCACATGGATGGGAAAAGGGGACTCAGTGGATCGTGGTGTCCTGGAGGGGTGGGGTGTCACTTCTAGATCTGAAGTAGCTGGAGGGTCCCAGTTTGGCTTCACCCACACTTCCGTGTTCTGGTTTTCTCAGCATCTATTGAATGAGGGAGTCTCTTCTGATTGTGAAAAGTATTTCTTCTTGACCAGTGCTGGTGATTTGTGCCTTGATGCATGAAGACTGAGAGTCCTTGTAATTTTCATCTTAACTTGTGTAACTGCAAATCTTTTCCCTATTAAATACAGCACAAAAGCTGTAGCGTTGGACAGTCATAATTCAGGAAATGTGACATTTTTCATTTGAATGTCCATTATGACCAACTACTGAGTTTCTCTATCTATTTTTGCTATGGAAACAATTTTACTAACATTCTTGTTTTGGTGCCCAGATCCTGTCCCTTAATGCCCATCTGTCTTCAGTCTACTGCCTCTGCAGCTTCAGACCTGCTTTCTGCCTCCCTGTTGTCTGCCCTCCTCTCACTCCAGCTGCTGGGACTGGCCTGTGTCTGTCTCCTGTAGTAAAAGCTTCAGGCTGAGCACTTTGGTAGTTCCCTCGTTAAGCACAACCTTTGATTTGCATGCACACACACGCCCCATGGACATTAATAGCTTAGTATCTTAGGGAACTTTGCACATTGGGAGCCCTGGGGCACTAGCGACTTGTGCATCCACTTTAACGTGTTCCAGCCGCCTTGTGAGCATGAAGAGATTCACTCCTAACTATTGTTCCACTTGGGATAATTCCGGCAGGGTCTCCAAGGACCCAGTTCACCCCTTTCATTCCTCCAGAGATCGGATCAGAGATGTAAACCAGAAGACCTTTGCCTCACTTAATTCGCAGTGCCTGGGATTGCCAGTCCAGACTGAACTCAGCCTGTTGGGAGAAGGCAGTTTCCCTGTGAGCCTGGACGGGTTCTGTCACATACAAATGAGCACTAGTCGTTATCTGATCTAGTTATGTACTAGTTTTTCTTTCTGCCCCCTCCATCAGATTTTTGTGCTCTCCTTCCATGGCTTGAAAAGAAACCTGTCCTCCTGCAGAATGTTCACAACTTGCTAAGCATTAGGGCAGTTCAGACTGTGCCACACTCAGCGAGAAAGAGCTGTTTTAGGGTGTCCAAGACACCATGGAGCTGTCTCCCCTCAATCCCTTCATATGGAGAGCCAGACTTGGTTGAGATGGTGACTCTTCAGATCCAGGAGATCTGTAATATGATTGCCTGTCTTTGGTGGACCATTACCCCTGTACATCCATATACCCTGTTCATCTTTCATATCTGTCTAGGTCAATATCACTTCTAGTATGGCCCTGGCCTCTGGATTCTCAGTATCTCTTTGCTTATGGTCAATGATTATGGCTCTGAGGAAAGACTGAATCCACGGTCTCAGTTCTTTGCTGCTTTGAGCTCTGTTGCCTGGCCCCTGTATCAAAGCAATCAAGGGGCTGCTTTAACTGATGCCATTGCCTCTGCATTGCCCCATCCCCTATGCTGGGTCCATCTCACCAGAGCCAGATGTTTTATACCCCAGGAGACTTGTGAATCTCCACTTGCTTATGGGGTAAATAATTTTGCTTCCAGATTCAATAAATCTTATAATATTGAACCTTAAAAGCATGACAGCACCTTGTGTGTAAAAATTGTTTTTCTTCGAGGGCTGTTGTGTGTGTTCTCACCTGTGGGATTGCACTTCCTGGTCGCGAGCACAAGGAACCATCTTTTGAAGCCAGGTCCATTGTGGAGCACGTGAGCACCCTCGCATGGCAACTTATGTCAGAAGCCCTAGGCTATATAAGGGAAAGCACCTCCCTATTCTTGGGTCTCACCTCCAAAACTCGGGGGATCATAGCAGTTCCGTTTGAAGGGCATGCCCTTTTAGTGATGAGGCTGACATGATGCTGGAAAAAATGAAGTCTTCTAGGACCACAGCTAGATCTCTTGGCCTTTCCCAGACTTCCACTTCTTCTCAGACGATCCTCCTCCTGTCCAGCCTCCAAATTCCAGAGGCAAGGGACAGAAGCGTCTCAAAGCTACTCCTCTCAAAAGAGGTTCCATTTCCCCCCAGAGCCAAATTATGGAAGGATGCCTCAGCAACAATATACGACTAAGAACACTGGTGTTCACAGACTAGACCACCGACTTTGCTTCTAAGTAGCAGACTGATAGACCACCTGAGAATCAAGTTATTGTCTCCAGTTACTTTTTCCCTCACCTTTCTCCATTCCCTCCCTTCAGTCCTTGGCTGTCCTTATTTTACACCAACTGGTGCATAATCACTTCTGATCCCTGTGTTTTAGAGACCATCCTCAGCAGATATTCCATCCAGTTCTGCACTGGGCCCCCCCTCATCTTCCCTCCCTCCCTAGGGACAGTTCCCATGAGAACAGAAGGTGGACTCTGCTATCAGAAAGGGTAATGGAAGGAATTCCTGCCCCTCCTCCCCCCATAATCCATCAAGGGAAGAGCTTTTATTCCTGGTATTTCCTCATCCACAAGAAGGTGGATGGTCTAAGAACCATTTTGAGCTTCAAGAACCTGAACAGGTATGTCCAGACATCAAAATTCAGGATGCTCTCCTTGGAAGAGATTATTCCCTCGCTTACCAAGGAGAGTGGTGTAGCTCTCTCTTTGAAGGATGTGTACTTCCATATGGCTATTAGGAAGAAACATTACAGTTTCCCTAGTTTCTAGGAAACAGACTCCCAATTAAGATTTTTCCTGAGATTTGGCCTGCCAGCAGCCTCATGGATTTTCACCAAATGCATAGATGGAAGTTTATCTCCACACCTAGGAGTACATGTATACCCGTATTTAGATGATTGACTGATAAAGGCCAAATAAAAACAGGACTTGAGAAGAATCATTGCCACTACTTGAACCCTGTTCCACTACCCAGGGCTGCAAATAAACACGAGAGTCATTGATGACTTCTCCTAGCAAAGGATTTTTTGAGTGGTGCAGTACTGGGCTTGGTACCAGTCAGAGCATTCCTTCTGGAGGAAAGCTTCACCACCATTCAGCAAGCCCAAGTCACATTAAGGGCCCAGAGAGAGCTGTCTGCTCATCTTTCTAAGGCTCATGGTCTTCATGAAATCGTCAGCCTACATGACCACTCACACTAGACTACTCACGAGACCTCTTCAATGGGTAGTGCAGCATCAGACCCCAAATGTAGACAACCTGCACAGAAGGCTGTCAATCCTGCCACAGTGTCCACCCAGGGATGCCTTTAAATCTCCTGTTCCCACAGCCATGATAACCATGATGCTTCTACTTTGGGTTATGAGGAATGCATTACCAAGCTCTGGAAGTGCATGGACTATGGAACTTCTGGGACTCAAGGTTCCATACCAACATCCCAAAACTCAGAGTGGTATGCTGACCTTCAAAGTATTCCTACCCTCATTTCATCATCATGTAATACAGGTGCAGACAGACAACAGCATGGACATGTATTACAGCAACAAGCAAGGAGGAGCATAGTCTGTACTCTTTTTTTGCATAGAGATAAAAAAAATAAACCTTGGCCATGGTGCATAAGGCTCCAGAGGTATCCTGTAGCTCAGCATCTGGCAAGAATGTGCAAGCAGATGCTCAGCAAGAAGATTCAGGACCAGCAAGAGTGGTTCCTGACAGCATCAAAAGATTCCCAGCTGTTCAAGAACAGAGGACATTCAAAGGTGGACCTGTTTTCCTCTCAGAACACCACCAAATGCACGAGAGCAGGTAGGGACAAGAAGTCTTTAGGAAGTGCCTTTCTGATGGATTGGAGCATATACCTGCTATATGCCTTCCTTCCCTTTCCTCTCATTCCCAGCATGCTTAGGAAAATCAAGAGGGACAGAGCAAATGTCATTCTGGCGACCCCAGTGTGACCAAGAACGCATTGGTATGTGAACTTGTGAGAACTCTCTGTAGAACTACCATGTCCACTGCCCCATCTCCAGACCTTCTGGACAAACATGTACTCCAACTGAACCCATATAGCAGCACTGAGGATAATCTGTTAACCGTAACAGACTGCCCCTGCTCTGAAAGAGTGTAAACCATATTACTCCAATCTAGAAAGGGTCTTCTATGAAATACTACAATCAGAAATGGAAAAGATTCTCCATTTGGGCCATAAGCAAAGGATTGATTCCATCACAAGCTGAGATTCCATCTCTCTTGGTCTAGCTTCTTTATTTGCAATCTCAAGGATGTTGCCTCTTTTTTGAAAATGCACTTGGCTGCATCAGCACAGTATCAAACATACTGTGAGAAAGACCTATCTTCTCCCACCCTGTGGTTGCCAGTTTCCTGAAAGGTCTTATCAGTGCTTACCGCCCTACATGGGAACTTCCCCCAAGACTTTAACTGTAGTCTTGACTAAGTTGATGGGGCATCCCTCCAAACTTCTTGGTATGGCATTCCTGGAACTCCTGTCACTAATGACTGCCTTTCTGATTGCTATAACATCAGCAAGGAGGAACAGTGATCTGCAAGTTCTTATGGCCAATCCACCTTACACAGCTGATCAAAATGACAAAGTGGTACTTAGACCTCAACTTATTTTTTTGCCCAAAGTGGTATCTAACCTTCATCCCAGCCAATACATTTCCCTTCTGGTTTTCTTTCCCAGACCCCATTCCCATGAGGGGAAGTACTTCTCCATATCTTAGACATAACGAGACTTATGCTTTTATTTGGGAAAGAGAAAGCTTATCTGAAAATCAAACAGGCTATTTGTAGCTCATGGGAAACGATACCTGCATCAACCTGTCTCTGATACCTATATCAGCTTATCATAGTGGATAAGAAAGTGTGTAGATCTGGTACAATGTAGCTTGGGATCCAGTACCTACAGGATTAAGATACTATTCAATTAGAGCCTCTGCTGCATGTGTGGCTTTTGTGTCTGGCACTTACCAGTAGTGGAGATTTGTAAAATATTAGTATGGAGTTCAGTGCACACTTGCACCAGGTACTACTCTTTTTGGATTTAGCACCATGCTCCCATGCCCAGTTTGGGAGAGCAGTGCTACAGTCCATATTTAGCCAAGAATTCTTCATGTAACAGTAACCTGATTAGCGCTGCTTGCTAATAACCCACAAGCGAGAATACACAGAGGCCCTCAAAGAGGAAAGGGAGGATACTTACTAGTAACTAGAAGAACAGGAGTACTTGTGGCACCTTAGAGACTAACAAATTTATTAGAGCATAAGCTTTCGTGGACTACAGCCCACTTCTTCGGATGCATATAGAATGGAACATATAATGAGGAGATATATAAACACACATACAGAGAGCATAAACAGGTGGGAGTTGTCTTACCAACTCTGAGAGGCCAATTAATTAAGAGAAAAAAAACTTTTGAAGTGATAATCAAGCTAGCCGAGTACAGACAGTGTGATAAGAAGTGTGAGAGTACTTACAAGGGGAGATAGAGTCAACGTTTGTAATGGCTCAGCCATTCCCAGTCCTTATTCAAACCGGAGTTGATTGTGTCTAGTTTGCATATCAATTCTAGCTCTGCAGTCTCTCTTTGGAGTCTGTTTTTGAAGTTTTTCTGTTGTAATATAGCCACCTGCAGGTCTGTCACTGAATGACCAGACAGGTTAAAGTGTTCTCCCACTGGTTTTTGAGTATTTTGATTCCTGATGTCAGATTTGTGTCCATTAATTCTTTTGCGTAGAGACTGTCCGGTTTGGCCAATGTACATGGCAGAGGGGCATTGCTGGCACATGATGGCATATATCACATTGGTAGATGTGCAGGTGAACGAGCCCCTGATGGTATGGCTGATGTGATTAGGTCCTATGATGATGTCACTTGAATAGATATGTGGACAGAGTTGGCATCGGGGTTTGTTACAAGGATAGGGTTAGTGGTTTTGTTCAGTGATGTGTGGTTGCTGGTGAGTATTTGCTTTAGGTTGGGGGGTTGTCTGTAAGCGAGGACAGGTCTGTCTCCCAAGATCTGTGAGAGTAAAGGATCATCTTTCAGGATAGGTTGTAGATCTCTGATGATGCGCTGGAGAGGTTTTAGTTGGGGGCTGAAGGTGACAGCTAGTGGTGTTCTGTTATTTTCTTTGTTGGGCCTGTCTTGTAGGAGGTGACTTCTGGGTACTCGTCTGGCTCTGTCAATCTGTTTTTTCACTTCAGCAGGTGGGTATTGTAGTTTTAAGAATGCTTGATAGAGATCTTGTAGGTGCTTGTCTCTATCCGAGGGATTGGAGCAAATGCGGTTATATCTTAGAGCTTGGCTGTAGACAATGGATCGTGTGGTGTGTCCTGGATGGAAGCTGGAGGCATGTAGGTAAGTGTAGCGGTCAGTAGGTTTCCGGTATAGGGTGGTATTGATGTGACCATCGCTTATTAGCACAGTAGTGTCCAGGAAATGAGGTTGATGGTGGGATGGAAATTATTGAAATCATGGTGAAATTCCTCAAGGGCTTCTTTTACTAGTAACTGTTGTTCTTTAATGTTCGCCTCTGTGTATTCAATCTCCCCACGCACTTTCCCCTCTGCCTCAGAGTCCTATGTGCCCTGGGACTCTGTGGTTCAGAAGAAGGAACTGAAGTGGTTGTGGGATGCACTCCCTTAGGTAGACTAGGACAGTGGTTCTCAACCAGGGGTACGCGTACCCCTGGGGATATGCAGAGGTTTTCCAAGGGGTACATCAACAACTCATCTAGATATTTGCCTACTTTTACAACAGGCTACATAAAAAACAGTAGCAAAGTGAGCACAAACTAAAATGTCATACAGACAATGACTTGTTTATACTGCTCTATATACTATACACTGAAATGTAAGTACAATATTATATTCCAATTCATTTATTTTATAATTGTATGGTAAAAATGAGAAAGTAAGCAATTTTTCAGTAATAATGTGCTGTGACAAGTTTGTAGGTTTTTTGTCTGATTTTGTAAACAAGTAGTTTTTAAGTGAGGTGAAACTTGGGGTCTGCAAGACAAATCAGACTCCTGAAATGGGTACAGGAGTCTGGAAAGGTTGCGAGCCACTGTAGCCACTCTGTTTTGACCAGCACCAGGAAGTACTGTCCTCAAAGTATTTCTGCCCCAGCTGGAAACAGGAAGTATAGGAATATCACGCAGAGTGCTTAGTCTCACAAAAATTCCAGCTCAGTTCTGCCAGACCCGGGAGGTTTGGATATGTGATGAAACTTAGGGATGCCCATTCAAACTGAAACTCCACAACGTTTCAGGGGCCCCATCTCTTCTCAAAATCATTGCAGGATATACATCTATCACACTACAGAGTTTCATGACAGTTAAAACTCCTTTCTGCTCACTAACAGATCACATCATTTCCAAAATTGTTCTAAATCAAAATGAAATGTCCAGTCCATGTATTCTGAATCAGTAACCTGAGTTGAACAATCAACTTTCATAAGAGGAAAAGACTCAAAATGTTAACTTTCACATTATTGAAACAGATTAGATAATATTGTACAGGAGTCCTGCCCACCTGTCAGTCATTTTATATGAAAAAAATTAAAAGAATCAGAATAAAAAATAAATCTATTGTCATAACTTGTTTGTAAAGTGCTTATAATTAATGGGAGAGTAGAAAACTATAGATAATTAAATAATTTTATAATCTTATCTTCATAAATAAACAATTTATACATTTTTGTTTACTTTCTCACCATCTGGGAGCATTCTATTATCCATCTGCTCCATGGAATTATCAATATAAGAAAAGAGTAGTTGATATAATTTATGAGAATAACTGACCCACAATGAAAAATAAAAATATCACGTCTGTTGAATTATTTTTTGTTTCTGTCCTTTCATTATTGTTCTGTTGGATTTTATTTTTTTATTGCATGGTTTTATTGCGCACTTCAGGATTGTTGTTTCTGCAACAGCTCACAAAAAGAAGGCAGAGCAATTATTAAAGTATTACGGAATCCCACACAGCTGTGTGTGGATTGATAAAGGGCATCTTTGTATTACTCAGATCATTCTGTACTGCTCTAGATACTCTACGGTAAAGCTACAGAAAATGTTAAAATCAAATGGGATATGATGGAGTGAAGTCATTAAAACATAGGAGTCCATATCCTCAGGTGATGTAAATCAGCATAGTTCCATTGACTTCATTGGAGCTATGCCATTTTACACCAGCTGAGGATCTGGCTTTGGACTGAATTGCTTAATTTGGATACAGGAATTCTTCTACAATACTGTAAAAAGCAACAGAGGATCCTGTGGCACCTTTCAGACTAACGGAAGTATTGCAGCATAAGCTTTCGTGGGTGAATGCCCACTTCATCAGACATCTGATGTACTGGTTTGAGATCTATAAAATGGCTTTTTTTGAACAAGAAAAATTATTAATAATGGAATCTTATTCCTTATCCCTTTTCTTTCAAATTCTTTTCATTCAGAAAGAAGACACACATATTGTATGGGAGTCAATTTATCCTCCAATAAAATGTAGACATTTCTGGATTTGAGGTTGTCAGCTGTTGTATAGCACTGCTCTGTGCTATACAAGTTTAGTACAGGAAGAGAAGGCAAATCTGCCTAGGGTATTTGGCATGTTATCTAAACACCATATATCATATTCAACTGCAAAAAATCTTAAACATTTTCAAACTGATGACTGAAACATTTCTATGCCACTTCCCTCCCAGGTAGCATGTGCAGAAGTTGATTCCCCAAACAAGTATTTGGACTAGAAAGCTGTGGCTGCAAGTTAATTATTAAATGACTCTTGCAAAGCAAACCATTAACCTTATATATTGCTCCAATGCTCTTATTATTAAACTGGCTAATTGCAATATGCCTGAAGTTCTTTATTAATATCCCAGTCAACTTGGGACCAACTATACCTGGCCACAGGTCCCCTCACCACCACTTTACCTGTGGAAAAAATCAGGTGAGGATCTTTAATGTACTGAATAATGGCTGGACAAGGCCAGCATAGACATGATCCCTCATCCCAGGGATGTTGCACTGGAAGGGCTCTTTGTTGGTGTAATCAAGTGGGAATATTCACAGCCTGCAGCTGACATCTTTTATCCCCCTCAGTAATAAAGATTGTCAAGGGAACTAAATTAGTAACATCAGTTAGAATAAAGGGGTGGTCTATAACCTGTGGTCTGTTGGGACACTTCCCACTTTCCAGTGCACTTTCCCTTAGGTCAAAGAATATTTTGATTTTCAGGAATCAGCAGTGGAAAGAGGATCCAATTTGTGTGCATCCCATCAAAGATTTAGTTCTGTGTGGCATGCTGAAGTGACAAACTGTGGAGCATTTCATGTGGATGGAATGTTGAGTGATTTTAGCAACAAGTCTCTAACAATCTCTACTAAGCCTAAGACAGGCTGCAGATGGTAAATTTTGATAGCATGTGACTTAGTCAAATCTGAACAGATTTTCATAGGTACAGAAAAAGGCACCTTCCTGACCCTAGTGCTATCTCCCTGCCATACTTCAAGAACTGCTGTAAACAATGTAAGTATTAGAGGTGGACAATGTTGGACAATGTTTTTAATAGAAAGGGTTTGGCAACCTTTATAGAGTCACTGCCCTCTGTCATAGTTATAGTACTGCAGTGTATTGTTTTTAACATTGAAAAATACTTGTTGCCCTACACGTGGTAAAGAGATGATTCCCTGATCTAAATATAAAGGTTAATATATATTTACATTAAAGTTAAAATGACATGAGAACAATTCTGTATCTTACAGCATATATACGGGATCACATTGAAATTGCAAATAAAGGCTCAGGGTGCATGGTTTTCATTTAACCAAAAGAGAGGTATTAATTTTTAAGCGATAACTCTTGCTTAAGATGCTGTTGTGCACGAGTAATAAATTTTTAATGATTTTCTTGTACATGCATGGATTAAAATCCATTATTTATTGTACCTTCACTTGTCTAGTAAAGGTGCTGCTTTTATAGCACCGGCAATCATGCAAACACATTTATTTTGAACTGATGGCTGATAATAAATTTCCTTACTGTAAATGTCAGTGCGTTTTGTGTGTTGCTGCCATTACATCTTGTTTGGAAGGCTGAATATTACACAATTATGGGAGGCACCAGATGGCATCATTAACAGGAATGCTCTGAATGTTTACCACTTATGTGCATGTGTGAAATTAAAAGTAAGATGACCTATCCTTACTTTGAAAGCATGATGTCAGTAGTATACAGGTGTTAATGACATTTGCAGTGAGCTAGAATATTCATTCCTGCCTACAAAATAGGATGGGTTTTTTTAGCTTTTTGAAAACAGCTTGTAGATTGGACTCATGCTAAGTGTAAGAGCAGTTTGCAAAGAGGAAATAGACGTTTTTCTCAAAGAAACTTGCTGTTCAATATTACAAAATGAAAAGCCACAGCTGCTGTCACTAAAATGTAACTCTGCAACAGTAAGCAACAAATAAATCTCCCCTTGTATCACATTATTGCTATTTAGCCTTGCTGTGCTAATTATTGTCAGTGTAAAATTTGATGTTGCTGGTTTTATTTTTAGTAAGGTTTATTTTTAAAGGTTACAGGTTTAGGCCTATTCTGAGTTTGTCAATGTATTTTGTTCTCAGGCAAGATGCCATTTTGATAACTTTGGAACATGTTGTCATGTGTTTATCTACAGAATAGGTAGGGTGCTGAAGTCTTTCATTCTGCTCTGCTAACGTGCAGCAACCCTGTTTTGAAAGGGGTGAAAAGGTAGTTGTGACATGGTAGGCATCTTTAGGTGCCTTCTGGAGGCAGTAATGCCCAGCAATCATGATGTATCCCCAGGACCGTCCTTAGGCATATGCAGCATACGCGACTGCGTAGGGCACCCGAAAATTTGGGGCACCATTCCCCTTGCTGGCCGTGGCTGGAATCCTCTCTTCTCTGCCCCCTCCCTCACTCGCTCCTCAGCCAGCCGGCTGAGGGCTCCAGCCTCTGCCTCTGCTGCCCCAACCCCGGGGCACCCAGAGTGGACCCTGTGTGCCTGCACCCCCATGTCACAGCGTGAAGCCTGCCTTGAGCCACTGCGTATGAAGCTTGGTGGGTCAGCAATGGGGGGAGGGGTGTTCTGGGGGTCCACGGGGTTGGGATGGTGGTTGTGCCCCCTCAACACACTGGTCAGCGGCACCGGCTGGGGACTGCCTTCGGTGGAGCATAGGGGCACCAGTTTAACAATACTGCGTAGAGCCCCATAAATTCTAAGGACGGCCCTGTGTATCTCTCTCCAAAGCAGCCCCTATGGGGAGACCCTGCTGAGCCAGACAGCACTGTGGAATTTTCTGAGTTAAAGCCCAGCAGTATGTTTACAGTCCTATCTATTAGTGCCTCTCTGAGCTGAGGCAGTAAGGTGCAACTGAGTCTGCGTAGTCTCAGAACCTTAACGAGTCCGAGTTTCTTTCAGGGGAGAGAGTGTTTGCCAGGATAGCCAGGATAGCGAGCTCTGGAGAGAAAATCTGCTCTGTTTATATTATTTTGTATTTATAGCTGACCTTATTTAGTTTTATTTCAAGGTTTTAAGCTGCATGAAGGAAATGTGGCCAAAGACTGATGCCCTATGTGTGCTGTTTTGGTTGCACAAGAACCATGTGAAATACACATGAAACACTAGAGATATTTTTTTGTAGCCGAGTCTAAGTCATCCATGACATTTCTCTCCAGCTGCATAGACCCTGGCTCTGCCAGGGAATGTTATTTTCCATGCTCATGTAAGGCCTGAGCCAAAGTCAGTGGGAGTCTTTCCATCTCACTGAGTTTTGGATCAGGCTCTTAGACTTAGGAGGTTTCCAATAAAGGACAAGCTTTGGTTTAAAAAACGCATTTTCAGCTCAGCTACTTAACTAGTGGCCGTATAAATTAATACTAAGAACAAGGCTTCAACAATACAGAGAGCTTCTCTCTTTACTCTCACTGTCCTTTCTGACATCTTGGTAACAGTCATATCCTCACGCAGGTCTTGATCTTGCGAGCTATTCCTTGCAGGCAGAATCCTGTGACCATCTAAAGTACTGTTGACCTCAATGAGGCTCTGCATGGGCATAGGGGTCAACCTGCAGGGAGCAGCCTGCAAGATCAGGGCCCATATCTTTTCCTCAGCAGATACTGCCACCTTTCTGTCTGAATTAACATTCTACCTCAATTAACAGTCTACCTTTGTCTCAATTAATGTTCCTCACCTGTTGATTTCAACTGGTGCTACAGGTCCTCAGCACACTTTAAGACAATAAGCAGGAATTTTAAAAATATATTAGGAACAAAAAGAATCCTGACAGTGGTATTGGTCCACTGCTAGATGGAAATGGTAGAATTATCAATAATAATACAGAAGAGGCAGAAGCGTTCAATAAATGTTCCTGTTCTGTTTTGGGGGAATAAACAGATGATATGGTCTCATCTTATGACAGTGATAACACTTTCCATTCCTCCATTCCTCGCTGGACTGTTAATGCTGATTTTCAACAAGTCATGAAGCACGAGGGAAGTTCCAAAGAACAGGAAGAAAGCTAATGTTGTGGCAGTTTTTTAAAAGGGTAAATTATTGGCCTGTCAGGCTGACATAGATCCTAGGCAAGATAATGGAGTGGCTAATATGGGACTTGATTAAAGGAGGGTAATGTAACTGATGCACATCAATGTGGGTTTATGCAAAATAAATCCTGTCAAACTAATTTGGTATCTTTTTTTGATGAGATTGCTTGGAGGGGCCCCAGATTAATTCTGTGAGGTCCATCTCATTGGAGATGGACATGGAATTTATTAAAGTTGCCCAGGTGAATAGCAAAGATTGCCTAAGTTGGAGAGACCAGATTTCTCTGTTCAGAGAAAGTATCGTCAGGGAGTGTGATTTTCTTCAGGAACAAAGTGTGGAACTCCTGGCATTGGGAAAATACAGTATAAAACTCTTGTGCCTTTAGCTAACGTGCATTTGGAGTGTGGAGGATTGGTTGTTGGATTGTATTCTGGTGGGAAATGATGTATTAACTACGACTAAAGCTGTTAAAATTGTAACCCATAGTAAAAAGAAATATTATTCTGTAATCCCAAAAGGGAATGGTACAAAGAAACCAACTCTTGCATAGTCGAGGAAAGTAGCATGCCCTCAGGGCTGATGGGGAGGAGTTAAAGCCCATCTTGCCAGCATTTTGCAGATCAGCAGAGGGCAGACCCTACTCTAGAAAGTGCAAGGGGAAGGGAAATGGGGCAAGGTTTTTTGAATAGGAAGCAGATTTTACAGGAAAGCTCCCATGGGGAAAGATAAAAGCCCTGGGAAATCTTACAAGCAATTAGTTATGCGTGCCTAGCACCATGGAGAGTTAATATTCCTGGACTATGACTGCCTTTTTCCTGGTCACTTAGGAACACAGAGGACCTATGAGAGATTAAAAAGGAATTTTTACTGGCCAGGAATACAGAATAATGTAAGAGAATATTGCAGAACTTGTGACTTATGTCAGAAGAGAAAGAGATCAGCAGAACCCTAGAAAGTTACCCTACACCCCATCTCTATGATACAAGAGGCATTTTTCTGGGTAGACGTGGACATTGTGGGCCCTATGCCTCGTCCTACCCAAAGGGGGAAGAAATATATCTTTGTTTTAATGGATTTTGCCACTAGATATCCAGAAGCAGTGGCTCTGTCTAACATAGAGGTTGACGCTGTGGCAAAAGCTCTTTTCATTATTTTCAGCAGAGTGGGTTTCCCTAAAGAGATTTTATCAGATCGTAGGTCAAAGTTCATATCCCAAGTTATTCTGAGAATTATGGAAATTGTGTGGAGTGAAACAACTAAAGGATGCCCCATATCATCCAGACAACTGGTTTGGTCGAGTCATTCCATGGAACACTGAAATCCATGCTAGGAATGTATGCAAACAGGAGGGCCCAGGACCAGGATGAAATTTTACCCTGTCTATTATATGCTTATAGGGAGGTCCCCCCCAAGAGTCCACAGGGTTCTCCCCATTTGACCTGTTCGTTGACCATCTTCACTCTTGGATCCGTGTTCCCGGAGTGTGACTAATCAGGAAATGCCTGCACACCTGCAGACAGTGTGTTCTGCTCCAGCTAAAGAGATGCAGCTGCTAGTCTCTCTATGACTCTGATGCAGCTGTGCCTTGAGGAGCTGATCCAGCAAATGGTGGAAGAACTGAGGCACTGTGGTTGCTCTTCCTTGAATATACGACAAGGCAGAAAACTAATACCCGTGGTGAACTAGATTCACTTGGTGAATGGGTCAAGAGAGCTGGTCTTGTTTGAACTGCTGGCACATGGAAGGCCAGCACTGATGAGTAAATGGAGCACAGTGTAGCTGACATTGAGAGGAAGATGGGCGGTTACTCCCCTCACCAAGCACTTAGGAGCCATGGAGAAGCAGCAGATGAAGGGTTGCTATAGTAAACATCCACTGTGCTGAGGAAAGTTACTTATGAGGCTGTCATTAAGGCCACCACCTGAAGCACAGAAACGTATGTCTGTCCAGTGCTGGTCACCAGTACACTGCCCAAAGCAGAGAGGAGCACCGAAGAGTGCCCCAGTTTAATGGTGTTCATGGCAACCTCTCTGAAGTGTGCTTTCTCTGTACAGGAGACCAACCTCCTGCTGCCATCTCCAAGTAGGCTGGCATGAAACAACACAACTCTGAAAGGCTCAGTGCCATACTTTGCCTCCTCAGATAGGCCACATCTCTAGCTGTCCTCTTGGAACAATCTAGCATCATGTGCTCACTGCCTGAGAGAAACCACGCACCATGCAGCACTCCCCCGGAGCAGCTTGGCGCATAATAGCGTGCCATCTGAGCAGCCTACTGCTCTGCAGTGCTACCTCTGAGTGGCCTGCAGCCAGGCAATCACCGCAGCAATGACACTGCCAGAGCACAGTGTCTCTGATACATGCCTCTACTAGAGGAATGTGACAGCGATGCTCTCTGGATGTTGTGGACAATTACACGCTCCTAAGGATACAGTCTAGCCTCTGCGTGTATTACGCAATTTGCATTTCTGCTAGGAGAAAAGCACTGACAATTAGAAATAACTGCCCTTTGGGCTACAGTCAGCATTGTGTGTTTATAAATGCTTAGCAGCCGTACCTGCATTTCTACACAAGATGGAAGATGTTTCTCTCCTCCTCAGATGACTGATTAATCAAAGGCAACATCTTGGATTGGCTCCCAGGATCAGTCAGTGCCACCAGTAAGCAGTATCAGCATTGGCTTATTTGTCCCTGCAAGGAAATGGGATGTCCATGCCAACTGTTATTTTTTTTAGGGAGTAACTGAAATTAATCTCTTTTTGGTGCAAGCTGTGCAGAGCTCAGAGTGTTCTTATAGGAGTCCATGCCATACAGAAGGGCAGTGCATATCCACTCCCCCTCTCCCACTATGTACACTTTCAGCATATTAAAGTCAGCTTCTTGAAAAGGATTGTGGAGGGGAGAGTTAGGAAGCCTTTCAGCAGTGCTGCAGAGATGCTACAAACAGTAGAGCCCATAGTAATTTCCTGCAAGCCCCAGCTTTACTGTTGCATATTTGAGACCAGATCCCCATCTGGAGTAAATCACTATAATTCTACCGAAGTCAGGTTATAAAAGAGCTATGTTAATTTACACAAGCTAAGGATCTGGCCCTTGTAATACATAAAAGCACAACCAGGCATGGCTTTCTTTGAGCCTTCCTTTCAGTTCCTGATCCACATAACTTTTTGGGTTTCAAAACCTGGATTCACCAAACCCAGCATCCCAGATTTTTCCCCACCTATACTTGGACTCTTAAAAAAGCCCTGCTAAACAAGACCCCTCCACCAATCCCATCTTTGAGGGTATCTCATACAAGTTAAAATTCTTCATTGTTACCATTTTTATAAGGTCCTTGAATCTTAGCAGAAAAATATCTTTTAAAAAATACTTGTATGGTGTAAATTGGAATAGCAATAAACCATGGATAAAGATGGAGCAGAAAGAGTTCACTATCTCTGTACGGTCAATGGCTTTCTTACAAAAACAGATGAGACCTGTTGAAAAAAGGGCTCCCAGTCAGAAGTTTCCCTTACCTTAAAACCTGGGGGAAACCCAGAGTGAAAGCCAGCCTTGCCATGCTTCTCTAAGATGATTAGCTCAAACCCAAGTTTCCTTTCAGGAGACACTAGAAACCTTTTTTTAAAAATGGGCCTGCGAAGAGTAGGACCATTAATTTAGGGGGGGAAATGTTGGGCCCAGCCACACTACAAAGAACTTTTAATGTAGAGAAGATAGCCGTATTGAATTGTGCACAATGGGCACATTGTATTTGAAACCCCAAAGAAAGGCCAGGCTTCAAGACACCACCCATAGAAAAGGTGATAATCAACTGTAGAGTCTCAAAAGGCGTCATTTAAAAGTGACACAGTGACTTTATCAAACTAGATATGGAAGGCAAATGTAATTTCATGAGTAGCTGGGAAAAGATAAGGAAATTCCCCTTCAGCACTGGGCTGGTATAAGGCAGCTTTGTCTTCCATATGTGTAAGGGAAAAATAAAATCATAAGTTATATCTGCAGATTTTCTTTAACTGGGGGTACTGCTAATAGAGTATCAGCTGGCTGTTGGAGAGTGTGGAATGTAAGGTACCTTTTCCATATTTGGTGGGAATGTCTCCAAAGCACAGAGATTTTAAATCTTGTAATGGATGTAACAAAAGTGAAATTACCAATGGATCCATTCGCCATGCTTTTGGGACTCCTAGGTTAAAAGATCTACCCACTGCAAAATAGTAAATGGCTATTTCTCCATTGGATCAAGGCGTGCTCTGTCAGAATTTGGAAGCTGATGGAGCCCTTTATTAATGGATCAGATCCACAGCTAGTGTAAATCGGTTTTTAAACGGTCAGATTTTGTTTCAGACTATTAGGCCTTTTGCACATCTGTCCAATTGAGACCATTGCATTGCTATTGGAGAATATTTCATCGCCTCACCTCGGTGGTAAGGACCAACTTGTCACTGTTCGTGCTGTGTTTGTGTTCTCCCTTTTATGATGGTCAAAACCAGAACCTTTTTACAGGGGCATACCCTACATTCTGACTCCACTGGCAGTTGTGTTGATGATAGATGCTTCAAGAGTAGACTGGGAAACATACCTGTATCAGCTCACAATCTGTGGCCTCTGGACACAGATTAAGCATCACATAAATGTCTTGGAATTGCGAGTACTCAACCTGACCTGTCAGGAATTCTTTCCTTGACTGAAAGGCACCTTTAGATTTGAATGGACAGTATCAACACCATTTATTATATCTGCTGATAGGGTGGGGCATATTAGAGACCTCTGTCCTGGGAGTGAAACTTTGGAACTAGGAGGTCCATCATTGCCTTTCACCTCTGAGGTCTTTGGGCATTCTAGATACTGTCTGCCTGAGCAACTTGGACTGTGATTACTCTGTAGAAGTTCAGAAAATTCTGCTGGGAAACAGGAAACTTTCAACAAGAAATCTCTATGAGATGGAAGTGGTTTTTCTATCTGGGCAAGGCAAAAAGGACCTGCTCTTCATCAGTCTTTCATTCCACTCCTTCTGAACTACCTGCTTCACCTCAGACAATTTGGTCTCTCCCTAAGACCAATGAGAATTCCCCTGGCTTACAAGTTTGGTCTTTCATTCTCTATTACAGGACTATACTGTATTCTTTGATCCCACAGTGATGAGATGTTTTTTAAGGCCCTACTTCATGTTTTACCTGTGTTCTGAAGCTATCCATGTCCTTGGACAAATGAATTGAACGCCACATTTGAACCCTTGTCAAAATATTTCTTGTATCATATCAACCCGGAGAGTCTGAAAGCTGGCAATAATAGCTGATTAATCTACCATACACGGTGTTCCATAAGGATAAGCTGGTCATTCACCACACCATGTATTCTTCTCAATGGTGGCTTGTGATTTCCATCTACACCAATCTATAGGTCTACCTATATTTTCCTCAGCCCCATTCATTTCCAGGAGAGCCTAAGCGACAACTTCTAGGTATTAAGAAAGCTCTGAACTACTATCTGAACAGGACTAATCCATTCCACAGCTAACAGCTAGAAAGCTTGAAGCGTATGGGGCACTGGGGGCCAATCAATCCCAATCCAGAAGACCGTCCAAAAGAATCAGACTGTGGATAAAGCACTAGACTGGGACTCAGGAGACCTGGGTTCTATTCCAAGGCGTATCACTGGCCTGCTGGGTGACCCTGGGCAAGTTATTGAACTTCCCCGTGCCTCGGTTTCCCCATATGTAAAATGAGGGAAATGATACTGACCCCTTTGTACAGTACTTTGAGATCTACTGCTGAAAAGCACTATATAAGAGCTAGTTATTATTTTATAATACTCTTTTGCTATGGACTAGTAGTTATTCTGATACCAGCTGGCATCAGAGCACATCCACTGGATCTAAGGCAGCCTCAACTGCCTGTCAAATAGATTTTGCTCTATGCAAGCTGTATCATGATGTTCCATCCATACCTTCGCTCAGCATTACTAATAGGGCCTAGCCTCCTCTTCAGATGCTCTGTCTGGGAGAACAGTCTTGCCATCTTTATTCAAAGACTCATCAGACCCTCCTCCTCTGGGCTTGGGGACTGTTCCTGCTCTAAGAAAAAAGAACAGTTAATTGCCCTAGTAACTGTGATTCTTCAGGATGATCTACACCCACCCTCCTTCCCTACTCTGTTGAAATCCATAGTGAATAGCAATTGAAGGGAAAATGGGGCATGAAGACATAGGCAGGGTGTGTACGTGGTCCAGTGGACAATGTTTTTCAGTAAATTCTGAGGACCCAGACTTCACCTAAAGTGGGGCTCTACTTTCCTCATCTGTAAAATGGGGATAATACTTACATCCTTTGAGGTTTATGAATGAAAAGATCTTGTAGAAGGTGCACAACTGCCAAAGCTGTTCCTTAACCTCTTGCTCTCCAGTGTGGGGTTTGTGTGTCCCATCACAGAGCTTATATGAGAGCTTAGGTGGTGGTGTTATTAGCCAGGCAGGCAATTGTTTCAAAGAACCCAGTTACAGTGGTAAATACGTATTCTTTTATAAAGAATACAACAATTTGTTTGTGCTGTTTTCTCCATCTCCAAATGGCTTTATTTTCTGTTCCCTTCATGTTTTAAATGTATGTATAGAACTATGTTTGTTTGGACACAGCTTTGAAAGGAACACTTACATATACTTTCTAATGCTACTTTTAATAATGTGATTTTTTTTTTAATCTCCATTGATATGTTGTCTTAAAAGCTTGCCTCTTACAGTAGTGTTTGTGCATAGCTCCTTGGCAAACATTGATTTTTATTTTCCATTTCTTGTGTTTCAAATGGAGCTTGAAATTAAAATAGCTCTGTTTGTTCATTTCCTTGTTCATGCACCACCATTGTTGACCTCAGCACAATTCTAGGAATAGGCTTGTTAGTCACTTTGTACTCCCATTTTGATTTTACAGTAGCAGAGTCCATATAGCAGAGTAGAGAGTTTTCAGTTCTGTATAATCAGTGGATTTTTTCCCCCCAGATTTCTCAGTAATAAATAGAAAATTAAAAGAAAAGCACGTAGAGTCTAGTGGACATGCATAGAGCCATAGATCATTGGGCTGGGAAAATCCTCATAGGTCATCTACTGCAGCCTCTTTTAATAATTCAGATTTTACTTCACACTCAGGACTCAGTCCAGCAAGATACTGAGGACTCTAGCCCTGATCCAACAAAGCATTCAAACACGTTAACTATAAGTACCCGAGCAATACCACTGGATTCAATGGGACTACTCAGGTGCTTAAAATTAAGCAAGTGCTAAAATGCTTTTTGCTGGATCAGGCCAGAGTGCTTAGCACCTTACGGATCAAGCCTTAAATCCTTAAGTTTTGTTGTATCTAGTCTTCTCTTGGACAATTCTAGTGACTGTGCCATAAAACTGTCCCTTGGTACATTATTTCATTGTTTACTAGGATGTGTTTCTTAGTATCTGATTCAAAAAGCCACACAATTTCCTTTTACAACAAAGCAACAAAATCATCTATCCCAATATTTACTCCCCACCTTTTCATTTTTGTGCTGGTTCATATGCTTCGTCTAAATTGTCTACAATGTTAACATGTTTTTCATTGTTTAATCTGTTTAAATTAAGATGTAATGTGGTCCCAAATAAATATTATTTCAGGAAAAATGTTTTTAGGCATATTCTAAATATACCATGGGTCAAATTTTAAAAGCCGGGCCAAATAGATGGTGCACCTGTTAAAACACTTCCCCCTGAGTCTGCTTCCCAAGCCCCTCATGTTCACAAGCATACCTATCTACTCTATTTGGCCAAGCATGGGATTTGGCACACACAAAATAGGGTGATGTTTGCTGGTGCACTTATCACACCCTGCTTTGAAAATATGGCCCCAAAAGCAAATCAGATTATATCAGAAAAGCAGAAGGCAAACCATTTTCATTGATGGTATCTACGTGAGAGGAAAAAATGTTTACTACTGTAGAAGTTGCCGGCTCAGGCATATGTTGTGCTGTGAGTCCATGAGCCTGAGACATGATTTACAGACAGGATTTGCATTTTCACTTGAGTACAGTGCAAGTTGAGCAAGCATTTTTAATGGAGGTGAAGTATGCAGTCTTCTAAGTGGATGGAATTGGCTGTCCACATGCAAAATCAACCCCCACACAGTTCAATCAAGAAAAGTCACCTTTGTCAGCAGTTGCAACTGAAGCAGCAGATAGGCACTCTGCCCTCCCAGGTGGAAGCAACGTGACAGATGGTACAGTAGTACATGCTTTCAGGGACAAGAGTAGTAGAAAAAATACAAAAACCCCATCCTAATAAAAGAAAATGTTATTTCTGAGCTGCATATTCCTTTTCTAATAGTGGTAATAATTGTTCTGTGCCTTACTGTAGTTAATGGTTGCTGTTTTATTTAACAAATGGATACAAAAATAAACAAGTTGGAGCTCACTCTTGACCTATCTAAGGTGATGTCTGGTTGTTCCTCTGGGGAACTTCACCGTCTCGTGATATAATCTTTCGAAGGGTCTCTGCTTCTTCTGACTGATCCTCCTTAGTTTGCTCTTGGTCATAGCAGTTCCTGGACCCTCACCTACAATTACGTCTAGCAGCTCTTCAATTTTAGGGCTGGCAGTCTGCTTTGGGCTTCTGGCTATTTTCTTAGAAGCAGTCTGATGAAGGGCTGTCATCCCTTTGCTGTCCCAGGCCTTTCTGCCTTCTCCTCTCTACTCTCCCCTTTATAGCAGGTCTTGTTTTCTCTGTTGGTTGCAGCTGTGGGTGCCTGCCTCCAAGCTTGGCAGCTCTGGCTGCTGCGTGGGGGTGTGATCAAGCTGTTTGCTTGTAAACAGAAAAGACTCTCCTCCCCTCTCTATCTATGCTCAGTATGGGGTTTGTGGACCCCATTACATATCCTCCCCTGCAAAGCCAAGGCCTGGCCTGGGCTGATGTAGGCTACTTCCCTGGACAGAAAATTGGCATTACGATACAAGCTTCCTGCCTGGTGCTGTATCTCAAAGGCCTTTAGTTGTAGTGACAGGTACCATCTCATGATCCTCAGCTTTGTCTCTTTCATCACATTTAGCCAGCATAAGGGAGCATGATCAGTAACTAGTGCCAACTCATTTCCTAGGATGTAGTACCACAGGCTCAGTTGGCAACCAAACACTCTTTTTCTATCACTGAGTATACTTTTTCACAAGGGAAGTGTTTCCAGCTGATATATACTATTGGGTGGTATTCTCCATTTACGTCTTGAGAACAGACTGCCCCAGTCCTACCTCCAATGCACCTGTTTGTAGTACAAGTTCTTTTTCGAAGTTCAGGCTATAAGGCACTGGGTGTCTGCAGAGCATGGTTTTGAGTTTTTGAAAGGCACTTTTGCGGGTTGGTGACCATAGCATCTGTCTTGGGGCAGCATTGTCAATTAGCAGGACTGCTATGGTGGTGGATTGGGGTATGAACCGGTGGCGGTAGTAACCAGGTGAGCCTAGGAAGGCAAGCATTTGCCTTTTGGTCATGGGGATCTTGTATGCCTGTAAGGCATGATCTTTATCCACCAAGGGGCGGACTTGTCCTCCGCTGACTCTGTGTTCCAGGTAACCGGTTTTTTCCTTTACTATTGTACATTTAATAGGATTTGCAGCTAACCCAGCTTCTCTCAGTGATCGGAGAATGGTGGCTACTTTGTCCAGATGGGAGTCCCAGTCCTTGCTATAGATAACTACATCGTCCAAGTATGCCACCACTTATTGACTCCGCAGTTGGAGTAATTGGTCCATCAATGTTAAAAAATGGTCGCCACCCCATGTAACCCAAAGGGCGTGGTCTTAAAATGAAATGGGTCAAGCGGCATAGAAAAAGCCGCCTTCTCCTGGGAATCCGGTGCTAAGGGGATCTGCCAATACCCCTTTGTCAAATCCAAAGCGGGCTTCTTGCAGTTGGTATAAGAGTCCATCCACTCATGGCATGGGGTAGGCATCAAATTTAGAAACTGTGTTCACTTTTCTGAAATCTGTACAAAAACGTAACGAGCCATCTGGCTCTGGGACCAGCAAAAATCGGTCTCCTCCAGTCATTCTGGGATTCTTCTATCACCCCAAGTTCAAACATGATTCTGATCTCTTTCTCAGTGGTCCCCCTTAATTTGTTGGGAATTGGTCAGAGCCCTTCCTGTATTACTGTTCTTGATTTTGGATTAATGCAGTGTGCCGAGAACATCTCCCTGGGGAGAGCTGAGACTACCTGTGGGAAAGCAGTCACCATTGGAGCACCTGTTCCTTTTGCTTATGGTTTAGGTTCTTTGGGAGGGGTACTGAGCTTTCTTTAGGCAGTCATTAACTTGGTCCAGTTCCTCAGGATATGGTGTGATGAAAAGATTTTTCCTGGCTTTCTAGGGCCCCACTTTATCACCTCACAAGGGCCTTGCCACTTGGCCATTAACTTCTGATCTTGGAAGAAGTAACAGGACTCTGTCGCCCAGTTGAAACACGCACATCCATGTCCCTTTATTCTACTGTTGTTGTTCCTGTGCTTCCTTGAGAATTTTCTCTAGCATGTTCTCCCATAGCGGCCAACCTGTCATGTAACTTTACAACATGTTTTTAGCTCTCAGTGTTGAGGCTTAGGGCATTTTTCTAATGTTTGAAGAGGAAGGCTGGGAATTGTTAATCCCATGTTGAGGATCCCGGGAAATGAATTTGTGGAGCATCCTCTTGAGTGTCTGATCAAATCTACAAGGCTGTCTGTCTGCAGGTGGTACACAGATGTGTGTAATGCTTTAATAATTCCCATAATTTCATCAGACGGGATATGAAATTTGTCTTTGGGAACTCCTACCCCTACAGAGACCTTCAGCAGCTCATTAGCAATAGTCTTGTCATTTGTAGTCCAGAGTGGCATGGCTTGCGGCTATCCGGTGGCATGATCTATAGTAAAAAGTATAAGCTGATGTCCAGAGACGCTCTTCTCTAGGGGGCCTATCAGGTCAATTCCTGTTCTTTCAAAGGGAGTCCCCACCAAGGGGAAGGGTACTAGTGGTGCCTGCAGGATTTCCTTAGGGGCCGTTAAGATTGTCATTCAGGACATGATGCACAGAAATTCTTGACTTCCTTAAAGACCCCTGGCCAAAAGTACCAGACCAGGATTCTAGACTGCGTCTTGTCCTTCCCAAGATGTCCCACACATTGGGTTGCGTATGCCAGATGCAGAAATTCTCAGTGATATACCCAAGGTTGTAGCAGTTGTTCTTATCTCTTGTGTCTGCTTGTCTTGGTCTACGAGATATAACAAGAAGTCTGCCTTAAGGGCAAAATGGAAGTACTGCCATGCCTTTAGGGATCCACCTCTTCATCATCTATCGTGACTACTTGTTCAAAGGCTTGGCTCAAAGTCTTGTCATTTCCTTTGCTCCACACAGAAATCCAAGAGTCTGGTTAGCTTCTCCAGGTTCGGTTGTGGAGGGGGTGTTGTGTTTGGGCCCACGGGTGGCCCTTCTCTGGGGTCTTCTGTCCCACCAGCATCAGCTCCAGTGTCTGTAGTCTCTATTATGCTATGGAAGGGATTGTTTCTCTTACCTCTCTCCACTCTTTCCTTGCTATCCATTTTTCTTTCCAGGATTTTTTTGCCAGGAGGTAAGAAGGTCAGGGTCCTTAAAAGGGAACAAAATCCCTAACATCTCTTCTGAGGTGTCTTTCTCAGGCTCCTGTGTTAAGGGAAGCTTCTGCAAGAGCTCTGGGAAATATGGCCAGTCTTGAGCTAATATCACAGGGTGGAGAGGTCTGGAGACATGCATACTCTCATCAACAGTCAGTCTTATTGTCATGCTGGGATACCGTAAAATATCTCCGTGGATACATGTAATGGGGATTTCCCATTTTTCGACTCTCCCTACTGCTTCAGCTATCCATTCCTGGATAAATGTCTGATCACAGCCCGAGTCCACAAGGACCAGTGTCTTTTGACCCTCTATTTTCACTAGGATTGTGAGTTTCCCTGGGCTTTTCTTCCAGGCCCTATCCTCTCCAGTCAAGACCTGTCCAAAGTTACACTCCATGTGGGGACAGTCATGAAATCTGTGTCCTGTTGTCTACAGGAGTAACAGGCTGTTGTGTCTTCCTTATTTTCTAATGGCTGGGTTACCCTCTTTCTGAGTTTCACTGGGCCCTTGTTTCTGCAGATGCATGGGGCGAGGCGTTGGTGGAACACTTAAAGGTGTGAGCCTACTGTTGCAGGGAAGTCTTACCCACGGACCTTGAGGTGTTTGAGTACCCCCATCCTGTCCATCAACTAGTCAGCTATCTATGTTTTCTTGATGTTTACCCATGAGGAGCCACCAGTCTTGAATTCTCAGCCATTTCCTTCTCCAATGTGTCTGGAGCAGTTATTTTCTCTGATGAGGGTCCCCAAATGGCTTGAGCAGCTATATCGTTCTCCATCAAGTAGATGGCCTCCACTAGGGTTACCAGTCGGGATTTACAAACCTAGTCTTGGCCAGCTGGTGGAAGAATCTGTATGAACTGCTCCATAACTATGAGTTCCCCTATCTGGGGTCCTGTCCAAGACTCTGGCTTTAGCCAGCACCAGCAGAAGTCCTCAAGTCTTTGGGCGATCGTCCATGGTCATGCCTTGGAGGTGGGGGTAGTGCTTGTGGCAAAAACAGTGGTGCTCGGTCTCTTCATCTATGTCTGACCTGTCCAATATGGCTGCCTTGACTTGCTCATAGTCCTGGGTCACCATGTCATCAAGCCCCCGGAATGCTGCCTGGGCTTTCCTGCTGAGGAGTGGGACGAGCTGGATTGCCCACTGGGATGGAGGCCAGTGGGAACCCATGGCTATCCTCTCAAAGGTTACCAGGAATGATTCTGGGTCATCATCTGTCATCATCTTGGGGAGCAGCAGGGTCGGAGTGGTTCCCTGAGTTGTGGGGGATGTAGTCTCTGTAGGACTGGAACTCTGAGGGGTAGGAGCCGGCACCAGTTCTGCCACCCTTTGCAACAACTGTTGCTGATGGGCTGCCATCTGTTCAAACAGCTGTTGTTGTCTCTCTTGTTGTGCTTGTGAGTCAGCCAGCCATTGCAGTCGCTGATTCACCTCCATAGTTCTCTTGTATATATATGGCGGGGAGAGGGGAAAGGAGGGAAGTTTTGTTCTGTTTAATTTTGGTTTTTTTGGTTTCCCATTTCTGCATGGATGGTTAACTGCAACCCCACTTTTGGTACCACGTTGTAACTGCTCCCTGGTATGATCTTTCAAGAGATCTCTGCTTCTCCTGACTGAGTTTGTCCTGTCAGGGGAGTTTGTGGACCCTGACCTCCAATTACATCTAGCAGCCCTTCAATTTTAGGGCTAGCAGTGTGCTTCAGGCTCCTGTCTGTTTTATTGGAAGCAGCCTGATACAGGGCTGTCACCCTTTGCTGTCCCAGGTCTTTCTGTCTCCTCCTCCTTCACTGGACTCTCCCCTTTATAGCAGGCTTTGTTTTCTCTATTGGCTGCAGCTGTGGGTGCCTGCCTCCATGATTGGCAGCTCTGACAGCCGCGCGGGGGTGTGATCAAGCTGCTTGCTTGTAAACAAGAGAGGCTCTCCTCCTCCCTCTATCTATGCTCAGTATGGGATTTCTAGACCCTAGTACACGAACATATGTAGTCATTTGTCCTGACGTTTTGTTAAAACAGGGTGGTATTCTGGGACCAATTCACCTAATTCCGAACTCCCTGGGGCCGTTAGCTTAGCGTTAGAAAGGTGTTTCTGAAGCACGACAGATGTTGGTGTTGGGTCTATTGTATGGTGAACAAAAACGGTAATATTGTGCTCATATGCTGCCTTTGTATCATTGATACAGGAGCCATTTCACAAATTAGGTACAACTCTTCCCCAGCAAATTGCATTACTGCTTTATATTTCGTTGTTGGGCTACATTTTTTTGAAAATAACAGCACTGTTGTGGAAGAGAACATTTGAATTTAGGCCTTGCTGTAAGGCATGTTGGGTTTTGATCTCATTAGCTGCTGACATTCCTATCTCGTTGTGTTGGTTGATTGGATACATTTGCAGAAGTTTCTCATGTCCTCATGTGCTTTTACCACCTTATTAGTTTTGTTTAAAAGCCACATTTCAGTAAATACGTTTCTAATCATTTCTCCCAGAAGGCAATGCTTTTTAGAAAACTGCTGCTCAATCAATGATCAGTGACTCACATTGGAGAAAGCCTTCCACTGTCCGTGCTTGCAAAGCACAGATAACTCACTGCACACACAAGCATGCCTAGCTTATTCCCAGAGTTCTGCGGACCATAGAATTATTCTAAAATGATACAGTCCTGCATAGACCATTCTCAGGCCTGACCTTTTTAAATTTCAATGTAACAGAAAGTACAGTGGTGTGTAACATCCAGGCCCTCCCAAACTGGGGTGAAATATTGGCCTCGTTGAAGTAAATGACAAAACTACTGACTTCATTGGAGCCAGGATTTCACCCCCGCTCTCTAACATTGTCTGCAAGTCAGAAAGATCTAGATTATCAAAACTATTTAGGTGCCTAAGTCCCATGGAAGTAGGTGCCTAAATGTCTTTGAAGATATGGGACAAAGTACTTTAAATGTGAGAATAGAAGCATGTGTATCAGAACATCCAAACAGTATTTTGGGTGAAAAAATGTAGATGAAAATTGAAAAGCAGTTTTAATCACCATTTATATGTTTATTGCTTTAAACTTTTTGTTGCAATAATACCTAGCTCTTATATAACGCTTTTCATCAGTAGGTCTCAAGTACTTCACAAAGGGGGTCAGAATCATTATTCCCATTTTACAGAAGGGGAAACTGAGGCACAGAGTGGCGCTGTGGTCTGCCCAAGGTCATCTGTAGACCAGTGGTAGAGTTGGAAATAGAACCCAGGTGTCCTGAATCCCAGTCCAGTGCTCTATTCACTAGGTCACACTGCTATATAATGCAACTGTTGGTTCAAATAACTAAAGGAACACCACCAACTTAAAATTCATAGTTTTAATTCATAGCCTGAAATGCCCCCCACCTCCACTATTAGTAAAAATAACACCTAAAGTAACAGCTGAATGAGGTTAGAAGAATGTTTTTCTCTATTTTTTCAATTTGTTTACTTTGTGCATCTGACAACATGTTCTGAATAGATCGTTCAGCTGATTCTCTCCTCTATTATTAATTAGGCCTCAATCCCTACAAATACCTTAATATGCGCTTAACTTTAAATATGTGAGCATTCCCATCAGAATCAATGGGGCTACTTATCAGGGGGCAGATCGTCAGATTGTCATAGCTCATAATTGTCATAGCTCCATTGACTTCAGTGGAGTTGTGACAGTTATCACCGCTGAGGATCTGCCCCTATCTGGTAGTAGAACCTTAGGCTACATCTACACTACAGGGGGGAGTCGATTTAAGATATGCAAATTCAGCTACGTGAATAGCGTAGCTGAATTCGACGTATTGTAGCCGACTTACCCCGCTGTGAGGACGGGGGCAAAATCGACCTCCGCGGCTTCCCGTCGACAGCGCTTACTCCCACCTCCGCTGGTGGAGTAAGAGCGTCGATTCGGGGATCGATTGTCGCGTCCCGATGGGATGCGATAAATCGATCCCCGAGAGGTTGATTTCTACCCGCCGATTCAGGCGGGTAGTGTAGACCTAGCCTTAGTGAGTTTCCCTTGTTTGTCTGGGTCTTTCACAAAGCAAAAAGAAACTGTTTTTAAAAATGTGATTGTACAACCACAAAAATTGTCAGAGTGACTCATAGATGTAATACCTGAAGCTACCTTTAATTCATTTTTTTGAAACTGACCAGATTTCAAGTTCACAGAGTCGCTTAAAGTATATTTAAAGAGTCAAGGGGTTCCTGATCAGGAATCGTAGCAGTTGCAATTTACAGTCCAAGGCCCTGACTGCAGTCGCCCATGTGTAGAGCCACTGAAGTCCGGTGGGAGTTCCATGTAGAGCACTTGCTGGGTTGGACCCTGAAATATTACATTTTTCATATTGCAGAAAGGTATAAATATGCACATTTTATTTTTTTTAAAACAAAACTCTGCTGTAAAGACATTCCACTAATAATTTGAACTTTTGTTTCCTGTTTTCTCGAATTTCCTTTCAAAAGATTTTCACTTTTTGTCACATTATAAATGCATTCAAACTTCTGAAATGTTGAAACATTATATATTTTCATTTTCATAAAATCATTTCCCTTAAACATGGAGTTTATTATAACAAATCTTGCTAAAACAAATGTCTAAGTAGGTGAAATATTACTATTTTTGAGTTAAATTGTTTAAAATGGTAAGCAGAAATTTGTGAAATACTCAGTAAATCAAAAGTTCTGACTTTGTGGCAGTCTTCTTCATAGTCAAGTCCTTATAAATCAGACCATTTCTCTAAACATGGATAGCAGCTAAATAGTTTGGAATCATATGAAGATGTGCTAGATTTGATACGTTTGACATCTGTGGTGATTACTATTCTGATTAGGATTCGAGCAAACTTCCTAGAATATCTTCTGGAATATTCTTAGGGAAATCCCATAATTGAGATTAAACTAACTGGCCACTGGATGTCATCATTGTACCATAAAAAAATACAGTTGGAGGAACATTTATCTGGCAGTAAAAAAAAAAAAAAAAAAGTGGAAGGGCAAAAACATGAATTTAACATACATTTATCTCTGGATTTCAAAGATTATAAAATACCCTTGTGTGGTACAAAAGATTTTTCCAAACCTTTCACATGTTTGTAGTTCCTGGCATGGCCAGCCTCTTTAAAGTCACCTTGTTTGTTGAGGCTTGATTTTTAACACATCAAGCTATTGTGTCAACTAATTTATATAAAGGGAAAAATTCTCTAATCTAAATCCATAGAAATCTTTGTAAGAATAATTTATTTCGAAGAATAAATGTTGTTTTTCCCCGCTTGTCTCCTAGAGGTAATAGAAGGAAACCTGTTAGAAGTTTTAGATTGCATCCTGAATAAGTGTGTCTGCAGAAATGTAGAGCAAGAGAAGAGTGTCTGATGAATAATAAAAGTAGTTCTGATTCCTATTTCTCCCTTCAATGCACATGTGAATTTACAATTATGCATTCTGTGACATGTGAAGTTTGTGCAACCCAAAGCAATAACTAAAATGCAAAGTGTGTAATGCTTCAAAATGGAAACAGCCTCTTTGCCTTCCATGAGAAAACTGAAAACTCTATATAGCACATTGCAGAGATTTTCTGTCAAATGCATTATTATCTCTTGACTCCTCTCTCACATATTTTCTGGCGCCCTCTGTTGGTTAGAGAAACCAAAGGACACCAGTAAAGATGACTATACCAAGTTTTACTGTCTCAATCAGTGTATACTTTAGGAAGAAGGGAACATGAGAAACTATGAATTAATTTTTTAAAGTCTACTGACCAGATCTTCAGTTGGTGTAAATTGGCATAGCTCCATTGAAATCAGTGAAGATGAGCTGATTTCTGCCAGCTGAGGATCTAGCCCTCAGTCTAAATTTTCTTTATTTGGAAAAATGATTTTAGAAGCCATTCCTCAGTGTGCTGCTTGAACACAGAAAAATCCAAAACATTAAAACTATATTAAATTTATGTTTCAGGTAAAGATATTCCCATGAATTACAAAAAGGTAAAATCTAAAACAACTGCTCCAGAAAGCATAAAAATAAAGAAAAGATTATATGAACATATGCTCCTAGGTGCTAGGTGAATGTTAATAAATTATAGAAAACTCTCAAAGTTCAGTCTCTAACCTCCAGCAAATACTCCATAACCTCTTCTCCAAGAGAAGTTGGAACATTAAGTTCTAGAACTTTTCTGTAGCATGTTAAACACGTGCATACTTACTGAGCAGTGTTCAGCCACTAGGTTGATTTGTGGTATGCCTGGGGCAATTCATAATGTTGGTCATGTTGATAAGCCATAACAATAGTTTTAGAAAAACGGAAGATAATGCATTACTAACGTTCTAATGATTCTTAGCTGGTTTCTCCTGGGTTTGTATGTATGTATATATGTCTTGTTTTTGGTTTCTTTTACAGTTAAGCTATGCCTTGAACCACATAAATCGAAAGCTGACGCTAGAGCCTAAAGTGTCTCTCAATGCTAGAATTGTGGTGGTTGGTGCATCAAATGTTGGAATCTCCTTTCTAGAAACACTGATTTTTTGGTAAGTTTTTAAATTTTTCTGGCTTTCCTACAGTGAGGGGACTAAGCTACTTTTTTAATTTTAGAGGTCTTGATTCGGCACTGAGGCTTCAACTCTCAGCTTCTATTTCTTTTGGTGCAGTTTTGCATCCACAAATAATTGCACCTGCATTTTGATGTTTGCATTTGAATTATGGATGCAAAATTAGTAGTCAGATCTACGACTGTCTGATATGTGGAGGTAAAGAGGTAGATTTCTCCCTATTAATTGATTCAGCAATTCAGAAGTACTAATGTAATTGTTTGCAGGTGCAAAATTGTGCCCACAAAAACGAAGGCATCTCTGAAAATCAGGTCCTCACTAGCAATAGAGAGAACTAAAAATACAAATTTTAGAGTGAAAGGACATCCTATATATCAGCCACTGAAGGTCTCGCAGGAGGACTGAACAATGAGAGTACATTGTATTCTACCTGCAGAATCTTGGCAGTAATGTCTTGTACATTCCAAATGCATTTGAAGTTAGCAGCTTGATTAGGTAAATTAAAAGCCTAGAGCCTATTCTAGAACATGTTTTGACTCTGTCAGCATTGGCCAGCCAATCATATTAGAACACTGTTTAGCTTAAACCGAGTCTAAGTCCTCTTTGAACATATGTTGTTAGACTTGGTTGCAAAGTCAAGATATATGTGGCTTAAAATTCTAGCCATTTCTATATAAACCAGTGTACTGTTGACCTTTGGAGTTAGATCTGCACAATACCAGGGCTGGTTATAGTGGTGGGGGGGTCATACCGCTGTGCCGCTTGGCCATTTTTTGTTTGTTTGTGTTTGCTTCACTGATTGGCTGGCCCTGTGGTTTTTGAGGGGTTTTTTTTTGGGGGGGGGAGGGGGAGGAATTGTATTTGGGTTGTTGTTTTTTTATCAGCTTCTCCAGAAGAGTGGTGCTAAGAATCTTTTCCACCCTGGCTGGCAAAACATTTAGTGCCATTCCTTCACAATACTATCAGTATAGTACCAGAGAGAGAGATGTACACTTCTTTCATTTCATTTCATTATGGTATTATTTTCAGAACTAAGTTGGAACATACATAATGGGCTCAAACCAGAGCCCCACTCAGCTTCTGTAGACGCCCTCAGATCTTTCTTTGAGGATTTATCCTGGCATTTGGGAGTCTTCAGGAAGCACAGAGATGCCATATCTAGCTCCTACACCAGGGATGGGCAAACTTTTTGGCCTGAGGGCCGCATCGGGTTTCGTAAATTGTATGGAGGCCAGTTAGGGGAGGGGGTCGTGGCCCGGTCCCCACCTCCTATCTGTCCCCGCCTCCCCCCGGGACCCCTGCCCCATCCACACACACCCTTCTCCCTGTCCCCAGACTGCCCCCGGAACCCCTGCCCTTGACTGCCCCCAGCTGCCCCATCCAACCCCCCCTCCTTCCTGACTGCCACCCCAGGACTCCTGTCCCCATTCAACTCCCTGTTCCCCCCCGACCGCCCCAACCCCTATCCACATAGTTTACCCAACCCCCGCCCCCTGACCACCACCCCGAACTCCCCTGCCCTCTATCCAACCCCCTCTGCTCCGTGCCCCCTTACCACACTGCCTGGAGCACCGGTGGCTGGTTGCGGCGCTACAGCCGCACCGCCCGGCTAGAGCCGGGCCACGCCACAACGCAGCACAGAGACCGGGTCAGGCCGGACTCTGCAGCTGCGCTGCCCCAGGAGCTCACAGCGCCGCCGCCCAGAGCATTGCACTGGCGGTAGAGCAAGTAAGCTGAGGCTGCGGGGGCGGGGGAACAGCCTCCTGGGCCAGGAGCTCGGGGGGCGGGCAGGACGGTCCCGCAGGCCAGATGTGGCCCGCGGGCCATAGTTTACTCACCTCCGTCCTACACCATTTCCCTTGCAGCCCCTGGTATGGGGGTAGGGAGAGGGCCTGACTGGAGTGTGCTGCACTCCAGTAATCCCTGCCTCCCAGAAGTCCCACTAGGGGCATAGGCAATCACTGTAGTTTGTAAACTCAAACTGGAACGGGTACAGAGAAGGGCCACTAGGATGATCAGAGGAATGGAAAACCTGTCGTATGAAAGGAGACTCGAGGAGCTCGGTTTGTTTAGCCTAACCAAAAGAAGGCTGAAGGGGGATGTGATTGCTCTCTTTAAATATATCAGAGGAATAAATACCAGGGAGGGAGAGGAATTATTTCAGCTCAGTACTAATGTGGACACGAGAACGAATGGATATAAACTGGCCGTGGGGAAGTTTAGGCTTGAAATTAGACGAAGGTTTCTAACCGTCAGAGGGGTGAAATATTGGAACAGCCTTCCGAGGGAAACGGTGGGGGCGAAGGACCTGTCTGGCTTTAAGATTAAGCTAGATAAGTTTATAGAGGGAATGGTTTAATGGGATAACATGATTTTAGTCAAATGAACAGCGTGCCATCGCTGGTAAATAGTATCAATGGCCAATGAGGGTCTGGCTGGAGAATCTTGCCTACATGCTCGGGGTTCTACTGATCGCCATATTTGGAGTCGGGAAGGAATTTTCCTCCAGGGTAGATTGGCAGAGGCCCTGGAGGTTTTTCGCCTTCCTCCGCAGCATGGGGCAGGGGTCGCTAGCTGGAGGATTCTCTGCTACTTGAAGTCTCTAAACCACAGGATTTGGGGACTTCAACAGCAGAGTCAAGGGAAAGGGGTTGGGATGGCTTTGTGTCCTGCATCATGCGGGAGGTCAGACTAGATGATCATAATGGTCCTTTCTGACCTTAAAGTCTATGAGTCTGAGTCTAGATCAGAAAGCTGCAAACCAAATTGCCATGATTATTATAAGTTGTCCAAACCAAAGCAAATCAATTGTGCAGGCAGAGTCAGAGAACGAGTACTAATATTTTTAATAGCTAATACTTTCTAACCTCGAATTAGACTGTTGAGATTTTAATGTCCATTACCTTGTGACCTGCCAAGGCTAAATACAAATGCTGCTTCCGGTCTGGTTAATTTATAGTTCTCCACCCTCATTTCTAATCCTTATGGCTCATGAAATCCTTATGGCTCAGAACTTAAAACCATCACTGCTCCAGGACCAAATATTGCAAGGTTTGGACCAGAAACCAAGGTCATTTTTGGTCCTTGCACTCATCTGTTCTTAGCTGCCACAGATGGGGACAAAGAGACATTTTTTGTGATAGGATATTTTCTTAAACAAAAATTTGGCTGTGTGAAAGTTGCTTGACAGGATTAGTAGCAGTCCTAGTGTAATGATGACGTGGTTGAGCAGAATTCAGGTGAGAAGATCAAAGATTAATAATAAATTATGTTTATTCAATGGATGGAGAAATAAACAAGTTTATCCCATGAATAAAAACAAAACAAGAATCCCGTTCTCCTACAGCACATACAATCTATTAAAGTAAAAGAGGTCTAATTTTATGTCTACCCTCCTTATTGTCATTGTTCTTGGAACACTCTTCTTAAAGAAAATGTTTGTATAATTTTCATATCTTGGCGATATGAATATCTTTTCCATATGAGTGCATTTTCAGGCAGATTAAAAATGCTTAAATGTGTGTTGAAAAGCTTTTTTAAAACCAAAATAAGTTTTAGATGCCAGATTCTGAATAGAATCCTCACAGCAAAGTATTCATTACAGAAACAAAATAATGGAAAAAAATATTGCCATTTTAATGACTCTCTGCCTGCTAAGAGCTGAGTTCAGGGTTTTGTATTTTTACTACCACTGTTGTTGATATCACAATTAGAAATATCTGGATAGCATTAGAGGGGGGGAAATAAAAGCCCTTTATGAATGGTATTGCATTGTTATAAGCAATTGACAGAATAGCTCCCTTTCCCACTCCCTCCTCTGGGCTGGCAATGCCTTTCTTTCTAACATTCAAGCCAGTGTATCCCCTGTTGCTGTAAGAACTTCTCCTCTGGTGCTTCTGCCTACCGCACCTTAGACTCTCTATCCCAATGTATTTTTTAGCTGTTACCCTTTTTTCTGTTTCTCACCAGGTGCTGTTACTTACTAAACTGTGTAACTGTGTTATGCATATGACTCTTGCAGTGTTGTTACTAATTTATATTATAGTACCATCTAGAGAGCCTAGCTGCTTCCAGTGCCCCATTATGCTAGGCAGTGCACACAAAAGGAAGAGACGGTCCCTGACAAGCTTACAGTCTAAATAGACAAGACAGACAAAGGGTGGGAGAAAAGAAGTAGTAGTATCCCCATTTTACAAATGAAGAATTGAGGTACAGTGAGATCAAGTGACTTGACCAACGTCACACAAGAAGTCTGTAACAAAGCTCGGAGTTGAACCCACATCTTCTGAGTTCCAGTCCAGCACCTTAACCACTAGAGAATCCTTCCCATTTGTACAGCATTTTTCATACAAAAATTAATTGAATCCTTGACAATTTACCTTTACAGCTCCGAGAGAGTTCCACAGACAAGACTTCTCAGCAGTAAGCCTTATTCCAGCTGTGTTCTAATTAAGAGTTCTCACAAGATCTGTTTGTGTGATATTTAGGAGTACTGGTCTTGAAGACAATATAATTGGAACTTTCAGATTCATGAAACTTGAGTACTGCCACATAAGAACCATTAAGAACTCAAAGAATCAAAGGAGCTAGTACTCAGCATCACATTTTACATATTTTTATATTAATGTAGTATAAGCTTAACAAAGCTAAGTTTTAATTTTCATATCAGCAGTTGATAAAGAAAGTCTCCTGGTCAATGCAGAGACCTTTTAATACAATTTAATTTAATATATTCACAATTTTCTACCATTGTTTGCAAAGGTTACATGTACTAAAAATAACTAGATTGAATCAATTTATAAACCCCCTAATCCTTAAAAGAGGAAGTAGTTTTCTCCTCATTTTTCTTCCTACTTAATTATTTTACATTAGTAGTCACCATAGAAACACACAAATATAATTCACTTACCTGCATAACAGTCATTACAACTAGATTTTAGAAGTGATTTCAACTTGATTGAGACTGAGGAAATATATTTTTCATTAAATACTGAATTATATCTACTTGTTTGAAAGATGTAGAAAACTGCCTCTTGGTGCTATTGTATTGTAATATTAAATGTGACAGTCACACTGTAGTTTGTGGAAAATCCATTTGAGGCAGAGTACTCCAGTTATTTTTCTAGGACATTCAGTGCTTCCACTGTTTGAACAGGGCAGATTCTAGCATCAGTTCTTATCATCCAAATGTAAAAATGTGCTCTGTAGCCCATCCTCCAAAATGCTGAAGTATATTTTGGATGATATTATTTTATTAGAAAATGCTTTTTAAATCCCTCATTTTCACTCATGGAGTGAATATCGGGAGTTTGGAGGAACCACCCTCCAAACTCCTGGAATTGCCATACTGAATCAGACCAGTGGTCCATCTAAATCTGTGTCCAGTCTGACAGGGGGCAGTACCAGCTGCTTCAGGGAATCCTATAGTCATAGTGGACTATTATACCCTCCAGGAAAGCTTCTTTCTAACACCCCTTCCTTCAGCAAGTGGTTGGTTCATGCCCTGAAATATGAGGGTTTATAGCCCTAATGTTTTACCCCAGTGAATGAGAGTGGAGCGGTTCTTATTTTCCATGTGCCATTATCCAAATAAATGACTCCTGCTCCTTTTTCCTGAGTTCAGTCTTCTGCTTTATATGTTAGTTTTAGCTCAACAATAATTTTAGTTTAGTCTACAAACGAGTGAGAATTTTTTTCTTCAAGAATTGACCAAAAAGGGCACAACTGTCAATTACTCCTAGGCAGTTACACAGGAGAGTGAGGGTGTATAAGCCCCACCTTCATCAGCTGCATAGCCTTCCCTGATTGTGAGTCCACATGCAGGCGTGAAAGCAGGCTTCACACAGCCACTACACCCCATCCCTAATCAAATGTGTGCGAAGGGGCAAAAGAGAGGAAGCAAGCAGAGCCTTGGTTCTGCCCCATAAATTCATCAGCCAGCAGAGCTGAACTAGTGGTGGGGGTGAGAGGGGAGTGAGTAGCACTATAAATTGCTACAGTAATTAACTTCCCGGCAGGAGCAAAGACAAGCAGGGAAGGAATTGTGACTCCCGCAATTCATACCCAGGGCTCCTCCTGGCCAGTGCGATTATATGCTTCTCCTTACACAAAGACAGGAGTTAGGGCACTATCTAGGATTAAGACAAGGTAGTGCAACATCACACCTTTTGTTAAACCAGCACAATGTTTGCATGTACACCAGCCCTAAAGCAGAGGCAGCAGCCTAACAATGCTCTTTTTGTGGAGAAGCAGTTCAACCCAGCAACATATCAGTCCCTATTGTTCTCCCCGCTCCAAACTATCTCATTGGTGCTCTTGCCTACCGTTTGTTGTAGAATGTCAGAAGAAAAGACGATTTTGGATTGAATCAAACTAAAGAAGTACCAGGGACAGATTTTTAAAAGATGGACTTTTTTTTTGCATTGAATTACTTAGTCTTAGAACAAGAAGCAATAACAAGAAAAAGAGTTTGATCAGACATCAAGTAAAAATATATAATCTTACTTTCTCAGTGTTGTGAACATCAAGTGATAAAAAAAAAATTGTGTCAGGACCCCCAAAAACCATGCGATTGGCTTAAAAGTAATTAGATTTTTAAACTAATAAGTATTGGGTTATTTTTATTTGCCTTCTGGTTTTTGAGCTTTTAGAGCTCATGTTTTTAAGCTTTTGTCTACAACCATGAGTTCTAGAAATGTTCTTTTTTTTTTTTTTTTAAATGAAAGATGAGATTCTGATTACACAATTCCGGGAGCTGAGGTTTTAAGAAAAATACCAAATACCATGAAACTTGTGACTAAACCTGGATAGTTGGAAACTGTGCATTTTTTGGAAGTTTGGGGTATACGGAATGCAAGATCTGGTTCTACCTGAGTTTATTTTAGTGTGTGATCTTGAAATGTTTCCTGTTATGGACCTATAGTCATATTGGAATAAATATACCTGCTTCCACTTATGTCACTGGATATTGAAATATCTACTGTAATTATTAAATCACTGCAGTGAACTTAATGTACTGGTCATGTGCATTATAAAATTTTAAATTGCTCTTAACTTCCTCATTTCAAACTTGATAAATTATGCATTCCTTACTGAGATATACTGGCATATACATGCTAAATTTACAGTTATAAAACAAAGCCATATTTGAATTATTCAGCTGCAAAAAACAGCACCTGTAAGTATTTTTCAAGTGTGAATTCTGTTTTTAAAAGTACATAGTTCACAGTTTAAAAAATACTTGAAGTATATTGAAGCTGAGATCAAGCATGAGAAATACCAACCTGAGTTAAATATTTGATTTGAGAAAATTATGAGCAACTGGAAACTGGGTATAGAATGAAAGACATCTCATTTTAATGACTGTTACCTCAACAACATTTCCACTTGAACCTAGTTTATAGCATTATATTTTATGCATTTTCTTAAATATTGACATACTCTGAAAAAAATATCCTAGTTCCCCATTCCTCAGAGTACTTGATTTGTTGTTTTTCATTTATTCTAGTTTTCCACAAACATTTAGTGTCAGACGGTGTTTAAGAATGGCAGTTACAATAGGAAAGTTAGGCCAGGGAAGAAGATAATTCATGTTATGTCATTTTTAGTTTATTCCAGCATATGATTCACTGAACAGCATGCTAACTAGACACTCTGACAACAGTTGATTAGAGTTTGGCTACAAGATCCCAGAAAGTTTCCTCACGGCAGTATCTTGTCATTGGTTCCAGTACAATGAACCAATTAGCTTTTTATCCATCTCTTTGCATATAGGTGGGGGAAGTGTTATTGTGTCCTCATTATGGAAAACGTCCCTTTTAATCCATGATTTTAAAACCTTGTTAATCCAACCTCTGGTATAAAGAATGACTTATTCTCTGAATTCTATATATGTAGATGTACTATACACATAACAAATAAGAGGTTGCTGAGATCACAAAATGTAATATGAAGACACAGAATAGAACATATTTTGGCACTTAAAGGATCATTGTCTTAGTTTATTTCAGTAAAACATTGAATCTGGTCTTAAAATTAGATGGTCTCACTAGTTTGCTAAATCCCCGATTTCCTGTCAAGAAATCTGCTTCCCTCTGAAGGTATCTAAGAATAGCTTAGAAATACTAGTTTTTTTTTTTTTTTTAAAGCACTATTTGCAATAGACCAACTACAACTCCTGTTATCTGGCAGCACGCTATTACACAATATCCTGCACATCTGTCCTGTTTGGCAATAGCGAGCATAATGCTTGCTGTTTAATTAGGCTTTTTATCTTTACATTTGTCTGAGAACATCTGAAGCTTTCCATGTTGCCTGTCACTAATTAGTTGACTAATTAAATAGTTAGTGCTTACTTGCTGATCACAGAGCTAACATGTAATGAAGGGTTTAGTGATCTTTATTGTTTTATTCTATCTGTCTTTGCCACATGAGTTGATATATGTATGCTTCCTTTTGACTGCTTTTTTTTTTTTTTCATACCAAGGCAAATGCAAAACAATGTTGTAGTCTACCATGTGTTCAATGTCACTGGGCCTGCATCATTCAGACATTGTTGCCTTCCATCATTTCTAGTGAATAGAGATCAAGTTGTGACAGAGATAAATAGGATAGGTCATATCTTGCCTTGTTGTTAAATCAGTGTCACAATGGATACTGTCAGTGACTGATACTAGCATAACCTATAGGGAAGGCTATGAGTCAAGATCATCTTTCCTAGCAATCATTTGACTTTATTCTGCCAAAAATAATTCTGAACTATTACAGCCATATTATTATTTTATAATGAAATGGCTTGTTTTAAGTCTATTTTCAATTCAAAAACAAGAATATTTCTATTTTAAGCATTTGCCATTTTAAACATATTGTGCAAACACCAGGCTGGAACCAAGCATTCTGGCATGCTTTGTATTTGTATATATTTGTAGGTGTTGCTTTTTATTTTATTTTTTTAACTATATTTAGGGCGAAGAATATTATATATCACAAAGGACCTGTTGCAATGTCCAAAGTAATCAATGAGAAGAAATGTTGATATTTTAATTCTGGAAAAAAAAAGCTGGGTGACAAAGCATGATAATAGCACGAACAGCTCATTATGGAGCTTTGTATCTGAGTGCCTTGGAGTTTGTTGTAATCTGGACAATGCAGTTGAGAATAAAAAAGGACCATTCAAACTGCATCACAATCCATTTATATTTTCCATTTCTTTGTTTAAGTGGTACTGGAAATCACTGCTTTTCAGTTCTGTTCATGATTATTTTTCATTGTTTAAAGAATAGGGTGACCAGATGTCCCATTTTTATAGGGACAGTCCCGTTTTTTGGGACTTTTTCTTATATAGGCGCCTATTACCTCCCACCCCCATCCCGTTTTTTCACAGTTGTTATCTGGTCACCCTATTGAAGAAGCATGCTTTGGAAAAGAGATTTTTCTACCCATCATTGAGATGTGACTATTGGGATGTTCAAAACAGGCTGTCAGCTGCCCATTGGGGTTTGTTGGTTTGTTTGTTGTTTTTTGAAGTACAGTGGAATTTACAAGTTGAAATGTGAGATAGCTGGCTGGTTATGCTAGTAACTCTGCCCTCTGGTGTAACATAGGATTTGATTCTTGCTTACACATTTTTTAACATTCATGTGTAGACTTTGTATGACAAATTAAGACATTTGTTTGAAGGTATTTGCTTATTTATTATTTTATTTTTGGATGCTTCTTGCAATGCCTTTTAGAGATCACTTTTGGGGCATAATTACCCCCTGCACCCTATGTTTCTGCAGTGCAAAGAGGAATACTATGGGTGCAATTTATGTTGAAATGGGATTTGGGAGGTGCACAAGGAGTGGTAATGTAACTGCGTGGTATGTTCCCACAGCAACATAACTGTGAACAGCATCTATACACCAACCAGATGTGTGATTTCAGTAGTATGCGAAACAGAAGGCATGGCCTGCTGGAGGGGGAGGAGTTGGAGAACAGCCTTTGTAGTCAGTATGTTCTCCTTGTAAAGCGGTGGGTGTACCATGACTTAATGTTACTCTCCATCACAGAGCTCCTCTGCCTCCAGGGGAGCCAGTGCCAGCCTAGCAACTGTGCTTGGGATGTTGGAAGAACCAAAAGGGCAGCTGCTACATGATATAATCTTTTATTTTATTTAAAGTGAATTTTGTAATGTGGTATTACACCACCGTGGGTTTGGCTCTGGTGGCTACAGCGTCAAGCTTAACCGAGTGAAAGTCACCTCTGCTACTTGCTTCAGAGTTGGAGTCTCTAGGAACATATAAAGACCAAGGATAGTGACCACACATACATTCACCAGTACAAAGTCTAGTCCATTTTACTAGTTTTATTAAAGTTACAATTAAAGTTAAGATTACCCAAGCATACAGAAATTCTATACAGACCTATGCACAAGCTACACATGTAGTTATACTCACATCCTTAACAATAGTGTTAGGGTCTGATAGGTGTCCCATGGCTTGATCATCAGTAGAGGAATGGTTTCTGCAGGAGTCTCCCATAGGGAGCTCATTTTCCCGTTCTGGGCATCCCCTTTTTATAATGTGATTCTGTCTATACCTACATTCTGCACATGTCCATAAAAGTGTCAACCCTCTTTTCTCTTATTGGTCTGTGTCCCCTGGAAACTTAAGGGACCCCAATTTTCTATAGGCTGTGTAAGTTCCCTTTATTCTCATTAGCATTGATGCACAATCTGTATCCCAAGGTTAAGACACATGTCTGAGACACATGTGCCTTTACAGCATTTTTATGATCTAATATTAATCTTCTGGGTAATTTTGTGTAGTATTACCACTTGGTACCTCTTTTCCCATAAACTTAGGGCACTAGGTTATTTCTCAGTTATTGGCTTAAGTCATCATTTCTTGCCTCCAAGGCTTAAAATAGCTTAAGCTAATGTCTTGCAGGCCTCAACCTACGGGTTCTTGCATTTCAGCTTGTCTTACTCATGTCTAATACTTGGTTCCTGTAAATACTGATCAATCTTATACTTCTGTAATCCTACAAAGTAACTCTAATTAGCATACAATTAATATATATAATAGAACATTGATTAATCATAACATCACACAATAAATGGATAATAAACTAAAATAATTGGCTACAATGTGGATGTTCTGAGATCAGGGGTTTTGGGCCTAGTTTTTCTCTGGATCTTCAGCTAGCCATGGCCCCTTCCCTTACACAGCTGCCCGCTTTACAACAGGACAAGATAGCACCTTGGTGGCTGCAAAAAATCACACAACTTTGTGAGACATGCTCTCTTTCTGTGTGGATGATGTCTGGGGAACGTCTGGCCCTGGGTCAACAGGGAGAACAAGCATGTAGGACAGAATCTAAAGCCAATGGGAGTCTTTCTACTGATTTCATGCTTTGGATCAGGCCCGTACTTTTCCTCTCACTCAAGAGCAGTACATTCAGTATTTGTGCCAAGCGATGGGGAGCATTTCAGAATATTAGATCTTGTCTTGTAACAACACTAAAAAGGATTCAAATTAAGCATTGAAGTTGCAAAAATTGATTTGCGGCATAAGGAAATAGGCCATAGTATTAAAAATACCATGTTAAAGAGCTAGAATTTACACTAGATGTTACTCACTGAAACACTGGGAGCCAGTCTTTTGCCACATTCATACAGCAACAACAGAGTAGTAGCAGACAAGAAACTCAAACACACTCTTGATGTTCTTTCCTAATCTGCAGCTTCTCAGGGCTTTATTTGCAGAAGCCAGTATTAGTAAGCACTGTACCTCACCAGTGATTTTAACTGCTACGTTACAGGTGGTTATATCTAACAAAATCAAGTATACTGTTCCCAAGGTGGTCATATACATTGAGCAAGGGTAGAATGGCCGGACCCAGTAGCTCACAGGTTCTGATTAGGGTTTGAGGATAGATAGCATAGTTCCCTGCCAGACTGTGAATTGATTGCAAAGACTGAGCAAAAACAGTTCTGTTATTAATAAATAAATAAACCTTGCAACATTTTTGAGCAGCTCTAGCACGGAAACATCTGGGGAAAGGAAGTTTGAGATTTTGACACCAAAATAGCCCTCAATAAGGAGAAGTCATTTTGTGTGTTCTGGTGAAGATAGGTTTTGATCAAATTCTAAATGTTTGAAAATTGCATTTTGTACTTGTTCAGTAAATTCTGCGTGGGAGTATTTCTCTTGTAAACTGTGCAGCTAAGGAGGTTCATAATGTGTGTGTCTGCCTGAATAATTTAGCTGCACATCTTCCCCACATGAGCTGAGACAAGACCTTTTGTAAGGTACCCTGCTCTGTCAGACAAACTTACAAGTGGTTCTCTCCTGCGGGTTGTTATGGACTAGAAGATCTTGGAAATACCACAAACCCTAAGTGAAGGGTGCTCTATACCTGTGCTTGCCAGGAGGCGATCAGGGACCAAATTATACTTCAGAATTATAATTTGGTCCCTACTTATTCCTTGCTCCAGGAGGGGAGTAAACTGGATCAGCCCTATAATGGGTGTAGCTTACTTCTGCCAATGTGTTTAGGAGCGGAAACAAGGCTCCAAACATCTCCTCCCCCTGCCCACTTACCTATACAGGACCCTGCGTCAGCAATACTTTCCCCATCCCACACACAGACCAGCAATTCAGGTAGCTGGCATCTTACACCACCTTATCCCAGCACAGGCAGGTAACCCAGCTCATACTTGAGCCTAAAGTGGAGCTTGGGTAAAGGAAGAGAGAGGGAAGAGAAAGTGCTGTTAGTCAAGCTTCATGTCTAAGTTGGTTGTAGTAATGCATGGTCCCTCAGTTTGCCTCTATTGTTGTCTGTGTTTTTTCCTTTATACTTACACTCTGGGGGTTTTATTGGTATGCATGGAGAAACAATACAGATATTCTTTTAAAATATTGACAAGATGCTAGGCAATACGATGATGTTGAGAAGAGGGTTTCAGGAGAGCCAAGGGGCAGAAGGGTTGGGTGTTGAAGACACATGGGTTGATCAGGGTTTAGACGTCATGTTGCTTGGAAATGAAGAAGACAAAACAGAATAAAAAGAGAACTAATTGAATTATGGGGAAACAGTCAAAGATGGAGGTTGGAGCAGTGTGTGTGTGAAGGAAACCATTATAGAGGAGAAAGCAGAGTTGAAATTAGAGACCATGGAGTTGACACAGATGAGGAATGGAAAGAAGGAGCTGAGAGTTGCAGAGACGTTCGATAAATCTACTGGAGAGCATGAAAGCAAGGAGAGGGGAGGGTGAGTTATTCAAGGAGATGAAATGGAGATCGGGGAGGGAGTTTGAAGATAGAAACTGGAAAGATTAAGTGTCTGGCAAAGACTAGGTCAGGAGAAGGGCTGAGATGGCGAGTTGGCCCAAAGCTAGCCATCAAATGAACAAAATGAAAAGAACTGAAAAGGAGAAGTCAGACTAGTGAGTATTATGGGAATTTAAATTGTCTGGGATAAGGGCATGGATGGCGCAGATTTAAAAAAAAAATCAACCATTAAAGTTAGGCGAGCTCAGGGAGTCTGGGGAAGGGAGCTGCTACTCAGAGGAAGGGAGGGAGGAGAAGTGAATGGAATGAAGTTAGAGGAGGAGAAAGGAGCAGGATGTGACAGGAGGAGAGGACCACCTTTGAGTGAGGATGATTAAGAGGAGTGATCACCAAAGAGGAGAGAAGCATCCCAAGCAGAGTCAGAGGAGAGAGCCAGGTTTTAGAGAGGGAGGAAAGAAGCAGGAAATAATTTGTGGATCAAAATGAATTTATTGGAGATGTAGCAGGAGTTAAAGGGGTATCAGGAGGAGAGAGAGGGAGCACAGATTATAGGAATAATCTTAGCAGAGAGAGAATCTGTGGGGCACGTATGAAGTCTGGAGTGAGGAGTCATTCTGTTACTCCCCTGGCATTCAGGGAGGTAAAGCTGCAAGATGCGGGAGAGAGACGAGCCCTTGTAGCTTCCTTGAGGAGAATCAGTCATAGGTCAAAGTGAAAATTCCTTGGCTTTTTGGAAAAATTGACAGTAAGATGAAGGAGACAGTGACTGCTTAATGGGCTGGTGCTGCATGGTGCTTTGCTTATTCTGTCTGTGGGGTACAGCATCTGTCAGAGGATGAAGGAAGAATGTCATTACTAGAGCTGGCTGGAAATTTTCCAACTGAAAGTTTTTCTGTCAGTAAATGCCACTTTTTTGACTAAATTTTCTTTTGAAAAAAATTAAATGAAGTGTTGTGATGATGATCGATCCGTTTTGATGCTATTGGAACAAAATGTTTTTATTTTTTGTTTTGAAAGACTTTGTTCTAAAAAATTTTTTAAGTCAGAATGGAACAAAAGTCTTGATTTTTATCAAAACGAAACATTCGACCAGATCAAAATGAATTTTTTTTAAATATTGTTTTGTGGGAAAATTTGTTTTAATTTGGAACAAAACAAAATTTTAAAATGGTGGATTTTCCCATAGAACAGAAAAAGTTTTGACCACCTCTAGCCACCAGAGCTGTGAAGGTATGTTCCTCTGCCGATATAGCCTACAATCAGCTGATGGCTATGGGGAGCCTGGGGAAAGATAAGGGATGAAAACCTGGCCCCACTGAAACTCTCATTGACGTCAGTGGGGCCAGGATTTTATCTAAAGTGTCCGCTACTACGAAGCCCTGTGGAGCAACTGACAGCTAGTCATTTTTAGTCCTGGTGCTGCAACTCCGATGGAGAGGGAACTGTCGAGGAAAAGCCAGTAATGATTGCTGAGAAGTTTTACAGAGAATGCAGAAAATTCTGGTTTTGAATTATTCAGACAAAATCTTTGAGAACCGTTATGTATGCTTGATCCAACGGAGCATAATTCTATACCTGGGAATCCTATTAATTAAAAATTCCACTAGGACAAAAAAATGTATTTAAGGTCACTTCCTGGAGTCCAGTCTTGAAAGCGTCCTGATAAAAACTCCACTACAATGCTTCTCTTCACCAAAGCCATTTCAGATGTCTTGGCATTTTTTTCTCCAGTGTTGGTTCACTGGAGAATTGGTTTATCTTGGAGAACTCTTAATTAAAAATGTATAATTTCTTGATGGATATCTGTGTATCAGTTCTTAAGTAGGAATCCTGTTTTGAAAATCTAAGTTGATGTACATATGTAGTTTCTTGTCTGCCAATACATTTTTTGGAAGTCATTGTTCACACAATGATCTCTTTTGCTTCCTCCTTAGTTGGCACTCTCACTTAGAGCATAGTAAACAAGAAAGTCTGACCTCAGGTGTGGGGCCTTCATGATGTTTGGTATGACATCCTTTCCACAGAGAGAGAATATTGCGCATTATTTTCCCATGACTCCTCATATTTATAAAATCATAGAAATGTAGGGTTGGAAGGGACCTCAAGAGGTCATCAAGTACATCCCACTGCGCTGAGGCAGGACCAAGCAAGCTTAGAACATCCCTGATAGGTGTTTGTCTAACCTGTTCTTAAGAACCTCCAATAGTAGGGATTCCATAGCCTCCCTTGGAAGCCTATTCCAGAACTTAACTACTCTTATAGCCAGAAATTTTTTCCGAATATCTAACTTAAATCTCCCTTGCTGCAGAATAAATGCATTACTTCTTGTCCTACCTTCAGTGGACATGGAGAATAGTTGATCACTGTCCTCTTTATAACCGCCCTTAACATATTTGAAGATCATTATCAGATGCCCCATCAGTCTTCCTTTCTCAAGACTAAATATGCCCAGTTTTTTAACCTTTCCTCATAGGTCAGATTTTCTAAACTTCTTTATTACTTTTGTTTCTCTCCTCTATACTCTCCCCAGTTTATCCACATCTTTCCTAAGTGTGGTACCCAGAATTGGATACAGTACTCCAGCTGAGGCTTCACCTGCCTGTGCTGAGTAGACCGGGACAGTTACCTCCCATGTCTTACACATAAACCAGAATGATGTTAGCCTTTTTCGCAACTGCATCACATTGTTGACTCATATTCAACTATAACTAGATCCACTAGAACTTCCAGATCCTTTTCAAATGTACTATCACCTAGACAGTTATTCCCCATTTTGTACTTGTGCATTTGATGTTTCCTTCCTAAGTACTTTGCTCTTATCTTTACTGAATTTCATCTTATTGATTTCAAATCAATTCTCAAATTTGTCAAGGTTGTTTTAAGTTCTAATCCTGTCCTTCAAAGTGCTTGTAATCCCTCACAGCTTGTTGTCATCCACAAATTTTATAAGCGTACTCTGCACTTAATTATCCAGGTCATTAATGAAAATATGGAATAGTAGCAGGTACCCAGGAGTGACCCTTGCAGGATCCCACTATAGATGCTCTCCCAGCTTGACTACGAACCATTGGTAACTACTCTGTGAGTATGGGTCTTTCAATCAGTTTTGTACTCACCTTATAGTAATTTCAGCTACCCCACGCTTCTGTAATTTGCTTGTGACAGTATCACGTGGGAGTGTCAAAAGCCCTACAAAAATCGAGATATGTCACATCTGTTGATTCCCTCCCTATCTACTAGGCCAGTAACCCTGTCAAAGAAGGAAATTAAGTTGTTTGGCATGATTTGTTCTTGACGAATCCATATTGGCTATTCCTTATAACCCTGTAATCATCTAGATGCTTACCAATTGATTGTTTAATTTGTTCCAGTAACTATCCATTTACTGAAGTTAGGCTGACTGATCTATAATTTCTCTGGTCCTCTTTGTTCCCTTTTTTAAAGATAGGTACACCTCTACCCCGATATAACGTGACCTGATATAATACGAATTCGGCTATAACGCGGTAAAGCAGCGCTCCGGGTGGGCGGGGCTGCGTGCTCCGGCAGATCAAAGCAAGTTCGATATAACGCGGTTTCACCTATACCGCGGTAAGATTTTTTGGCTTCCGAGGACAGTGTTCTATCGGGGTAGAGGTGTAATATGTTTTTCCTTCTTCACTCCTCTGGGGCCTCAGCGGTCCTCCATGAGTTCTCAAAGATAATTGCTAACAGTTCAGAGATTGGTTCAGCTAGTCTTGTAAGTGTCCTAGGATGAATTTCATCAGGCCCTGCTGACTTGAATACATCTAACTTATCTAAATAGTCTAACCTGTTCTTTCCCTATTTGGCTTTCATTTCTTTCTTCTTGTTGTTAATATTATTTGTGTTGTTTGTCTGGTCATCGTTAACAATTTTAGTGAAGACTGAAGCAAAACTGGCATTAAATACCTCAGCCTTCTTGATGTGATCAGTTATTAACTCTCCTTCCCCTATAAGTAGAGGATCTCCACTTGTCTTCATCCTTTTCTTGTTCCTAATGTATTTAAAGAACAACTTCTTCTTCCCTTTTATGTCCCTTGCCACGTGTAATTCATTTTGTGACCTAGGCTTTCTGATTTTGTCCCTACATACTTGTGTTATTCTTTTTGTTCTCCTTCCTAATAATTTGTCCATGTTTCCACTTTTTATAGGATTCCTTTTTGATTTTTCAGGCCATTAAAGAGCTCCTGATGAAGCCATATTGGTCTCTTAATAGCTTTCCTTTGCATCTGGATAGTTTTACATTGTGCCTTTAATATTGTCTCCTTGAGAAACCACCAGCTCTCCTGAACTCCTTTAGCTCTTAGATTTTCTTCCCATGAGACCTTATCTACCATTCTCTGGATTTATTAGTCTGCTTTTTCAAGTCCATTGTCTTATTCTGCTGCTCTTATTCCTTCCTTTCCTTAGAATCATGAAATCTATCATTTCATCATTTTCACCCAAATTGCTTTCCACCATCAGGTTTGCAACCAATTCCTCCCTATTTGTCAGAATCAAGTCTAAAATGGCTGTCCTTCTGGTTCCTTCCTCCATTTTCTGGAGAAAAAAAAAGTTGTCCTCTATACATTCTAAGAACTAATTGGAAATTTTGCATTTTGCCATATTACTGTTCCAACAGATGTCTGAGTAGTGGAAGTCCCCCATTACTACCACTCTTGTGTTTTGTATATTTCTGTTATTTGATCTAGAAATGCCTCATCCACCTTCTCTTCCTGATTTAGTGATCTGTAGTAAACCCATATCATGACATCAACCCAATTTTTCCCCTTTTATCTTTACTCAAAGACTTTCAACTGGTCTGCCTCTCACCTCCTTTTGGAACTCAGAACAAGTGTATTTATTCTTGATGTATAATGCAATACTTACTTACTTTTTCCCCTGCCCATCCTTCCTGATCCCCTGTATACCAATGTTCTGGTAATGAGAACATGATCTTATGTTGATTCTTATATGCCAGAAAAGAATGCTGGTACCTGAACAATGGGAGAAAAAGAAAGGCGTGTAACTGACTTCAGCTCTGGCTGGCAAAGCAACAAGTCACAAGGCAGCAAGTAGCCAAGAAAGTAATTAAGATAATTTATAGTATCATAACATTGTTAACATGTCGAGAAAGGTGCACTGAGTGAAGGCCACTGTGCCAGATTTTAATTGAAAATTAAAGTGATTTCATTTATCTGTCATATAATGTATGTACAGATTTGATTTTCCCCATTTCCACAACCTAGGGAGGTTATGGAATCTCCGTCATTGGGGATTTTTAAGAACAGGTTGGACAAACACCTGTCAGGGATGTCTAGATAATACTTAGTCCTGCCTTGAGTGCAGGGGACTGGACTAGATGATCTCTCGAGGACCCTTCCAGTTCTATGATTATTATCAGCTACCCTTATTATACTGTAGCATTTGCTTCTCTAGTTTTAAATACTCCTCAAAACTGGCAATTTCTACAATTTTTTTAGAACTGTCTCGAGCTTTCATATTTAGAACCACTTTTATGAGATCAGGTTAGAGTACAATGGAATTCAAGGTGTCTGTGCCTTTGACTTAGTACGTCATATAACACCAAATATTAAGGTTGTTATTTAAATACTATGCTTACAGGAGACCAGCACATCGGATAACCTTTTTTTATTATTCTGAGACTGTATTACTTCCTAGTACAATTTTGTCATTTACTTTAAACTACTGAAAAAGCTGCACAGGTGTGTAATATTTAGGTTCAAGAAAATGAAATGGAAACATTTAGATCCATGTGGGCTACTGCTCTTTACTTTGTGTTAAAAGGCTATTTGGCTATATATTTGTTCAAATGAGAGGTTTAATGAAAGCAGTTAATTAAATGACTTGCTTAGACAGTTTTTGCTAAAAACAGCAAAAGCTAAGGAAGAATAATCTGGTAGATTTGCAAATGGCTCTTGCCAAGATGCCTGTAAGTAATATAGTAATTTATTTTTTTTGCTTACTTCTTTTATTATCCTCACAATAAATTGGCAATGGGACCCTTTTTTATTTCAAGAACAAGGGTGTTTAAGGCCTTCTTTTGTAGATGTCCTCTAGAACCGTGCAATGAAACTCAATACCTTTTACTTATTTCCCTAGATACTCTAATCCCTCCCTGCTTGACAAGTATCTTTAGCTGTTCTTCCCTTTTGTCTCCACAGCAACATGAATCCCTGCAGGAATTATTTGCTTCTAAATTGCAGGTGCACTTGTGTAATGTTTCACTGGTTTGAGCTCTTAACTTGAAGACTTGTTCACAAAATGGTGACCTCTCCTTTTACAGCACTTGATGTTGGGCATTGTTTATATACATTAAAAGCATATAACCCACTATGTTTCCTAATATGCAGTACCTGTTTTTCAGTATCTGTTGTTGTTTTTCAGTTATCAGGAGCTTGCTTTTAGACTGGCAGTGAGGAACTAAAGCCAGAATGTATGAGCCATTCTTTCATCGGCTTAGAAATAAAACGATATAAAAAGAACCCCAAATGTATTGATGGAAAGTATAATGATACTCAGCAGTGTCATTGGCCAGTATTTTCAAACCTGGCTGCTTTCACATAAATCTGTATTCCAGCACCTGATTTTCATAGATGTTGAGCACCTGCAGCCCCCATTGACTTGTCAGGCTAATTATATTTAGGTGCCTATATATGGATTTAAGAGCCTAACTTTTGGTGCACAGGGTAAAATTTTCCAAAGCACCTTTGTCACTTAGGCATTTTTGAAAATGGGATTTATGCACCTGAGTTACTGACAGCCAGTTTTTTAAAGCTATTTAGGCCCTTATAACTGCAAATAAGGGCCTAACAGGATTTTCACAAACACCAATCTGCATCTTCAGGTGCCTAAATACCTTTAAAAATCTGGCCCTTTGGCACTTTTGGAAATGTCACACACAGACTTGAACATTTTGGCCACTAAATTTATGAAATTGACATAATTTCCATTATTGGGGGTTCATAACTTGGCTAGAAGAGATACTTTGGACTCTTGATATACAAAATCTTATTTTAGATATTTAAAAAAAGATGTATTTTACTAATCAGTGTTAAAGAAGGACAAATAATAGAAAAATGTTTACTGGGTTTTCATGCTTTCCATATGACCCTATAACTTAAAAATAGCCTTCTATTTAAAATGACATTGTTCTTATGATTAGTGTGATAAATAAATTGCTTTTGGAACACAGGAGTTGCCATGTTGGAGCTCTCTAGTGGTCAGTCTAGTCCAACCTCCTGGTCTGGTCTCCAGCTATGAATTTGTCAGTTCTTACCTAATGCCTGCAGCCTGGACAAGAGCCGGCATCTGGTCTGCCAGCGCCACAGTTACACCCCTGTGACGTTCCTCACCGTCTTCTCTAGTATTGCCCAACCTAAATGTTTTTGTGTCTTCTGCTAATTTTGACATCTCATTCTTCACCTCCTTTTTGAGATCATTAAGAATATGTTAAACTACACCAGTCCTAGTACTGAATCTTGTGGCACTCCACTGCTAACCCTTTGCCAGGTTGAAAACTGGCCATTAATTCCTACTCTGTTTTCTGTCTCTATGAATGCTTACTTCCCTTGATTTCATTTTGTGAGGGATTTTGTAAAAAGTTGTTTTGATAAACTAAGGGTGGTATTTTCAAAAGCACTCAGCATTGACTTAACTTTGATCCCATTAAAGTCAATGGAGTGCATTGACATAAATGAGAGCAGAGTTAAGCCAATGCTTGAGCACTTTTGAAAATCCCAACCAAAATAATTTCAAGTGGTTCTCCCTTATCAGCTTTTTGCTGACATGCTCAAAAATTTCTAATAAATTCAAGAGGCACAGTTTTCCTTTAGAGAATGCAGGCTGCTTTACCCCTTGTTGTATCTTGTTCTTCTAAGTGTTTTAGAATTCTACTTTTAATTATTCTTTCAACCAAATTATCTGATAATGGGGTAAAGCTGACTGGTCTCCAATTCCCATTTTTGTATTTAAAAAATAATTAAAATGTCAAAGAATATGAAGGTTTAAACGTGGGACAACATGTCAACTACTTATTGTAAGGGCTTTCACTGTGCAATTATGTTTTATTATATGCACAGGAAGCGACACCTATCATTAAGACTGCCGAACACTTCCCATCGTAAGACCTGGTTTTCCGTTGCTTATAATTAGGGCTCCGTGTCTGTCACAGAGGTTGCGGAAGTCACGGATTCTGTGACTCTCTGTGACCTCCGTGACATCTGCAGCGACCAGTGTGGCTGACCCCGGGGCCGCCCAAGCAGCTAGCCCCAGGGCCAGCTACTCTGGTGGCCCCGGGGACAGCCACACCGGCCGCTACTGGAGTGGCTCCACAGCCAGCTGCTTAGGGAGCCCCACAGCTGACCGCACCGGCCGCTGCTGGAGCTGTTCTGGCGGCAGCCGCACTGGCCCTTACTCAGGCGGTCTCTGGGATGGGGACTGCCTGAGAAGCTGCTGATGCGGCTGGCCCCGGGCACTGCCTGAGCAGCCGTCCTGGGGGCGGTGGAAGCAGTCACAGCTTGGTGGCCCCCGGCAGTGGTCCCATGGACGGCCAGAGCAGCAGCGGGGAGACGGGCATTGCAGCTGCTGCTAGGGTGGCCCCTGGCAGCTGGTGCCACTGGCCCTGCACTCCCTCCCCCAAGCAATGCCTTCCTCCCAGGGCAATCCCCCAGAGCACCAGCCCTCTGGGGGTCCTCCAGAGCAGCGGCTCCCGTGTCTCCCCCCAGCAGAGGCCCCCCAGAACAGCAACCCCCCGGCTAACATTTAGTCTGGAATATTTATAGTAGAAATCATGGACAGGTCACAGGCTGTGATTTTTTTGTTTATTGCCCGTGACTTGTCCATGACTTTTATTAAAAATACCCATGACTAAATCGTAGCCTTACTTATAACTTTGCAAAACTTTCGTGTTGCGATTTTGTGTTCATTTTCTCTGCCTCAGGCTGAATTGTTCTAGAAAGTTTCTACAAAAAGAGTTCAGCCTTTTCTTAGTACAAGGTTATAGAAAAATACTTTGTTTTGCTCATGTTAATGAAGTAGTTGTAAGAAATTATTTTAGATGCTCTAGTGTCTTCATGCCTGGGAGAAGGGTCTTCAAATTTGGCAGGGAGGCCATCCTAGTGTCAGGGATGTGCCTTTCATTGTTCCTGAGAAAAAATGCCCAAATTTGACCAGATTATCAGCCTTTGTAAAATCTCAGTCTGCACATGCTTGTTAGAATCTGCAGGCTAGAATCTCTGAAGATTCCGTCTGTACTGAGCATGCTCCAGCCCCTCACATCTTCTAAGTGTGACTGGACTGTAGGTAGGGCCCTACCAAATTCACAATCCATTTTGGTCAATTTCACGATCATAGGATTTTAAAAATCATAAGTTTCATGATTTCAGCTATTTAAATCTGAAATTTCACAGTGTTGTACTTGTAGGGTCCTGACGCAAAAAGGAGTTGTGGGGGGGGTCGCAAGGTTATTGGGGGGAGGTTGCAGTACTGCTACCCTTACTTCTGAGCTGCTGCTGCTGGCGGCGGCGCTGCCTTCAGAGATAGGCAGCTGGAGTATGATGGCTGCTGGCCGGGATCCCCGCTCTGAAGGCAGCAGTGCAGAAGTAAGGGGTAGCATGGTATAGTATTACCACCCTTACTTCTGCGTTGCTGCTGTCAGGGTACTGCCTTCAGAGCTGGGCTCCCAGCTAACAACTGCCGCTCTCCGGCCACCCAGCTCTGAAGGCAGCGCAGAAGTAAGGGTGGCAATACTACAACCCCCCCCTAAAATAACCTTGCGATCCCCCTGCAACTCCCTTTTGGGTCAGGACTCCCAATTTGAGAAACACATGGTTTCCCCATGAAATCTGTATAGTATAGGATGAAAGCACACAAAAGACCAAATTTCACAGGGGAGAAACCAGATTTCACAGTCGGTGATGCGTTTTTCGTGGCCGTGAATTTGGTAGGGCCCTAACTATAGCAAGAGGATGACAGTTTCATGATTAAGTTGAATGCTACCCTGGAGAATTGGATTCTATGTCGACCTCTGCCACAGAGTTCCTGTGTGATGCTAGGCAAGTCACTTAAACCAAAATGTTCATAGTTGCCCAATATGAGAGACCTGGGGGCAGATTTGCAGAAGTGCTGAGCACTGACACCGGCAGCCAAACTCAGTTGGAGCTCTGCTTTTGACATATTAAGTGCTATAAAAATGCTATAAAAATATTCTGAAAATTCAGGTCCTACGTGTCTCCTATTTGGCCATCAGAATTGGTGAATGTTTTTGAGAATTTGGGCCTTAATCTCTCTCTGAGCTTCAGTTCCCACAGTAAAATGGGGATAAAAACACCACCCAATCTCACAAAGGTGTTGTAAAGATAAATTACGTAATGTTTGTGAAGCACTTGGATGTTATGGTTAGAACATCCTAGAAGTGCTGCGGAGGAAATTATTAATATTTCATTCAGTGCAATGTTGGAATGGATAAGGTGGCCTGGGGCCACACAGTGAGGATAAAAAGAAATATTAAATAACTACACATTTACTGAATGAGGTAGATTTCCTGTAGAAAAATAATATGGGGATCATGTAATTAAAGGCAGTATCAGAGTGAGAGGGAAAATTAAAGTTTCACAAGCAACCTTAAAACTGTCATTTCCTAACTATTGAGTGCCTAACTTTGCATCCTTAATGTTATTTTAACTTGGTTCTTTCAATGTAATTTAGTATGTACATTACAGTAGCACTCAAGATTGGAGCCCCCATTGTGCTAGGTGCTGTACAGCATCCATGAAGAAATGGTCCCTCCCCCAAAGTGCTTACAATCAAAGATGATAAGTGATGTATGAAGGGGGCAGAGGGACAGATTTATACATTGAAACATCAGTAATTTGTATATCAGTTTCCAGTTATTGTCCTTATAACTGTATGTAAATTGCCAAGTATCTGAATATTATGGATCTTGACGATTAATGGTATTCACTCACACCCACAGTAGCAGCTCCAAATGCAGATGGCGTACTGTATGTTTTAAAATGCAGACGAATGGATTGGGTCTGATTTTCATTTACACTAAAGCCACTTTACAACACTCTGAGTATAAAGGGGCCTTAAAATGGGAGAAAATTATATTTATACCCACTTTAAGGACCTTTTGCACTGTTGTGTAAAATGTCTTTTGTGTAAATGAAAATCAGGCCTATAATCTGTATAAATATATGCACGCTGTTACATTCAGGTTATTTATTACATTGTGCCCAAAGTATGCATGGAGATTTATAGTAGATGATCCATAATCCAGAATTAAACTATTAATATGCATTTATAGAGTGGCAGCCATAACCTTGAAATTCCTTGGTTTAAGTATGACCTTTCACTTTGTTTGAATATATTTTTTTAAATGTATGAATAACAAATTAACATTAGTAGATAAAAAGCATACCATTTCCTTGTAGCACTTATATCTATCCATATTTAAGTTGTACAAAGCCTTGAAGATTATAAGGCTTAATCATTCATAATATTTATTTGTTTTTAAATGTCAGATCCAGGTTAGTTTAATATATTGTCGGAGCCCACGTTGTTAATCAAAATGCAGTGGGACAGATTCTCTTGATATGTGTCAAAAAGCACATGCAATTGAGAAAATGGCAGAATCTCTTGGTGCTTAGATTCTGGCCCACACAAATGAATTGCTCTGTGGAACCTGCTGGGGATGGCATTGAAAAATCTGCTGTTCCATTGACGAACCCTACTCATTCCAAGAAATCCATTACAGGAAGTGGATGTACTCTCCTCGTTGCCAGGAATCCATTACAGGAAGTAGATGTACTCTCCTTGTTGCCAGGAATCCATTACAGGAGGTGGCTAGAGTATTGCAGGCCACGAGGCTCTCTCATGCCACGGTGGCCTCGCCGTCCAGCTATTTTCCTTTGGCGACTGAGCCACAAACAGCACTGACAAAGTTGGGATAGCCTTATTTCAACCATCCCGCCAGCGGGACTGCTTCCTGCCTTTGTCGCATGTTATGTAATGGCACATTGGGAGGAACCGGTCACTCATGAAAACGCTATATCCTGCTTTGGGCAGTGCTCAGCAGGTGTGGGACTCTGCTCTAAGCATAACCTACACATTGTTGCTAAGGGTCTGTCCTTTTCCTAGCATGCACTGAAGCCATGTGAAAGCAGTAATTGTAGTTGTCCACTGATATTCATCAGCTGTCTGAATAACTGCACATTTCCAGCATGCATTGTGTCTGTCTGAATATGCGCTTTGGCCCCAATTCTGCAAACCACTGAAGCACATGTCTAAATCCATTCCTATTCAGCAAAGCATTTGAAATCAATGGAAGTCGAATGTGTGCTTAAAGTTAACGTTGCTTTGCTAAAACAGGGACTTTATTTCTGCTTTGCCTTCTCTTTACTTGCACTATCTTAACTTTGCATGGGTGTGGTGAGCCATATGTTTACTAGAGAGACAGAAAGATATAGCCATGTTTAAACTCCCACATGAAGATAACACAAGGGTCTTCCTTCTACCGTTGCTGTCTATCAGCAACAAACAACTTTATTTGTATAAGTGAAGCCTCGGAAGGGTTCCGCTTGAGGGTCTGATGCAGGAATGTCAGCCAGGCCCTCTTACGAAAACATCTGCTGAATCTTAACCTTATCCAAGAATTTGAATTAGCGATCCAGATTGTGGCTGGCACTAATGGAGCTCTACAGGGATTAAAGGGGGAGTAAGATCATCTTCACTTACCAGCATGGCCTCCCCAAAACTTGGGTTCAGATGTGAGGGGAAGAACAGGAACTGCACCCCTGAGAAGGTGGGCAGAGAGTGGGCACAGCCTTGGCTCCATCCCCTCTGTAGTGCCAGCAGGCAAAGCTGAACTGGCACGAGTGAAAGCAATCTGCATCTAGTGACATGTATAACTTCCTAAGGGCAGGGGGGATCAGAGAAGGAATTTTAACTCTATAGAGCTTTGTTTTCCCCAGAAAATTAGGTCATGTGGGTGGGAGCACTAACTAGAGAACCTGCAGTGACTGACATGGTATTACACTCAAGGTTGACAAGGACTATTGTGTTTAACTTCATGCCAGCTACTACAGCTAGCCAACGCTATGTCAAACACAACAGCCCTCCTCTACTCAGAGTGCTAAGTCATGCTTAACACTGTGTTCATTACTATGACTCCTCAAGGCCGTTTTCTAACACAACCTAATTAGCAAGTGAAGGCAAGGCCTGAGTCAGTTCCTGCCATGGCGCACTTCTGAGGCAGCATAGATACATGCTTCCTCATACCCAAGTCATTGAGCAAAGGCTCAGTCTAGCTCTAGGATGACTTTCAAGTTAAGTGGTGACTGAAGTAATTTATGCCATATAGCTCTAGGGACACAGATCATAATTATTTGTATTGTATTTCTTATCTGTATTATGATGTAGCCCAGAGATCCCCAATCAGATTCAGGGCCTCATTGTGCTGGATTCTGTACAGCTAAAACAAACTTCTCAGGAATAGATTGGGAAACCCTGTTGGATGTAAACACTAATTATAACAGTACATTTCAGCAAAATCAAATTGCAAGTATATCTAACTGAACTTCAGCAAACTCATGCTGATCTATGTTTTGCATTTTGTTTTTACTTCTTTAGTCCACACCTGAAGTTTAACAATCTGACCCTGATTTCAACTCATGGGCTTCCAGGAAAAAATCCACCAGACTCTAAGAACAGAGGATTTTTAATTCACAGGTTTGATTTAATTTCTAAATATTTGTGATAGTTTCAAAGGAAAATATAATACATGTGAATTTTTTTGTGACTTTGTAGTACAATTCAGCATACATATTTACAGAAATGTGTATTTTCCTCAAGTCTTAGCGCTTATAATAAGAAACTAAAATACAAACATGATCAGAAAAAATAAAAACATAATCAGAAAAACTCTCCAGGTTGGGATTCAACACAGTTCTGTTGTGATCCTCAATTATTGATGTGCTTTCTCAAAGGCATTCTCCACGTCTCCTGAACTGCCACACCTTGTGGATATATGTATCCGTACCTACAAGTGATGGAAAGCCATGTCACAGAGATCATTTTTACCTCTTGCCAGAAGGAATTCCACTGCCAGAGCCTTTCCCTGCTGCCACCCACTGCCAGAGCCTTTCATTGCCACATGTAGTGACACACTGCAGTGTGGACGCAGCCTACCTTTCACTAGGGCATGTAGCTACATGTACCCTACACACCCCCATAAGTGTAGGCAACACTTTAGGTCTTTGTCTTCAGGGAGTATGTCAGTACAATGCTAGGTGCCAACCCAACTAATAGGACAAGACAAAGGCAAAGAAGATTTGAATTTAATAGATAACCCACATCCCTATATACATGTTTCATATATAAACAAATATTTCCAGTGACATTTACAAAATATCTACATCTATAGAAAATTGTAGTTCATAACTGTGTAACCAGAGCTAGTTGTTTAATTTGAAAATAGATAAATAATGGATCTGAATTAATTTAATTAAGGAGCAGCTGGAAATTAAAACGATCTTTGGTGGGATTTTAAAAGCTCCTAAGTGATTTTGGAACACAAGTCTCATTGACTGTCAATGACATTTGTGCTTCTAAATCACACGTGTGCTTTTCCAAATCCTACCTCTCTTTATTATTCACTTTATAGAAAGTCCTTCCTCTTCCCTTTATCCTATTTGTTCATTTCCGTCTCTTATTTGTGTCCTGTCAGAACTTACGGCCAGATTTTCAAGAGCATTGACCATCCAAAACTCTCCTCAAAGTGAATGGCAGATGTGTATGCTGAGAACCTCTGAAAATCTGCACATTAGATCACAGAGCTCGTCAGGGCTCTTGTTTCTGTGAAGCATGTATCCCATTTCTGGGTACTCTAATAACAATAATAATTAATAATCATTAGCAATCAGACCTGTATTTGAATATGAATATTTATAAATATGAATATTTATATTTAATAGTAATCTTTAATATTAATATAAAATATGGCAGTATTGGTACTAATAATAATCGTTGTTATTACATTGTTCCTTTTCAACTTTCTCTGTTTATTGTTTATAATGCCAAGGAACTTAGGGGTTCAAACTTGATCAGGATCCCATATTTTTTAGTCACGCTGTGTTTGGGAACTGGTCCATAGCTCACTGAAATCAGTGGAATAACTCTCATTGCATTTATATTGGGCCTTTTTCCACTATACACCAAATAAAAAATAAAGTTGTTCTAGAGGCACTCAATGCTGATGTGCTTTGTTTGCTAAATGGAATATTTTATTCCTGGCGGCAGTGACTCCAGCTCACAGAATGAGTGAGTTCCAGGCTTTGCACATTGCTTCAAAAGGATAAAGTAGTGCTACAGATTGGTCCTAGATTCTTTTTAAATGTGGCATCTGCGTTTCACCTTAATCAGTCAGTTATCTTGCCAACATTTTCTGATGTATATTTCCCCATAAAGACCTTACTTCACAAGCTTGATGTTGAAAGGTCTATGACTTCTATCTAGAACATCCATTCAGCTTTCTATTTCATTCAAAAGCCACTGTAATTTGGATCTTCAGGGTCCATCCCTTCATGGTCCTGTAAGCAGCTTGTCTTTACAAGTAGCACAAACCTCCAACTGTTCTAGAAGAACCTTGTGGAGTTTAAGAGATGATTTTCCCTCTTCCGGTGTGAGGATCTGGGTTCAAGCCAGACAAGTAAGGTGTTCTGTCACCACCTACCCTGTAGTCCTGGGTGCCTTTGTACTGTGCAGCTTTGGTTCAGAGCCCTGATACCAACAGCCTGATCATTACCACACTGATCTCACCCTGGCTTCCACCAGCTTGGTTGCTCCTTGCACGGTAACACCAACACCTTTCCAGTCCCAAGTTCTCCCCAAATAACACCTTTCTCTGCAGTGCTCAGCCCCTCTGACTGTAGCATTCACAAAATCTTATCAAGTTCACTGCTCCTTTAAAGAGACACAGCAGCTTATTAACTTAACTGGGGTTGACAGACTTTCCACTTCAAACAAAGCACTGAGTTGGTTTATAGGTAAAGTAAAACAAGTTTATTTACAAAAGGACATAGGTTTAAGTGATACCAAGTAGAAAGAATAAAGATAAAAATGGTTACAAACAAAAGTAAAATGTGTTTATAAGACTGAAACTTAACTTAATTAGTTATAGTTCTAGTTCAATATAGTTTCCCTACTTAAAGCAACTTCTCCAGCATGACTGGCTTTTCCAGCCAGGATCAACCCTTACAGATTCAAAGAGCTGGCTGCTTTGTTCCCTCAAGAGATGAATAATTTAGGGTTCAATCTCCCTCTCTTCAGAGTCCCACAAACCTCTGAAATGTATTCTTCTATAGGGTCTCCCCACATAAAGTTCCTTTCCCCTGCTGGGTGTGGACACCATGCTGTCTGATGCAGACTCCATGCTGGTTCCTCCCCATTGTTGATTTTTACAATGCAAATGATTTCTTCCTGCAACCTCCAATACAAATGAATAGGCCATTGAATTTGACCACACCTGGTTTGAGGTGTTGACCTCTTTCCTTTGTCTGGAGAAAAACTGTTTATGAACTCTTCCTAACATGCCTGGTTTAAGCATATTTTAGTCACATATTTCCAGCATATCTGTAAAGTTCTTTGTGGGTAAACCATACAGACATCACTCAATATTAATAATCAGAGGGTTATTAGTTTTCCAATTATATATTACATGCCACCTTTTGGATAAATATCATGACAACAGTGTGTCATCTGGCATCGGGGTGCTCTTAGGGTCACATCTGGGTTTTTGTAAGGGAAGTATCAAGACTCAGAGGATTTGAAGAGCAGCCAGCCACATGGAGTTCTCCACATACTTCCACAAGCCACTATTGCAAAGACTCAGCCCTGTGCAATAATTCAGATTATTATAGTTTCCAGGTTGAAAATGCTTTCTCCCTGGTCTCCTAGATATTTTATGGGAATAGGTCTATAGATTGTCTGTTGTTTAGGTATTTTATCTTCATATATGAGAGAGAAAAGCAATTTGGGGAGGAGTGTTTTTCTTCACACCAGTCTGTAAAGCAGTGAGCACACTGTTAGTGTGATATAGTTGAGACTTTGGGATTTCTTATAATTTGAATGAATAAGGGTGCTAAAGAGGCTCCGTTTCTTTCTGGTTTTGCTAGAAAGATCCCTTTGTAAACAGCAGCTTCTAAATCTTTGATACCCTCTCTAGAAAATACTGGACTGTCACATATCTATTTAAGGAGGCTAGATTTAAAACAGGCAATTACCCCCTCCCCCATAGACTTTGGTGCAGCAAAAATAGATCTTGGCCAATATTTTCAAAAGCAACCAGTGATTTGGGGTGCCTACCTTGAAACACCTTAAAAGGGTCTTATTTTCAGAAAATACACAGCACCCACTTACTGAAAATCAGACTCCTTTGAGGTGTCTCAGCTGGACATAAAAAATTGAGGCAATCAAAATCACAGGTCATTTTTGAACATCTTGATCAAGCTTATCACCATTATCTTCAGTTTATACCTTCCATCATACTTCTGTAACAGCACTAAAGGCAATGGTGTTATACTGAGGGCAGAAGTTGACCTACAAAATTTTAATTATTGAGATAGTGTGTGAGCCAGAAAGAACCAGCTTTGCTTTCAGAACCTAGAGTGAGTTTGTGTGTCTGACTGGTGGGGGAGGGGGGGGAATAGTAAAATGAGCAAATTTGATATGGAGTCATTGAGACTCAATAAATGTGGCACCCCTGAGAGGAAAACCACCTTTTAAGATCTAAGCACTAAGATGAATGTCTGCTGGTAGTCTCCTATCTTCCAAAATAGATGAATTTCTATATACAAATGTCATCTGTGGCACCAAAGTCCTGTTTTCACAAGAATTTTAAGAGGTTGTCGCATTTACTTTCATTGAGACTCAGGCTCCTAAGGGCCAGATTTTCAAAGGGAATTAGGTGCCTAACCTGCTTAGGTGCTTTTGAAAATCCCATTAGGCATTTATCTACATCTTTAGCTGCCTAAATACCTTTAAAAATCTGTCCCTGAGTGCCTAATTCACTTTTGAAAATGGGATGAAGGCTCCTACATAACTGGTACTTTTAAAAATTTTATCTAAAGCGTAGGTTTTATCATTCACAGTGTCATTGGGCCATCAGTCTTTATGAAAACCTTGAACAAAATAAATAAATATGACACTTGCTAAGAGTTAGGATAGAAGTAGTGAGTCTGTCTGAACAAAACAACTGAGTAATCTGAGTAAACCTCTTTCCTCACTTACCACCAAACAGTCAAGAGTAAAAAAGGCCTCTATGGCTGCAATTGCTAAATGGAAGAGGGCTTTGTTTATAGAAGAATTGCACGTAAACTGTTCTTTGTTGCATTGTATATAAATTAATTGCTTTCAAAATTCCTCCTCTCCTTAAGGGTTGGGAATGAATTGCTTGTCAGTCAGACCCTGTGTTTATGAGGATTATCAGACATACACTTTCAAGAGAGAGAGAGATTTTCATTTGCCTGCTAATTTCTTCCTCTTGGCGCATATGATAATCTCCCTCTCCCTCCTGTGAATGGCATCTCTTTGGTTGCTTCATACAGCATTTTGAAGGTTTCTTTAATGTCATTACAATGTTTTTCATCCTTACCATTTTGGAAGAGCTCATCTGGAGAGGGAAAGCAGAAGAGCAGATCTGATGATATCTCTGCCCTTTACTGGCATTTCTGCCTTTGTAGCCGTCTTTGTAGTTGTAAACACTATCAGAGCAGGGCTATGTAAGACAGTAGTTATACTAGTGGTTAGTGGTCTCACCACAGCTGTTACTGGTGGAGCTGAACTAGTGGTAGCAAAAGTAGGAATATTTTAGCAAAAGGGCATTTTGTAGAGACAGCCAAAGAGAGGAAATTATCAGGTAAGAAAAACAGTTTCTTTTACAGATACAAAACTCTGCACGGTGCATCAGACTGCAAATTTGAACCATAGTAAAGTATATATTTCTGACTTGTTTTTAAACTCTGTTGTAGTGTGGCCTGACGCTGGGAGGAATTATTTGGTTTTAACAGGAACTTGTCAGTTTGTAACTGAGTGTTTCATAATGAATAATCTCTCACTATAGGCTTTAGTAAGCTCACAGCAAGACAACAGACTTGAACCACTAGGGGACTTGAACCAACTCACCAGATGTCTAATTAATGCCTGCTGTCAGCTGCTAAAATGTCACTTATAGATATTCTTTCTTCACAGCCACTGTTTTAATGATAAAGATTATGCATTGATGTCACTTTGTTCCTGGGTTAATGTTGTGGTTGGTAAAATGACTGGCATAGACCGAGCTGCCAAACATGTAGTGGTTTCCAAAGGAAAAAAAGTGCCATATGACCACCTTGTTCTCTGTACTGGGCAGCAATACCAGGTAAGATTGTGCACATAGTGAATAAATGAACATTTGATGTTTACAGTGATTAACAATTAATATGTTTGTGGAGAGGGTCACAGTTCAGGGCAGCTGCACCTGTATTTCTCCCCTGATGGTTCAGCAGTCACCTCTCTTGGGTGGGGACCCACATCTCTCTCCTTCTTGTCCACAGCTTTTCCAGGCTGCACAGATCCCTGGCTACACTGTGAGTTGCAAGCTAGGTGGCCTAAACGCCCAGTATCTGTATGTTGCTTTCTCCTGAAGGGCTATAAACAGCGTAATTGCCCACCGTTAAGTTACCACACAGCTCTTTCTAAGCAAGGACATTTATTCTTATGATGAAAATATTACAGAGAAAACATATTAAAATAATAAAACAACCTACAGGCATGCTACTAAGCTTACCTCTGATTACCCCCAACATCAACAAGGGCTTTGGCAAGCAGGGCCGGCTCCAGGCACCAGCTTAACATGCAGTTGCTGGCGGCGGCCAAGGGAGAGGGGTGGCACGTGCGGCAATTCGGGGGCGGCAAGTCCCTCACTCCCTCTAGGAGCGAAGGACCTGCCGCTGAACTGCCATTTGCTGCCGCCGATTGCGATCGCGGCTTTTTTTTTTTTTTTTTTTTTGCTTGGGGCGGCAGAAATGCTGGAGCCGGCCCTGTTGGCAGGTGATCAGTCCATCAAACCCCACCAAGCAGTGGTTACAAATTCATAACAGCTTCAGCTCAGAACAGTCACCCCCATGAGTCTGTGAGTTCCTCCTTTATACAGTTTGGGCCTTTGATGTTGGGATCCTGGGAACAGGTAATCGGCAGACAGTCACCCTGTCCTCATGGTATAGCTTCAATGGGCTGGGTGTTGCATAACTGGAGGTGCTGTGGAGGGTGGAATTGGCATTTCCCCCTAGATATCGCCCAGTAAATCCACTTTACATGTGTTGTCCCAAAAGATCATTCTTTTCTGCTGCATTGTCCAATATAATCCTTTGGTCATCCAGGCCCGCAATGATACATAACCTTGGCATTTTTAGTACAAAAGACTCCAAAGATGGTCAAATTTTATTCAGGAAGGTTTATCACAGGTAATGCAGGAAATTGTCTTATCTGTCACAGTGAGCACAGGAGCAGAGAAGTCCACAGCAAGTCTGTTACCAAAGGCCAACAGCCTATAAAAGGACTTAGGTTTCATCCAACAGTCCTTAATGGAAACTGTTATTGAATTCCCTGGGAATTGTGCTTGAGTAAGAACTGCAGAATTAGGCATTACGATCATGACTTTTGGCAAGGGGTAAGATTTTTGACCAAAATAGTTAAATTGATACAACCTCTAGTGAGGACATATTTACATCGCTATAAAGGTACTTTATTCCTGTATAGTTTATTCCACTTCCTGTATGGAAATAAGCTATACTAGTATAAGCACATTTATATCAGTATAACTGCCTCATCGCTCGGGGGTTGTATTGCTTTAACTGTACTGGTATATTTAAAGTGATATAATTTTTGTGTGTATTCAAGGCAATTTTACCCAAAACTTCCACCAGTGATCGCACAGGTGGGAGCTGTAGGATGAACAAGGTTATGACAGCTTCCAGGCTTTTTACTACCGTGACAATTAAGCCTGCTGCAAAGCAGGTTTAGTTAACATAGCAGTAAAAGTAGGTCCAGACATGGGAACCTTCTCTGCATTAGGGCTTCTATGCAGCTAAACCTGTGGTAGCACTGGTGGGAATTTTTTTGTAAAAACCACCAGCATGCACAAGGCTTGAGAGAATTGCAACTGAATATAATAATAATCCTAAATCCCCACAGGCATATATTACAGTAACAAATACTTTCTTTAAGCATAAAATGAAATATATTTCTATTGGAAATGTAGATTCTGTTTGTTATGCAGTGAAGTCATACAGCATTTACTTTATTGGCCAGAGCCTTAGCCCAGGAGAGAAGGGGAGTCGTCTGGGGCCAGTTCTCAAGCTGCAGTGGTTTTGGCCTCACTGCTGAAGCAGTGCTGGGGCAGCTCTAAATTGCTACACCTGACTGTGGTCCCTAATGGTGAGAATTTGCAGAATGGGGCTGAGCTCTGCTCTGACCCTGACACATGCCCCTTTGTGTGTGGCTGGGCCGCTTTCCATTTTGTACCCTTAGTGCAGTTCTGCTCTCAATAGTGACTCTAAAAAGGGCATTGTGGAGTTCCATGTTTATTGTGCCTCCGACTTCCACATTAAATGTGCTCAGAGGTAAATAAAATGATGTTTCATGCTATCTGTCAGCCCTGCATACGCATCTTGGACTCGGCCAGCCACAGTGGGTTCTTTTTCTTGTGTATCATCACAAGGCAATAAGATTCTAAAACCAAGTTGTGCCCTATGTCACACATGTGCAGCTGCATTGCCTTCAATGAGTTTACACCAGTAACTAATTGTTTTTTAGGTAAAACGCATCAAAAACCTATATTTGTCACTAAAATCAGCAGATCTGACTGAATATGGTTTTTTAGCCTTTTTTTATAGCACTTGTCCCCTTAGTCATAAACATTAATGTTAATCTTCAACCCCTCAGTGAGGTCAGGAATGCACACAAGGAACAGAGCTGTTGAGTAAAAAAGTACCATTTTTACATAGTTGCTTTTCAGAGTAGAACGTCGCTTTGAACAGCTAAATATGTTCACAGTTCAACAGATGGACTAAAAAGTTAAACCAAAATGCACCCTGAACTTGTTTGGATCTCCCTCTTCAGCTTTTACAATGTGAAAGACATCTTTTGGAAGCACCCTACCACCTGCAAAGCATGTTGGGGATAGTAGCTAAGCTGGAGGAGAGAGAGAGAAAAATAAGGAGGGGAAGGGGAAATGCAGAATTTATCTGCCTTTGCTGTTAAAAAGCTCAAGATTTTTTTAAAAGTACAGAAGCTAGGGAGAAGTATTTTATAATCCAATTTCTATTTTATTTACGTAGGGCTAGCTTTTGCCACCCTTATGAGTTGTACCTTACTTGGCAAGTAGTGGCATTGATTTCAATAGGTCTGCTGATTTAAGATGCTATTCAGTATGAATGAAAGTGGCAGAATGTTTCCTTATTGGGTAAATAAGATATGGAGATGCCACATCTGTGTTTCATGTGACTAGATCACATGAAGCCAGGTGGCCAATGAGAGCTTTTTCTTTCTTCAATAAAATTATGGTTTAATTGGTTACTGTAATAGTAATGTTAAACTATTCAAACTTTCATGTAATTTTTATCTTACACACACAAAAAATTGTAGCCCTCTCTCTCACACAGAATTGCTCCAATTTTAGAAATTTTAGTTTTGCTGTGAAAAGGAAAAAAGAGCTTGTTGTAGTTAAAATTTTGCTTGTGAAAATTCTTACTGTATGTTAAACAAATAATTACCAAGATGCTTTATCTGCATATTTATACAATTCTGGTAGCCAATTGTTGTGAAGTCCCTTTTAGTCTGTACATTATTCACATTTTTGTTGTTAATTTTCTTATGTTCACTTCTTAACACCACTGTTTTAAATGAACACTTATTAAGAGTTGCGGGGAGTTCCACAACTATGGATTTCCCCTACAGCCAGTTCCTGTTAGTGTCTGTTTCTGGATCATCAGAGCACACCTGGCTTGAACAGGGTGACGTGAGATTCAAATTCTATTTTCTACCATGCCATTCTTGATCATCTTCTTTACTTTTAACCCCCTAAGGCTGTTCAGTTGCAATTGCAAGATTCTTGTGGAACTTTTTAACATTCATCATTCTCTCATTTATGAAAACTGGCTGTGATGCTTTGCATACTGATCATTGTATATAACTCATTACAAAAAGCAATAACCATGAAATGAAGCACAGTTTTATACCATTGCCAGCAATTTTGCTGTTTAGCAGAATGTTTCCACAAAAGTGATAGTCACAAATGTAATTTTTCTGGTGAAACCCTTTCAGTGTTCCAAGAGGTATTTTTGAACATATTGTTATAAACAATGGCCCAGATCCTGTTGTTTACCTGAGCTGTCCTTGTGCAAGAGCAAAGGAAGGGGGATCAAAGGTAGCTTTTAGCATTCTTCATACTGGGACTGACCTAGACTCTGGTTCTAATTTATGCCCTGCTGTCCTCAGCGTCAAGAGATTGTTTTGGCATTCGGGGATAATCAGGTTGTAGAGAAACCCAAGATACATCTTCTTTGAGCCACACTCCCTATGCTGGAGATCAGGAGAGTGGTGGTGTGGAACTGCACGAATATTCCTCTGCCACCCCAGGAGTCTCCTACAGCAGGAGAATCCTCTGATAGCTGAACTCACAGGCTGTCCAGCTGCTCTGCACAGCCAGAGCAGGGCAAAGCATGAAGAGCATGCCCCAAGATGGGAGCCAATAACCATTGTGGTAAAAGACAATTCCCATAAAATGGAGAATTGAGGGGTTTTTGTCATTTCGGTTTTTAATTGACTATGTTTGAAGATAAATGTAAGCATATGATGTGTGCTGCATTGTGTGTGTGTGTGTGTACGCGCATATACACATAGCAAAAAAAATTGCTAATTTCTTCAAAATCCTGCATTGCTTCACAGATCCTGCAAGGAACAGAAAATTTGATATAGTAACACTCATCTGTTCTCTTTATGACCAGTGATTTGTTGATTACAAATTATATGTCCAAAAGGAATCAGAGTGTTACAGGGCTAGCAATTTTTATATGGTCAGATACTTTGTGTCATTGCTATTCAAAGTCTCAGTTGACAGTTATCAATTTTATGTGCTTTATATTTATGTCAGGTTCCATGTCCCACTGGAGCAGAGATCAGTAAACTTCAGACTAACAGGGAAGTCATACACAGCTGTAAACGAAGATATACTGGTGAAGTTCCTACCAATCTCTTTAATCTCTCTGATGATCAAGACTGCTTAAAGGCAGGTCACTGGTTAAAAGAAAACTTTATCAATTCACAGGGTAAGGATTTTAGTGTAAACACGCACATTTTCAGAAATGAATTTAGGCTTATTGTTTCTCCTTTTCCAATGTATAATTAGTGCCTAATTAATTCTAACAAAATCTTTCATCTGCCACGCTTTGTTTTCCAGATTAATTTACAATTTGTTGTTGTTTTTGGGTATCCAGCATATTTTGCTAGGAAAAACGGCTTGAGATTACTTAATTATCTATAATTATTATATGACACAAAATGAATGCCCTAAAAGCAAAGCCTGGCTAGAATCATTAATTAAGTAATTGAAGAATAATTTAATTGGTAAACATGTTTTTCAATTATTTTGGAAAATATGTCGATCTGAAAAGCGCTATAGAGAAAAGAATTAGCATGGATATTTTTTCAAATGCTATTGTCTTTGTGCTGCGTATCATCTTTAGTTACAGCCCCTCAGACAGAATTGCCTGTGTACTGTATTTTCTATTAAACTATAAAAGTCACACATTTGTGTGAATCTCTATATCCATCATCACATTTGTGTTGTCTCAAACTGTCTTCAGTAGATCCTCCATTTATTGCTCACAAATTATTAAAATTAGACTAAAATACACCTTATATTTTCTTTGAGAGCCTCTTAGATTTCACATACATGGTGCTGAGTTCAGTTTGTGTATGCAACAGAAAATATGTGGGATCATCATGACTTCCTCTACAGAAAAAAAAATAAAATGGGCTCACATTATAGCACTTCCGATCAGAACTTATATAGAGCTAGGAGGAGGAATTGTATCTTTAGAGATAGGTATTCTAGCTGATTGCTACAACTGGAGTTCCCTAAAGGTGTAGTCTAACCTAGTGGTTCTCAACCAACGGCCCGGGGGTTTCTGGGGGGGCTGTCAAGCAGGGCCAGCATCAGACGCACTGGAGCCCAGGGCAGAAAGCCGAAGCCCCATTGCATAGAGCTGAAGCCCGAGGCCCTGAGCCGTACCATCTGAGGCTGAAGCTGAAGCCTGAATAGCTTAGCTTCATGGGTCTCCCTGTGGCACGGGGCCCCAAGCAGTTGCCCTGTTTGCTGCCCGCTAACGCCGATCCTGGCTTTTATATGCAGAAAATCAGTTGTTGTGACACAGGTGAGCTGTGGAGGTTTTATAGCATGCTGGGGGGGCTTCAGAAAGAAAAAGGTTGCGAACTCCTGGTCTTCATCTACTCACTTTCACTTGAGAGCATAATAAAAAAATGATAGTTATAGGGTATGATCTACAAAAGTGCATGTCCTACTTAATAGGCCTTTAAGGAGATTGTCAGACTGCTAGAACTTTTTATTCCTCCTCCACTGGGGTACTTCTGGGGGTCGGTTCTTGGCCCTACACTATTTTATATTTTTATCAGTTACCTAGAAGAAAACATAAAATTATCACTGATAAAGTTTGCAGATAATACAAAAATTGTGGGAGTGGTAAGTGATGAAAAAGACAGGTCACTGATACAGGGAAATCTGGATTCCTTGGTAAGGTGGGCGCAAGCAAACAATGTATCTTTTAATATGGCTAAATGTAAATATATACATCTAGGAACAAAGAATGTAGGCCATACTTATAGGATGGGGGACTTTGTCCTGGGAAGCAGTGACTCTGAAAAAGATTTAGGGGTTGTGGTGGATAATCAGCTGAACATAGGCTCCCATTGTGATTCATGGATGCATAAATGGGAATCTCAAGGAGGAGTAAAAACGTAATTTTACCTCTTTATTTGATTCTGGTATGACTGCAGCTGGAATACTGTATCCAGTTTTGGTGTCCACAATTCAAGAAGGATGGTGATAAATTGGAGAGGATTCAAAGAAGAGCCACAAAAATGATTGAAGAGTTAGAAAACCTGCCATATAGTGACAGAATTACAGAGCTCATTCTATTTAGTTTAACAAAGAGACGGTTAAGGGGTGACTTGATTACAATCCATAAGTACCTACATGGGGAACAAATATTTGATAATGGTCTCTTCAGCCTAGCAGAAAAAGCTGTAACGCGATTCAATAGCTGGAAGTTAAAGCTAGCCAAATTCAAACTGGAAGTAAGGTGCACATTTTTAACAAAGAGTGTAATTAAACATTGACCAAGGGTCGTGGTGAATTCTCCATCACTAGCCATTTTTAATTCAAGGCTGGATGTTTTTCTAAAAGATGTGCTCTAGGGATTTATTTCGGGAAGTCCTATGGCCTGTGTTATACAGGAGGTCAGGCTAGAGGATCACAATGGTCCCTTCTGGCCTTGGAAACTATGAATCAATGAAAAACTAATACTGGTACAACATGTGAAACGTTTCATCAGGCGAGGAAGAAGAACAGTAGAGAATCAGAAGGCTCTTTCTGATTAATAGGTATTTCCTCATCACTAGACTCTTATTGTTCCTCTGTTAAAATCCTTAGATGTAGCAGGAGGTTCTTTCCTATATCCTTGCCTGATTTTCTTTTTCTTTTTTTATCATCAATATGCCTTCCATAGTGGTGGGGGACTCGTGTCAGAGTTTGAAGAGGAATCAGAATTGTTGGATGAAGAAACCACTAATGTTGGAGCCATAACAGAGGATTGTAGGATTTGAGTGGGCTCACATCCTTAATTGTACTGCCATGTTAGCTCAGAGAAATTTTCACCACAAGAAACCCTGGTTTCTTCCTGCAGAGGTGATTTAGCTGGCACCAAAATTAAGGTGATCAGGTTCTCCACAATTGGTGACTCAGGCTCTGGAGTAACCTTGAGATCTGCTAAGGACACAAATAAAACCTCTCCCTGCTGAGAAATTGTTTGGAAGAGGCATCTGTACTGAGGGTGCTATTGCTGTCTTCCTTTGTGTTTGAAGAATCTTCAGAGGCTGGGACCACTGGTGCCGAGCTAGATTTAATGAATAATGAGGATGCCAACAAAGAAGAAGCCAGAATAGATAGTGCTGAGTGCTCTGGAGCAATGGGGGACAGTGCCAATAAACCTGGTGCCATGGTGCAGTGTAATAAATGTATCTTTGCACTCCTATGCCCTTGAGCCCTTGTTACTGATGAAGATCTCTGTGCTGACTTTTTACTATGGTGCAGCACTGAGAATTCTGGTCCCACTTTTTCCTGTGCTGGCAGCAATGGCTCCTTTGAGGAGCCCTTCCTCTTACCCGGTAGTGGGGACAAGCTTGGTGTTGGGAAGCCAGCTTGGAGTCTAAATGTCTCAGTCTTCAGACAGCAGGAATCCCTAACTGCTCTGATGGATTTTTGTAGAGTCTCTTTCTATTTCTTTATTGCTCCTGAGCTCGATATCATGACTCTAGTGACTGGAGCGCTGGAAGGATGAGCCAGGAGCGAAGAAGTCTTTTTGGTCCGTGTAGACCCTGTCGGTGTGCTTTAACATAGTGCTGTTCGATAAAGTACTACATTAAAGGGCACTAGGCAACCTTTGGTGTATATGGACCAATTAATGCGCAACATGGTGCACTTTAGAAATCACATCCGTTGTTGAGCGCATTACCCCATTGTGTAGACAAGACCTAAGTGATGGGCTGTGTTCTTCACCCAAATAGTAGAGACACGTGTCAAGCATGTCTGCCAGAGGGACAATCCCCCCATAGGACGTGCATGACATGAAGCCAGGAGATCAAGGCCCTGTCATAAGCCCTGCTCCGATCTGCTCTCTCCTCTTCTTTTTTACTACCAACGGCTAAATGAAACAGTAACTACAACTAAGTATAAACAAATTAACTACAAACTACAGAAGGGACACAGTGTTGTTCACTGCCTAAGGCTGTTTGAGAGAACTGACTGGCAGTTGGTGTCTTTGTGCCCTTTATGCCCTCAGAAGGGGTGTGTGTGAGGGTATACATGGTGCATGTGCAACACCTGATGGACACAACGAATGAAAATGTCCCAAGCTCCTGTACTGGGGAGTAGACAATATAGAATCATGAGACTAGAAGGGACTTTGAGAGGTCATCTAGTGCAGTCCTCTGCACTCATGACAGGACTAAGTATTATCTAGACCATCCGTGACAGGTGTTTGTAGATTTTTAAGAGCAGGTTAGACAATGATGGAGATTCCACAACCTCCCTAGGCAATTTATTCCAGTGCTTAACCACCCTGACTTTTAAGAAATTTTTCCTAATGTCCAACCTAAACTGTCCTTGCCGCAATTTAAGCCCATTGCTTCTTGTCCTATCTTCAGAGGTTAAGAAGAACAATTTTTCTCCCTCCTCCTTGTAACAACCTTTTATGTACTTGAAAACTGTTATCATGTCCCCTCTCAGTCTTCTCTTTTCCAGACTAAACAAACCCAAGTTTTTCAATCTTCCCTCATAGGTCATGTTTTCTAGATCTTTAATCATCTCCTTTCAAAAGAGCTAGCCTGGTATTTGAAGCGCTCAGTGAAACTCGATTGGCAGATGAGGGCATTGTTACAGAACTGGCTGGGGGTTGCACCTTCTTTTGGAAGGGAAAAGAACCACACGAAGATAGAATCCATGGGGTGAGAATTGTCATCAAGACCAAACTCTTGCAATGTCTTGAAGACTTTCCATTAGGCATTAACAAAAGACTCATGAAACTCCGGTTACCACTAAATAAGTCGCGATTTGCTACCATCATCAGTGCATATCGCCCATCTTGACAAGCCCCTCTGATGCTAAGGAACAGTTCTACTCTGATCTCGACTCTCTCATCAAGTCAACACTACAAAGTGACAAACTCATCATCCTAGAAGATTTCAGTGCAAGAGTCGGTAAAGATAACAACAACTGGCAAGGAGTCATTGGGAAAAATGGCATGGGAAAAATGAACAAAAATGGTCTCCTACTCCTAATTAAGTGTGCAGAACAAGCCCGACAATTACAAATACCATCATGTTTTCATTGATCTGAAAAAAGGATTTGATACAGTCAATAGAGAAGGATTATGGGATGATCCTCAGCAAACTTGGTTGCCCACCAAAACTTGGGTAAAGATAATTTGTTTATTTCATGAGGGGATGAAAGGTCAGGTACCTTTTAGTGGAGATCTCACTGACTCCTTTCCTATTTCAAATGGAGTCAAACAAGGCTGTGTCCTTGCCCCTGTACGGTTCAACCTCTTCTTCACCCAAGTTCTCAACCATGCTACAAATGGGCTCAACAGAAGCATATACATCAGATACAGATGGCTCCGTCTTCAGTCTAACAAGGCTTAAAGCAAAAGAACTACTAATAAGAGAAGCACGCTTTGCGGATGATTGTGCCCTCCTAGCACACACAGAGGGAGATCTCCAGTGCATTGTAGATCGCTTCGCTGAAACATTAAAATTGTTTGGCCTCACAATCAGCCTGGAGAAAACTCTGGTGTTTCACCAATCATGTTCACCGCTCCATGCCTTATCCCCTAGCATATCCATTATTGGAAGCCAACTAAAGCAAGTTGACAGTTTTACCTATCTCGGCAGCAACATCTCCAATGATGGATCTCTTGACAAAGAGATCACAAACAGGATACAGAAGCTTCTCAGTTATTAGGAAAGCTACGTAGCAAAGTCCTGAAATCACACAACATAACCCTCTCAACAAAAATAAAACTTCATAATGCTTTTGTGCTCACATCTCTCCTCTATGGCTGTGAGACCTGGACACCATACAAATGGCATATCAAACAGCTAGAGGCCTTCCATATGCGGTCTCTGCGCACCATTATGGGGATCCGCTGGCAGGACAAAATTACCAACCTGTAGGTTCTCCAAAAGTCAAATGCCATAAGCATTGAGGCCATGCTAATAAAATCCCAAGTACGCTGGGTTGGACATGTCATTAGGATGCCTGAACATCGACTCCCCAGAAAAATTTTCTATGGAGAATTGGCACAAGGACATCGGAATCAAGGCCTTCCCCGGAAAGCACTATAAGAACAGCATCAAGAACAGCATACACTTTGGTACAATAAACCAAATAATCTTGAGAAGGCTGCGTTAAATAATTAGCCTGGCGACACACAATACTCAGCGCTTTCCAAGCCTTTGAAGAGGACAGAAATAATCAATGGTTAGCTGCAAGGGAGAAGTGTCCTACTACTGCTATAGCTCCCAAGATACTCACCAGTGAATTTGTCTGCCCGATCTGCTCATGAGCATGAGTGTCACGCTTTGGACTTCAGAGTCTCTCCAGAATCCACAAAAAGAGAGCGTGAAAATGTCATCGTCAAACTGATAGACTAAACACACACACTTCAGAACATTTCTCCAGTTTGTCCAGATCATTTTGAATTATAATCCTATCCTCCAAAGCACTTGCAACCCCTCCCAGCTTGGTATCATCTGCAAACTTTATAAGTGTACTCTCTATGCCATTATCTAAATCATGGATGAAGATATTGAACAGAACTGAACCCATAATCGCACTCGTTATGCCCTTCCAGCATGATTGTGAACTACTGATAACTACTCTCTAGGAATGGTTTTCCAACCAGTTATGCACCCGCCTTATAGTAGCTCCATCTAAGTTGAATTTCCCTAGTTTGTTTATGAGAAGGTCATGCAAGACAGTATCAAAAGCTTTACTTAAAGTCAAGATATACCACGTCTACCACTTCCCACATCTACATAAGTAGATCCACATGTACAGAACATCTCAAAGAACCACAGTTACTGTAAAGTAAGTAAACTTTCTTTCTGTGATAAAATCCAGCAACCTAATGCACTGTAGCCTATTATAACTCTAATTGAAATTAATCTGCTATTACCTCTCCATTTTCCACGAAAATAAAAAAGTGGGATGGTTGTAAAATAAAGAACAAAACTTCTCTAATGGCCCAAAATGGATCAATTATTTTCCTCTTTAGGTAAAGACAGTTTACTGCCTTATTAAAAGCATGTTTGTAGAAATGCTGTAGCATTAAAATTCCAGTGCACGAATCACCGAGCAGAGCTTCTGTTGCTCTGTCTAATATGGTTGGGTCTTTATTTTTCCAAGCTGAAAGGATTTGGGTCATGCTGGGGTCATAGAAATCTTGTATTTCCACTTATAGGAAATGATGAGAATGCTCTGTCGTGGAACACGGCATGTAATATTAAATGATAAAGTACTGTGATGGTCTTTATTTATGATTCCTGTTTTTCTGCTGAATATTATTATGTTTACTCACAGATGCATTTTCATGCAGTTAAATAATAAAAACATCTTGAGGAATTACTGTCTGTCTGATGGACATAATTTTAGTCTATAATGAATATCTGTAGTTCCTACAGTACAAGCACTGTAATCTAAATTCACTAATATTGTAATAAGCAGAAACCATAAATTGTTGATTTAACAGAGGTCAGTAAAGGAACAATGTTTTCCTTAATCAAATGTATTGCATTTAATGTTACTATATAAAACAGATTTTTAATTTTTCTTGAGTAACCCAGTGCTTAATTCTGATCTTGCATATATAGAAATGCCAACATATATTACAGCAGCTGACCTTTCCTCTAAAAATTTTGGCCTACCAAATTGCTAGGATATGTGGGTTTCTCAGACTTAAATGCCTTAGAGCAGGGGTCGGCAAACTTTTTGGCCTGAGGGCCACATCACGGTTCTGAAAGAATATGGAGGGCGAATGTGCTACTTACGGCTGCCAGTCCTGGTGCTCTGAGCAGCATGGTAAGGGGGCAGGGAGCGGGGGGGTTGGATAAGGGGCAGAGGGTCTGGGGGGGCAGTCAGGGGACAGGGAACAAGGGCGATTGGATAGGTTGGGAGTCCCAGGGAGCCTGTCAGGGGACAGGGGTGTGGATAGGGGACAGGGCAGTCAGGGGACAGGGAGCAGGGGGGATTGGATAGGGGGTGGGGTCCCAGGCGGATGTTTAGGGGTGGAGGGTCCCGGAATGGGGCAGTTAGGGGACAAGGAGCGGGGAGGTTGGATGGGTCGGAGGTTCTGAGGGGGGCAGATAGGGGACGGGGCCAGGCTGTTTGGGGAGGCACTGCCTTCCCTACCTGGTGTAGTGTATTAAATTGCTCCCCGTAGGAATGTGCTACTTACGGTGTACTACTTACGGCTGCCAGTCCTGGAGCTCTGTAAGTAGCACATTCCTACGGGGAGCAATTTAATACACTAGATCCGGCGGCTCTCGCAGCCGCGCTGCCCGCAGGAGCTCGCAGCCCCATTGCCCAGAGTACATAGATGCCGACTCCGTGGGTGCTCCAGGGCTGGAGCACCCACGGAAAAAAATTGCAGCTCCCCGTGGCCCCGCCCCGCCCCCCTGCTTCAGCTCACCTCTGCCTCCTCCGCAACTGCACCGCCGCGTCCTGGTTCTCCCCCTCCCTCCCAGGGCTTGTGCCGCGAAACAGCTGATTCGCGGGGTAGGGAGGGAGGGGGGAGGAGGGGGAACGCAGCGCGCTGGGGGAAGAGGCGGGGCCGGGATTTGGGGAAGGGATCCAATAGAGGCAGGGAGGGGGTGGAGTTGGAATGGGGATGGGGCCAGGGGCGGGAATGAGGTGGAGTAAGGGCAGGGAAAGGGGCAGGGAGCGCGGGCAACCACCGGCACTGGAGATCCACAGACTATGTGTAAGGGGTCCACAAAAAGTTGTCATTAGCATATAACAGTGGTTTTCAACCTGTGCTCTGTGGACCTCTGGGGGGCCTGCAGACCTTAAATAAAAATAAATTTTTAAATTAATGGAGATATTCTATCTCCTAGAACTGGAAGGGACCTTGAAAGGTCATTGAGTCCTGCCTTCACTAGCAGGACCAAGTACTAATTTTGCCCCAGATCTCTAAGTGGCCCCCTCAAGGATTGAACTCACAACCCTGGGTTTAGCAGGCCAATGCTCAAACCACTGAGCTATCCCTCCCCCCCTATGTGTAAGATTTCCAAAGGGGTCCACAACTCCATTTGAAATTTTTTAGGGGGCTGCAAATGAAAAAAGGTTGAAAATTACTGCCTTGTTGGAATAGCTGCACTGTTTCAACCCTCTGATTTCCTTTGAAGTACATGTTTTCCCGACAGACTTTTGTTGAACACCAAACCATGGGCCAGTTCTGTGTGCGCAGGGAAGACTCAAGACTCTTCTGCCACACCATTCCCCCTCTTCCCATATCAGGCAGAACTCCCACTGTGGTGTCCAGAATCCTCACTCTGAGGGTAGAGATGGAGACTGGACATGCTGGGGGAAGGGGGTCTGCGGTATGCACATCCTTCTCCTTCCAGTTTTATGGCCCGTACCTGAAAAATTCCTGCCACAACCTATAGTACCTTCTCTTTATATTGCTGTTCTGGAGCGTCTGAGGTCCTCTGCAGCCCATTGGTCCCCCCGTTAGCATGGCTCAAATGGAGCTGTGCTGCCAGAGAGCTGGCAAAGGGATACCCACCAGGAGCCAGAGCTGGTACAGAGGCACAGGACTTCCCTATGATTGCCCAGACCTCTTGCAGCTCTCCAGAGATCTGCCAGGCTTGGAGGTGGGCCCCACATACTTACCCACAAGGGAAGAGGCCTCCACCCTTCTCCCACTGATGGGACAACGAGAGGAAATCTCTGTGAAGGATTCCTCATGACGATTTTCCCCCCTGAAGTCCACTCCTGCAGCTCTTGCAGCAAGAGGGGACAAAATCCAGACCCATTTCTATGTAATTTTCAAAACTTAAAAAAAAAAGTGTTTTCCTGTTAACGTGATATTTCTACATTTTGTAGAGAAAATAGATATGTTATGATTTCGAGTCTGTGTCTCTAATACATGCTTTAAATAAGCAAAATGGAGAAAAGGGACAGAGGGGAAAGGAAGGGCAAGATACAAGATTTTTATTTTAGAGGTTTTCAATCAACATAGTTTAAGTTCTGGGGTCATAATGCATGTCATACTTCTGTAATAAGTACTTGCCTACTTTGTGGGATGTTTTGCACAAATTCTTCACTAAATTATCTTAGTTACTGTTGCTAGGTAGCATTGTTTGCTTCATCGTATCAGAGCGATAAGGTCAAAGAGAGCAATTCTGTATTATCATCGTCTGAGTTACACTGATAGAGTTGTTGTTGTTGTGTGTCTTAGAATTTTTTTCCTTTTCCCCCCCAGGGAATGTCATTGTCTATGGGAATACCATTGACATTTATTCCACAGCACAAACCCTCCTATCTCTTGGAATTCATGGTTCTCGCATACACCTTGTGCAGCCACCACTTAGCTCAAATGTAACTTGCCTTAACAACAACGCAATCGAAAAAGCTGTTAAAGAGGCATTGTCAGAGAATGATGTGCGTGTCTATTATGACAGTATATTGGCACAGTGGAATGAAGGTGACCACCCAGATCCTATAACATGTGCTTCTTTCACGACTAATACAAGACCATTTAAACTGCAATGTACAGTAAGTATATGCTTTGTATTCCTTTTGCCCAGCCTGCAAATATAATCAGACCAAGCTAATCCCTGGATGGTTTATCTAGATTTCAGTGTATCTAGAAGATTTAACATTCATTTATTAATCTGAGGGATTTTTTAAAAACTCCAAATAAAACCATTTTAGATTTACAAACAGATTTGGATTAAAGAAGTGTTTAAATCAACAGATATACAAACTGCTATTCACTGTTGAATGATAGGTAGCTTTAATTATTTTTTCAAAATCGTTCTTAAAATATTTCTATTGTTTAAATACTTGCAGTACTCCTACCTATAGTTATCTAAATTTGATTAGGAAACTGAATTCAAGTCAAATTGTAAGATCGCAATGTTAATACTGATGTGCATAAAATGTAACCTACCCTTATTCTAACTATTTTAAATAGATTTTCTTTACCAGGAGGAAATATGTATCAGCCCTCTAAATTCAGGACTGCAATTAACATACAATATCGGCACTGGACTATTTGGGCCAGTCCTTTAACACTTACTATAAGTTGGCTTAGTTGTCTGACTAAGAACTGCTTGTATGAGTCTAAGTTTAAGGATATGCACTTACAGGCGGTCACATGACCATTTTGACATGTCTTTGCTTTGCATGCATTCCCCATTTGTGTAGTAAGTTTGCCACCAAGTTGGAGGGGAAGCCCTCTCATGAGGCTCCGGCAATAAAGTTCCCTCCCAGTTCTCTACCCCTGGAATCTATAAACCCTTTCCTCTCCCCAAACATTCCCTCTCGCCCCTCCTTCTTCCTCTTAGCAACTTGTCCAATTTCTCCTCCTCCTCCTCCTCCTCCCTATAAATGCATCATTCTTCTTTCCCTCTCCCTTACCCCAGCCATCCCTCAGTCCCTTCAACCTATCCTTCTCTGTCCCTCCCACACAGAGCCCTTAGTCTGCTCTGCCACCAACTCCCTCATTTCCCCTCCATCTCCCCCACACTCCCTCATTCTTTCCCTCTTCCTCCCCTCAAAGTGCCCCTATTGTTCCATCACTTACCCCTCTCACCTATTCTTTTGTCTCTCCCTTTCTGTTTGTCCCTCCAACATCATTGCCTTTCCCTGCTCTCCCCCTGCAATGAGTCTGCCATGGTCACTTCCCAGCTCCATGTTTTTCTGACCCCAAAGATGGGGGAAAGAGTACTCCTATAGTTGCTGCTGACATCAGGGACTGTGTCTCCTCTCCTCCTGGCCCTGCCCCATCCCTGTTTGGCAAGGCTCTGCTCTGCACTCAGTCATCTGGGTGAGAGAGGCCCAGACACTGGGGAGCCGAGCCTGCTCCAGAGAAGTGTCTCATTGCAACCTCCTGCCTTCCCAGCCAGGGGACAAAGTGGCTCGTAGAGTGTCATGCATGGTCGCAGGCAGCCTACTGGAACGTACAATTTTCTTGTCTCCTCTCCATAGATATTACACAGCTGATAAGTCTAATTTTAGATCTACCATTGTCAGTATTCCTTTAGTAATACTATGTTGATTAAATATTTTCATGTATGAAGAAGCATAAGTACATCATAGGAACTCTTATCTCCTTCTGCAGTGCCTCTGCTGTGTCAGGGTGCCAAATTCCATGTCCCCTTCGTTTCCCTCTCCCGTTGCATGTTGTTTTCCATGCTGCCCCATGTGGATGGAATGCGTTCTCCAAATCTTAATGTCAAGTCACCAGTCTCTCCTCAATAACATTCTTCCAAAAGTCTCGCTTCTGCCATATCACCTATGTTAAAAACTCTGTGGGACAATCAAGGTGTGTTCATATCTTAATTCTGTAACTGCTTATTCTTATTATTGATCAATCCTTGTTTCACCCAGTCTCTTCCATGCCTTTTTGAACTTGTTTCTTGTCCTCACTTATTATTGGACTTGGCAGCATTTGATTTTTTAAAATAATTTTGATGGATAATGTCAGTGCTTATTTTTAAGCATTTTTTGCTATTTTTATCGATTTAAATTTTCATGGTTGTGCAAAATTATGGGTTAAGAATTTTTTTGCTGATTTTTATCACTTAAAATTTCACAGTTGTGGGAAATTATGGGAGATCAGACAACGGGATTTGGAGTCAGACAATAATTATTTAATGACAGTAGAGACTGAGATTAAAAAAGATAAAGCTTTTTAACCGTTAATACACAAACCATCACATCAGTGCAAAATGTTTAGCTTTAAACTCTAATAAGCTCTCTAGCAAAATTTTTCTTACTTTGCCTATCTGTAAATTTTGATTATTGATGGACATTTTTTGTCAGTTTGTGTGTGTATGGTGAAATTGACGTTTGTCTGAATCTACTGATTAAAAAAAAATCTAATCCTTCCAAGCCTACTTATAATTTGTCTGCATTTAAGGCCTGATCCAAATTTCCACTGATCCTGAATCATGTTGGGTGAACACTCGGACATCTAGACTGCTGACGTGATTGATGAGAGCATTTTTCAGATGTCTAGTGTGGTTTTTCTTTTTTTATATCAAAAAAGTAGTTTTTGACCAAACAATCTATTGCACTTCAAACATTCAGAACTGTGATACGAGTTCATCCAGATTGAATGGGTTGTAATTTCAGCTTCTACCCTCACATGCTTGGGTCAACAGTCCTCACTCACTTGGCAATATCCTAGATTTTGGAAGGATTGCTCCATGTACCACAGGGGTTACTTGAGGCAGCTGCTTTACCTTCATGGCTGCTCCAAATGACTCTGGATTTCTTTGTGGCAGGATTCTTGTGTTGTGAGTACCCCAAGGTGGATGAATACGTTTATCTGCCCAGGAGATATGTCCTCTTGTGCCAGTGTCTCATTCGATTTGGGGTGGAGCCTTGTGTCTCAAAGCTCTTGCTCTGCTAGTTGTCAGAGTATCATTCGCACCATACACTTGAGGAAAGGATTTTTCTCATAACCATTGCTACTGTCCAGACGTACTGAGACACAAACCACATGACCCAGTTATCTGTAAACTGTAGTCCTATGTGAAATGTTATTGTGACAGTTGGTACCCTCAAATCCCCATTTTCAGTCTCCAGTCATCTCCATTTCCACCTCGAATAGGCCTCTTATCTGTCTGTATTTCTTTTACATCCCTATTAAGACAAGTCAAGTGTTCATTCACCCAGATGTATCAAACGTATTCAACTAATTTGAAGACAGCATCCATTGCAGCTCTCATGTTTTTTGTAGAATTTGTAACGTTCTTGCTTGAAGCTGTAAATGTACATATTTGCGGGGGGGCAGGGTAGGGGAGGAATGTCCCTCACTACAGTCTGATGTGGGAGTGTGAAACAGTGGCCACTTCCAATACACTCTTGGACTGCTGTCTACAGCTGATGCTAGTTTTGGCAGTTTTATAGTCCTCATTTGCCTAGAACGCCTCAGTCCACTTTCCTAGGGAGCTGAACTGCTTGCTAATTTCCCACAAGTGGGCACATGCAGAGGGCACTTGAAGAAGAAAGAGAGGTTGCTTACCATTAACTTGTTCCTTGAGAGTGTTCTCTGAATATTCATACTACCTGCCCACCCTCCCCTTTCTTTACAGTCTCAGATAAAGAATTCCAAAAGTAGGGAAGGAACTGAAGGGCAGATGGGGCCACACACATCCCTTTTATACCCTTGGAATCCTCTGCAGGGCCCTCGGGGCAATTGGTCCCAATGGGACTGCTGACTAGAAAAATCCTGCAGCTTGACACCCAGGGTGTTATATTCCACCAGATGCTTCAGAGGAAGGAGCAAGAACCCACATTTGGCAGATGTGGGATAATCTGACAGCCCTCATCGGTCTCATTCTGATCCCTAATTATTAGAGATTTGCTTAAGCCCTGAAGCATGAGGTTTAATAACCCTTCCAAAATTTTCATTATAATCTGGATATTCTTGCTATGCATATAAATGTCTAATACCTTTATCAATCTTGCTAAATTCTGGGCCTCAACTGCTTCCAGTGGCAATTAGTTCCACAGTCTAAGTAGACGTGGTGTGATAACATTTCCTTTTATCAGTTTTGAATTTACTAACTTTTTATTCTTCTTCAGTTGCTTGCTCATGTCGATTCCATGCTAGATGTGCACACGCCCACGTGCACAGTCGTCAGAGACTTTTGCCTTAACGGTATCCATAGGGTCAGCCGTGCCGCCCTCGGGAGCACCGCGCTCATGCGTCGGGATATTAGGTGCTCCTGGCTCTACACCCTCTCAGTTGGTTGGAGGCCTTTCCCTTGCCTACCAAGTGGTTAGTGGTTCTCTCCTTTCTTCCAGCTCTAAGTGTCTTGTAAACAGTTTGTTCACCGTAGTTCGTTAGTAAGTACCTGTTAAGTAGTGTAGTTAGTAACTTAGGCTAAGTCTACACTACGCAGCTTTTAGCCACACAGCTGTGCCACTACGTCACCCACGGCGACAGTTAGCCATCAGACTCAGGCATCAACGGCCCCATCATGGTCACCAGAAGGGAATTCCTCCGGCACGGAAAGGGAGTTTAATCCCTTGCCAAGGCAGCACAGTGGGCACCTGAGGCCACGTCAACTGCCGCAATGCCATCCTGGCAGCAAGGCCAGTGGTTGGTGCAGTGGCCCTATTGGAGGGCGGGGGTATGCCAGTTATGCTGATGCCCCCTTCACATCATTCTTCATTGTGAAGCACAATTGGATGCCAGAGTGGAGGAGCGAGTGCCCACTCCAAAACCTCCTTCCCCCACTTGTGATGATGCCCCTGGGCCTCCTGCGGTGGTCCAGTCGTCGTCCTCATCTCCAGATGAGGTGGTTTCAGGACCCTCTCATGCCAGCCCGCCAGACAACTTTAAGGAGCACCAGACTCTGCTTCAAAAGGTGGTCACGAACTTGGGCCTGGAGATGGATGAGATGAAGGAGCAGTTGGACACCTTGTTTAATGTGCTCTCAGCATCTGCCCCCGCACATGTTGCACTGCCGGCGCACAAGGGGGTCTTGAAAATAGCCTAAGCCCTCCGGCAAGCCCCATCTCCCATCCTACCCACCTCCAAGAGGGCTGAAAAGAAATATTTCATCCCAGCTGAGGGTTTCGAACACTTGTACACCCACCCGCCTCGCTGGTCATTTCGGCGGCCAACGAGAAAGACAGACAAAGGCAAACCAGTTCTACACCTCCCCCTCCCCCCAAAATAAAGAGGCCAAGAGGTTGGACCTTTTTGAAAGAAAGATTTATTCAACGGCCAGCCTTCAATTCAGGATGGCGAACTACCAGGCTTTACTGGGGAGATATAACTTCAACTTACAGGACTCGCTCCATAAATTCAAGGATTCCAAGCCCCAGGACTTGGCCCAAGAATTTGGGGCCCTAGTTGAGGAGGATACATCAGCAGCAAGATGCTCCCTCCAAATGGCCTGGGATGCGGCTGATTTGGATCCAGGGTGGTCACGTCGGCAGTGGTCATGAGGCGCAGTTCCTGGCTTCAAACCACAGGCCTGTCCCAGGAGATGCAGTCCTCCATCCAGGATCTCCCGTTTGATGGGAACCAACTCTTTGCAGAACAAACGGATGCGAAGCTGCACAGACTGAAGGACACTTAGGCCACCCTCCGCTCACTGGGTCTGCATATGCCACAATCGACGAGAAAGCAGTTCCAACCGTCCCTGCCTCCAAGGCCTTGGCAGCTCCGGCAGGGATCTGCAAGGAGAAGAAACAGAGACACGAGTTTTAGTCATCGCCGCCCTTCCTCCTCCTGCTCACCTGTGCAACCTGGCCCAGCGAAACATCAATATGCACTTACCCAGCAGACCCGAGACAATGCTGGCTTTGGTACAGCAGTGTTGCAAGCCGCACGGCCCACCTCAGGAATACTGCTTGTGAGTCACCTAGAATGGAATTGACATGAGCAAGCACTCGAAGAAGAAAAAACGGTTATCTACCTTTTGTAACTATTGTTCTTCAAGATGTGTTGCTTATGTCCATTCCATTACCTGCCTTCCTGCCCCTCTGTTGGAGTTGCCGGCAAGAAGGAACTGAGAGGGTATAGGGCCGGTGGTGCCTAATATACCGACACATAAGCGCGGCACTCGAGAGGGCACCACAGCCAAACCTACAGATTCTGCTACGGCAAAAATCTCCAACGACTGTGCACGTGACTGCGCACCCACCTAGAATGGAATGGACATGAGCAACACATCGCAAAGAACAACAGTTATGAAAGGTGGGTAACTGGTTTTTTCATTGAATGTCCCTTTTGTTTTTGTGTTGTAAATAATAAGTTAAAAAAATGTTAAGTTAGAAAGAGATGCAAACCTTGTTGAAGAAAGAACACATGATGTATAATCAAGAAAATTTAAATAGAAACCTAGCATCTCATAATTCTGATGGAAAAATCTTTTACTTGACTAGTTTATATTTTATCATTCATTTGTCTTCATGTACTAATAAATGTTTGAAATTACCCCAAACATTTGTTAGTTGAAAAATAGAATACCATTATATCTACAGATTATAAAAACTAATCTGGCAAACATGATAGTTATGGTTTTTCATAAATATTATAGCTTTAGCATACAAAAATATATGTAATGCACAAATACCCTTTCAAAGACATGAAATTGTGTTATTTTCAAGTATATTGTTTTTCAGTTTGGCTTATATGTTGCGGGGGGGGGAGGAGAATTTTGTAAAGCCTTGCGATCTTTATCATATACTTGTAATGACAAAGATAAAATAGGTACTTGAGTTCGGGATATTTAAAGGACTAAATAATATAAAGCTACTAAAATACAGTACATCTAGTTAACCAGAAAGTAGGAAATTATGAATACTCTTAGCTCAATAAATCTCAGCTCTTTGGGTCCCTTTTAATTAATCTCAAAATTTGGTCAATAGGCCACATCAGGGTATACAAAGTCATGTTGTATTTTGTGCTGTAGTTTGTAAAATAAATCACATTAAATAATGAGTCACACAACCTCATTTATTGTATTAGACAATGACTAATGTAGTATGACCTACACTTGTTACATCTTTTTAGGCATTCTTTAACTTTTCCAACAAGGGAGTGGATTATGAAACCTTCAAGGCGATTAATGACGCGTGCCTTGTTTATGATGGAAGACTTGTGATCGATGCCAACTTCCATACTAATGACGTTACTATCAGAGCGGCAGGACCTTTAACCAAGTTCTCCAATATATATTATGCAAATGAATGGACACACAGCAATTTCAGTTCGAAAGAGATTGGTTTCCAGCTTGCTGCAGCTATGCTGAATCTCTTTGATCCAACTCTTGAGCCAGTTTCTGAGCCACCAGAAGATCTGGATAGACTCATCCCTATGTACAGGGGATGTAAAATTCAAGGTGTGTCAAAAACAAATTCTTCAGTTTGTTACACTTCTAGGTTTTCTTCAATACTTTCTTCTGTAGCACAAAATGCCATAGTATGGCATGAATTATATTAGTATTGTTGGAATTTTTTATATAAGTAAATATTAAGTAACAAATTGTTGAACTGTAGTAAATTTTATGCTGTACACCTGAGCTGATGGGTACCTGCAGTAGGTGTAATGTTACTTTATTTATACTTAACCATATTAGTGAAGGAAGACTCCCATGTCCTCACACTTTGTCACTACCATCAAACTTGTTCTCTGTTCCATTTGTTTGCCATTCATTCTTCATCTCTATCTTTAGACTCACTTCTTGATGATAAAGGTGTGTCTAGCTTAACACTGTTTGATGAGAACATGTAGTGCAGCTAATTAGATCACTTATACTTAGCTTGTAACAACACATACTAGTTTTTAGCCTACAGTACTTGAAATCTTTCAGATTTGCCTCTCCCAACCTTGCAGTTTACATCTTTGACCAATTGAATTTTCTGAGAATTTCATATTAATGATCTAATTGTCAGCAACAAACTCTTATGAAAAAACTCATTCTTTCTCTCTGTGATTTATCCTTGTTCTTATTAGGCACTGAGCCAGCGAGTTCAATAAAATAACAACTTTTTCTCAAATCTTGCCCCAAAGGAATCAGTTTTGATGCCGAAATCCGATGGTAAATGATTCTTAGTAAAACATAGAAGGTTAAATTTTAGTGTGTCTCTGCACTTCCTGGTTTAGTCCCAAAACAGACGTGTCAGAATGTGCCAAGAAATTCTATTCTCATGTTATTTCACAAATCCTGGAGGTAACAGAAATTTTGTAAAAAAAAAAAAAAAAAAAAGCTTAGTCTTGTGAGATTTCCAAAATAAAGTTAATCAGAAACAAACTGGATATCTGACATTTTGGGGACCAAACTTTCAAAATCCTTTCCAATGGATGAACCACATTGTGTGAAATTCACCCCTACACAGAGAGCCAGCACTAGCCCTCAAGTCTGAGTTAACTGGTTCACAGACCCTGTGTTGGCCCTGTGTACAGGCATGATTTCAGCCAATGCATGCAGGCCTTTGGGCCCATAAAAAATCACAGTAGTGTGTGCAAATGGGGTAATTGCAAGTGCAATGTTCCCTCTGATCTATTTGCACATGTAGTATGTCTGATATATGTTCTATTTGGACCAGCAGAGAAGGAGATAGAAAAACAGCTGTCTGCTGTGGTGGTAGCTTTATTGTTCTGGCAGCAAAACTGAAACCAATGTGTAAGTGAGGCTTTTCACTGGGGCAGGGGGACTGCAGAGTGCCCAAATGTTTAAAGGGACAGGACACCACATTCCTCCACCCTACTTTAAAGAACTTCACAAAAATATATACATTATCATTTACACGGCTAACAAAAAACACTCTATAACCTAATTAAAGGTTACAGATAGACTACCGCAGACTCTTAAATTGCAAGGGATTATTCTGCCCTGGAATAGCAACTCACTAACTAAATAATTGATACGTTCAGGTGCACCACTGGTGTTCACACTCTTTTGTGATAACATGGTAATGGTGGTGTGGCAGTGTGCTGAACAACAGCAACAGTTGATGATAAGGAATCAGTTGGATCTGGTAAGGAATCAGCTAGATCAGATACCAAAGTTTCTTCCACCAAGCCATCAAAATTAGTAGTTTTAACTGGAGAGGTTTCAATCAGAGGAACAGAAAGTCCTACTGGAACATCCCCAGATTTTGGTACTTGCTGAGGCTGCAACTGATCTATATGTCAATCCATAGAGTACAACTGGATAGTTTCACCACAAACGAAACAGATCCCATGCATTTTACAAGATCTCCAGGTACCCATTTCATTCCACAACCATAGTTGCAAGTCCACACTAAGTCTCCTACTTCAAAAGAATTATGACAAGTCTCGCATCATTGATCATTATGCACAGCTTGGGATTTAGCTGCACAGGAGGCACCATCAGGACATAGCAGGTCCCAACAGGTACGCAAATATCACTTCAAGAAAAGAGTTGCAGGTGACTCCTGGATAGTGGCATGTGGTGCATTTCTGTAGACAAGCAAGAAATTGTCCAATTTCTGCTGATGACTCAAAATACACTTGTTAGCTCTTAAGGCATGGTTAAGTGTCTGTACAAAATGTTCTGCTAGTCCATTTGTAGCAGGATAATATGGAGCAGAGTGTATGTAATAATTCCATTTGAAGCTACGGACCTCTGAAATTCTCCAGAACACAGTTGAGATCAATTGTCACTCACCAACTGTAACAATAAACTAAAATGATTAAACAAGGTACAAAGGTGTCCAATGGTCTTGGTAGCTGTAGTAGAAGTCATTCTGAAAACTTATGGCCATTTCAAATGGGCATCAACTACAACCAAAAGCATGTAACCTTCTCATGGTCCAGCAAAGTCCATGTGAATATATTTCCAAGGAGTCTGAGGCCAAGACCAAGGATATAGATGAACTGGGCGAGGATCATGCTGAATTTGCTAACACATAGTATAGCACTAGATCTTCCTCGCAATGTCTTTGTTGATCCCTGGCCAGCAGACATGACTCTGGGCTATTGTCTTCATCCAAACAATGCCACAATGGTCTTTGTGAAGAGCTTCTAAAACCAGCAGTGGAAAGGTCACTCGCATTCCCCATAAGATGCAACCATGATTCACAGATAATTCACATTGACATGACACGAAATGTGTAAACTGGGGATTCTTATGTTCCAAAACTGTACCTTTTATTACCATTCCCTTCACAAGAGAGAGCATATCATCCTTAGCACTTTCTTTGTAATGGGTAACCAATACATCAAACTGAGATAAAACACTTTGTTGGAAGTTTCTTTGGGTTGACGAGAGTGCTGTCTGTGCTTGATCGCCCTCTGCTTGCTGAGTGCCTACACTGCAGAATGCAGAATTCTTCCTTTGGCTGCAATTCGGCACCCTCTGCTGGCTGAAGTCCTCGGTGCAGGATAAAGCTGTCTCCCTGCCTGCTTGCACATGGTTCAGCCAAGATGGCTGCTTGTTTCCCCATCACTAGGGTTGCCAGTTTTGGTTGGCTGTATTCCTGGAGATTTCATCACACGACAATCTTTAATTAAAGATTAATCTTGAATTCCCGGAGACTCCAGGCCAATCCTGGAGGGTTGGCAACCCTACCCATCACTGTTCTGTTTGAACAATTCTGGCAGCTCAGCAGCAATGGCAGAAACCTCTTCCTTGGTTCTACTTCTAATTGCCTACTTCCTCCTCTCTAGCTGGCTGGTTCCAGTTATGCCTGAAGCAAAGTGCAGCAGCAGTCTGCCACCTTGTTTCTAGGGGAAGTGTTTTCCTTTCTTAAAATAGGATCTGTTTGTTTATTATTCTTCTTGTTAAGGAAATGGGAGCACTGGACACTCGTGGGATAGAAGGTCCTCCTAACCAATATGTAATATTTGGACCCAGCAGAGAAGGAGATAGACACACAAGGCACTGATAGAAACACAGCTGTCAGCTATGATGGTAGCTTTATCATTCTGGCAGCGAAAGTGAGGCCACTGGGAAGGGGGAAGTGCAGTGTGTCCAAACATTTAAAGGGACAGGATATCGCAATATATATATATGCACAAATCCATTGCTTTGTTGATGTATATTTGTGCATAAGTGTGTATGTTCTTTGCAAGAATTACATGCTGCACGGATCTTTGAAAATGTGTCCTTTGAGATTCACCATCCCTAGTTTGTCTTAAGTTGCATATTACATCTTACTGTTACCAAAAGAAATATAAAGAATATATTCTTTGCTAATAATGTACCAGATTATGATGTCACTTACACGGTTGGGTAAATCTGGAATAATTCTGTTGAAATCAGTAGCTATATTCCATTTTAACACCAATATAACTATGATCAGAATCTGGCCCAATGTTACTATTGCACTGAAATACACAAAAATACAAAAACATATACAATATGAATGCCATCAAAAAGCAACATTTTTTTTCTCCAAGGAATTCTTTAGTAAATAACATATAACTTGGGGGGAACTTGCTTTTTTTTTATGACTGAATAAATAAATTGTGATTTACAACATTAACAAAGATATTAATCTTAGCTGTTTTGTCTATGGTAGGAGGTGTTCTACCCGGAGGTTATAATTACTTGCATATTTCCAAACCAGGAATCCCTACACGCTTGGATGTACAAATTACACAACCTAATTATGTAAGTATTATTACTGAATTTTTCTTTGCTTTGCCTTTGATTCAGGAACGGATTCTTATTCAGGACATTACGTAAGTACCATGCGCTTGAGTAATGTCCTGAATAGTGATGGACTTAAGTACATTCATAAAAGCTTTCCTGAATCAGGGCTTTTATCAATAGATCCATGAACTGTAATTCTTTATTACCAGTGTCTTTAAGGCATTTTCAGCTCTTCATTTACCAGAAACTTAAATTCACATATACCACAAATACAACATACACACAAACAACCTAAAAGGACTGATTCTCTAAGATACCATCTGTGCAAGACCTTCACTCGTGGCAAGAGGCCAACAGAACCCCCATAGCTTTTCAAGGACTTTTGGTTCCTTAAGTTCAGAGATCCTTAGTAAGAATAGAGAGTTTAAAGTGTGTGTGTGGGGAAATATAGACTTAGAAGAAGCTATGAAAAATCAAATAATTGGTCCCCCTCTTTTTTGGGTTCTGTGTGATGGATCCAGAAGGAACCTTACAATAGCCCTTTTGGGGGAGGCCTGACAAGGAGTGTCTCTTCTACTCTAAATACCAAAAGCATTATTAGAATTCTTTCACTGCACCTTTTGACTTGTTCACAGTCCTCTTAAAAGAGAACATCTTTTAAAACATTCCAAACACTTCATGCACATCATCAAAGAACACACTGCAGAAAGAAATGAGAAAAACTAGCAAAACGTATTAGCAGAGTGCTGCGGGAGTAACAGAGCTTGCTGTAACCTAGCAACTAATTTTACAAAACTAGAACATGAGCACAGCTCAAAATATACCTGTGAAATATTTGGCCACAACATTGAAATATGAGGTTTAAAATGTATGATTATCTTTTGTCCATTCATTCGGTAGCTGATTGATTTTGGCTAAATGAAAGCAAGCACAGTCACACCAGAATTAACATCCAACACAATTAGTATTTCAGTTGTAGTGATGTTGCAGTAAAGCCTAGAGTCCCCAGCGAGGATTGGGGTCTCATAGTGCTAGAGTAAAAGACAGGCCCTGCTATGAAGAATTTACCATTTAAATAGATTAAACAGACTACATCTCTGAAAGAGAGTGGGGAAATTATTTATCCAAAGTCACATGGCATATTTATGGTAGAAATGGGAGTAGAACCAGGTTTCCTAGTCCCAGTATAGTGCTATATCCACTAGACCACACTACCTCTTGACAGTTTAAAAGGCTGCTCTGCGGGCTTATTTCTCACAAAATTCAAACAAACTAGAAACAATAAGCATCCTCTGCTGACAAGAAGGAAAAGCGAGTTCAATAAGTATACCTTCATTTGTATGTTTTTTGGGCCAGTTCCTCAGCTGGTGTAAATCTATGTAGCATCATTATTTTCCACAGAACTATGTTGATTTACACAAGTTGAGGATTTGACTTTGTAATTTTAGGAGGTGCTCTAGTACAGCAGTGATGGAAGGGGTAGAAAAACCTAGAGAGATGTAGCACCCGAATGGATGAATAGTGTGAAAGAATTGCATGAATAGATGATAACTGCTCTTGCAGTTTGTCAAGACTAAAGTATCATTTTTAAATACTGTAGTTGATAAATACAGTTTAACCCTATAGACTGGGCTGGCTAAAAGTGTAATATGCATTTCTAAAGTTAGTACAACTATGTCAAATAATAATAAACAGTGATTTACCAAAGAGAATATTTACTAATGCGGTTTAACATTTATATGAGGTCACTGTTATCTTTGGGTAATAGCAATTCCAAATCAACTTCAGCAAATAAAATAAAATAAAATAAATCCTATATCGAGGTCATTGCTCAACAAAATCGCTGCAGAAAACCAAAATGCTTGGTTAAGAGAGATTTGCTCAATACACCTGTTTTATCTTTTACATTCTTTTGTAATTCACTAAATTTTTGTGCAATTTAATTATACTAAAATACTGGACTTTGTGTCTTTTCTTGTACTGTTAGCAATGCTAAATGAGTTTCCTTTTATTTCTGTCTGGTTACTGACTTGGCTATTTTTGCATCATAATAGTAGTTTTTAAAATCCTTGTTACTGTAAGCTACTTTTGATATTAAAAGTAAATAGAAGAGCTTAAGTCCGGATCTTCCAAATGATCGCATGCAGGCAGACTTCTATACCCATATAGGACCCCATTGACTTCAAAGGGGTGCCATAGCAGGCAAATGGCCATTTTTAGACTTCATTCTGACTAACAGGGAGGAAATGGTTGTGAGTCTGAAAAGTTGAAGGTAGTTTGGGTGAAAGTGAGCATGAAATGATAGATTTCATGATATGAAGGAAAGGAAGAAGCAAGTGCAGCAGATTAAGGACAATGGGCATCAAAAAGCAGACTTTAACAAATTCACAGAGACCTGGTAGATGAGGTCCCATGGGAAGAAATTCTAAGGGAGAAAGGAGTTCAGAAGAGCTGGTAGTTTCTCAAAGCAACAATATTAAAGATGCAACAGAAAACTATCTTGATGCAAAGGAAAGATAGGACGAGTAGTAAGAAGCCAACGTGGCTCCATCAGGAGGTCTTTAAAAACCTGAAAATCAAAAGGGAGTCCTACAAAAAGTGGAAACATGGACAGATTGCTGAAGAGGAGTACAAAGAAATAGCAGGGACAAAATCAAAAAGGCTAATTCACGAAATCAGAAGGCCTCAGGCACACCTAGCAAGAGGCATATAAAAGGCAATAAGATGACATTCTATTAATACATTAGGAGCAAGAGAAAGATGACGGAAAGTATAAGTACTCAGTGGGGAAGGAGAGCGAATAACTGATGACATCAAGCAGGCTACATTGTTTAATGCCTATTTTGCTTCATTCACTAAAAAGATTAATAGTGATCAAATATTCAACACAATTCATATTAACAAGGGGGAAGGAACAAGAGCCAAAATAGGGAAAGAACAGGTTAAAGAATATTTAGATAGGTTAGAGGTATTCAAGTCAACAGGGCCTAATGAAATTGATCTTAGGATACTTAAGGAACTAGATAAAGCAATTTTGGATTATCTTTGAGAATTCATGGAGAATGGTTGAGATCCCAGAGAACTGGAGAAGGGCAAATATAGCAACAAAGAACAAAGAGAGCCCGGGGAATTATAGACTAACTTCAATAAATGGAAAGTTACTGGAACAAATTATTAAACAATCAGTTTGTAAGCACTTAGGGGATAATACGGTATAAGTAATAGCCAACATGGATTTGTCAAAAACAAATCATGCCAAACCAGCCTGATTCCCTTCTTTGACAGGGATACTGGCCTAGTGGATAGGTGGGAAGCTGTAGACGTGATATACCTTGATGTTAGACTCATTCCCACATGACTTTCTCATAAGCAAATTAGGGAAATGTGGTCTAGATGAAATTATTATAAGGTGGATGCATAACTGATCAAAAGACCATACTCAAAGAGTTGTTATCAATGGGTGCTGTCAATCTGGAGGGACGTGTCTAGCAGGGTCTTGCAGTGGTCTGTCTTGAGGTCCAATACAGTCAATATTTTTGAATGACATGGATAATGGATTAGAGAGAGTGCTTATAAAATTTATGGCTGACACCATGCGGGGAGGGGTTGCTAGCACTTTGGAGGACAGGATTAGAATTCAAAATAACCTTGATAATTTGGAGAATTGGTCTGAGTCAACAAGATAAAATTCAGTAAAGCCAGGTGCAAAGTACTACACTCAGGAAAGAAAAATCAAATGCACAACTACAAAATAGGGAATAACAGGCTAGGCAATAGTACTGCTGAAAAAGGGGGCTGGGGTTATTGATATGAGTGAACAATGTGATCCAATTGCAAAAAGGCTGATATCTTTCTGAGGTGTACTAACAGGAGTGTCGCATGTAAGACATGGGAGGTCATTGTCCCACTCTGCTTGACACTGGTGAGTCCTCAGCTGGAGCATGGTATCCAGGTCTAGTCTCCACACTTTAAGAAAGATGTTAACACACTGGAGAGAGTGTGTAGGGAAACAAAAATGATCAAAGGTTCAGAAAACCTGACCAATGAGGAAAGGTTAAAAAACCTGGGCATGTTTAGTCTTGAGAAAAGAAGGCGGAGGGGAGATCTGATAACAGTCTCCAAAGCTGTTAAGGGCTGTTATAAAGAGGATAGTGATCAATTGTTCTCCATGTCTACTGAAGGTAGAACAAGAAGTAGTGGACTTAAGCTAAAGTAAGGGAGATTTAAATTAGATATTAGGGGAAAACTTTCTAATTATAAGGATAGTTCAGCACTGGAATAGGCTTCCAAGGGAATCCCTGTCAGAAGTTTTTAAGAATAGATTACACAAACATCTGTCAGAAATGGTCTTGACTCAGATCAGGGGTCTAGACTATTTGACCTCTCAAGATCCCTTCCAGTCCTACATTTCTATGATTATGCCATCAGCCTTACTAAGGTGCCTTGCTTTATAAACTACATTTCCTAAAGCTGCTATTTGCTACTAAAATCTTCTTAGTTTCAGAAAGAACTAGTGTAACTATCAGGATGTGTAACATCAGTTTTAGCTGATACTATATATGTGCCAACTGGAAAATCCCCTCAGTCTAAATAGTTTTCTTAATATTCATACTATTTTTGTTCCAGGGGATGGAAATCATAACAGGGGATGCAACAAAGGGGAATTACTTCAGGATACATGTCAACCAATACTGTATGGTAGAAACCATTACCTGCCTTTCAAAGGAGCCCTTCCCTGTCTCCAACTACATTTGTTTGTTTGGCCAGCATGAGCGGGTCCTTAACAATCTTTGTTCTCGCTGGAAGGAGGGATTGATCAAAGATCTTTATAGGTAAGATGAGAGCAAATTCTGCTTTCTGAATAAAATTATTGTTTCCTTTTATTACAGCATGTATTCTATGCCTAACTAGTCTATTTGCTGCCCTGGAATATTTGGAAAACTAAGGTTCTTAAACACACATGTATGTATATAAATCTTTCAGTAAATTGGCTGACATTCATTGTTGTCTAACAGCAAAAGTCTCAGAGAAAGACTTTCTTTCTGCTCCCAAAATTTTATTATAGATGAGTGGTAGCTGCTGTGTTATTAAGGTTGGAACCAGCTTTTATTTAAAAAGCCTAATTTTAGCACCCCTGGAACCTGTGCTTGGAAAATTAATTTGGCCTCAAAATTACCAAACTTACTCTGAAGGCAAAGGAGAAAGTTTATGTAAAGTTTGGTTGAATTTCATGAAACAGTTTTTAGTCACAGGTCATTGCAAATATTTGAAGTAATGTGTTATGTATGGAATTGGATCTAGTCATGACATTCCTGCACTGATTAGTTACCTGGCATGTAACAGACTCTATGGACTTTCCCTTCTAGACTTTTCATGTCCTGTGTGTAAATGCAGACCATTGGGAAGTATTTTAACTTTAAATCAATTTTCCTTCTGGCAAACTTTGCCTGGATTCTACCTGGATGCACAACAGAGATCCCCATACCAGTTCTCAGCAAGGGGATGGTTATATGGATTCTCTATAAAGCTGATCGCCTTGTGCCATCTGTGGTTAGGTATGAGGAAGTCTTTTGGACTAGGAATTCTGAGGCAGAGCCCAGCTCCAAAATTCTTCTCTCAAATAATAAGAGACAGTAAACCCTGTTTTGGAAAAGAGGCCTGGTTATTTCTGTTTCTTATGTCTCCTTCCAGAGAATTTTTTGTTCCTTTTGGAAATTTTTAGCTAATTAAACAAGGTATTTTGGGGATATGAGTGTTTGAAAAATGAGAGAAAGTGTTTTTGAAGTCTTCTGATGTGTTTTAGCAATGTCATATCTCAAAAGTGCCTTGGCCTATAGACACTCTACATTTGTTTTATTTAGTAGTCCTCAGTCAGAGCCAGTGCTTTTGAAGATAGCTTCTGCAAAGGAAAGTTATGCATCAGTTCTTTATTAGAATTCTTTGACTATGTCAGTAAAATAGTGGATAAAAAAGAACTAGTTGACATAATTTATTTGGACTTTCTAAAAGTCGTTGATAAAATCCCTCACAAGAGTCTACTAAAGAACCTAAGTAGTCATGGTGTGAGAGGCACCAAGGATTGTCCTGGAACAGAAACTGACTAAAAGACAAAAAATGAAGAGTAGGAGTGGATAGTAAATTTTCATTATGGTAAAAGGTTAACAGTGGGGTGCCAAAAGGTTCCAAAATAGATCCGGTCCTGTTTAGTATATTTATAAATGTTTGCAGATGGTGGCAAAATTTGCAGATAAAACAAAATTATTTAGGTTAGTCAAGACTAGACAAGACAGAGAGTAATTTCACAGGATGTATCCAAGCTTGTGAATTGGCAGCATGGTGGCAGATGAAATTTAATGTTCACAACTGTAAAATAATTAACATAGGAAAGAATAATCTGAACTACTCATTCACCTTAATGGATGCTAAATTAGCTGCAACAACTCAAGAAAAAGACCAGGTCTTCACAGCAGACTGTTCAGTGAAAAATCTCTACTCAATGTGCAGTAGCAGTTGAAAAAGCAAAATGGGATAAAGCATAATACTGTCTATATTACAATGCCATTATGTAAATCAAAAGCAAGCCCATACCAGGATAGCTGTATTCAGTTCTAGTCACCCTGATTCAGTATCTTCAATCTTCAGTATCTGTCAGAAAGGGAGGGCTTCAGATATGGGCAGGGAGAATCATTAGAGGCATGGGAAAACTCATACGAAGGGAGATTGAAAAGACTGGAACTGTGTACTTTGGAGAGGAGATGAATAAGAGGGATAAAGATATAAAAAATGGTATTTAGAACGTTGATTGGGAGCCTCTGTTTGCCTTTTCTCCAAACACAAGAACAAAGGGGGGCGTTCACTGAAATTGAAAAGTGAAAAAGGAAATATTTTTTCACACTGCGCACAATTCATTGTAGAAATCACGGCCACAAGATAACATTGAGGCCAAAAGCTTAGCTGGATTCAAAAAAGAATTGGACATTTATATTGATAGCAAGAATATCCAGAGATACTATAGTAAGAATTAAAAACCAAGAGTTTTGGAAGTGAGATAAACCTCTCTGCTTCAGGGGAGAAACCAATCCTGACTATTTAGAGTTAGGAAGAAACTTTCCCTATGGGCAGGTTATTCCAGATTTCTTGCACATTCCTCTGAAGCATCTGGTGCTGGCCACTATCTGAGTCGGGGCATTGGTCTAGAAGGACCACATGTCTGATCCAATCTGGCAATTCCTATGGTTCTGTGTGCTTATTTTTGGAATTGTTGCATGGTTCATGTTGGAGATACCCACTCAAAATCTTTTGAACTTCTCAGAAGCTTGTGAGCTCTTTACAAACTTTAGAAATTTCACAATCAGCATATATATTTCCCCAACTTCTGCACTCCTGCTGATTTCAAAGACTTTGAAAGCCCTCTTCCTTAATGTACCAAAGCAGTTGTGCACTGATAAACATGGGGATGTCAGAATGCTCCCTGAAAATCACAGGAACCAGACTTTCAAAAATTTAAATATAACTCTCACTTAGAATTTCCTGGCTTCCAGTTTTGTTTTGTTTTATTTGTTTTTAATATAATTGCAAGGTTCCAATAGGGCTTTTTACTAAAGAACAAATGAGCATTTACAGCCTTAACTCCATTTTAAGAAAATATTTTGTCTTTGAAGATGAATAATAATTTCAGTTGTGCAGCCTGAAACAATGATAAGAAAGGAACCAGGTCATATACTTCAGAGCATAAGACTGATTCCCTCTTTCAGGAAGTACTTTATTGCACATATTAAGCATTGAACAGTTGCAGAGCTGCATTAAGGACAAGGCCCTCTTGCCTATTAAACATTAGGTACTAGTCACTTCCAGGGGCAGAATCAGATTAGATGGACCAGTGAACTAATCCAGTATTGCCACCCTGTGGGTTTTGAAGTTACATTTCTCGAAGCAGTCAAGGCAGTTTCATGTCTGCCAGTAGACAGGTTTTTGCCTCTTGTTTAGGCAGTATGTTGTTTTTCCCAAGCAGTCTGATACCAGCCTGCTTTATTATAATTAATGTTATTATTATTAGCATTACTATAGTGGCTAGGAGCCCTAGTCATGGAACGGGACCCCACTGTGCTAGGTGCTGTTTTGCATGAGAATGCTGGGCCACATAGCGCCATGTACATTTGTTAGCTGGTGTACATAGAATAGAATATCAGGGTTGGAAGGGGCCTCAGGAGGTCATCTAGTCCCACCCCTGCTCAAAGCAGGACCAATCCCCAGACAGATTTTTGCCCCAGATCCCTAAATGCCCCCCTCAAGGAGGGAACTCACAACCCTGGGTTTAGCAGGCCAATGCTCAAACCACTAAGCTATCCCTCCCCTCCTCAGTTAATGGTGGAAGGTTTTTTTGTATTCATTTTGGGGAGGAACATGTTACTAAGTGTCATCTTAAATAGTGAAGTCCTTTGAAAAGTATTCCCATTCCCTTAGCCAGGACTGGACTTGCATCTTGTCAAGAACCCTCAGATGTGTGGGGTATTATTTCTCCTCCTGAGATCTCTCTTCCATTTAAATATTCTGGCATTTAGCTATTTGGCTGGCCTGTTCTCCCCACCCTGTGCAAGAAGATAGGGTTGAACCAGATGAAAAAAAACCCACAGTAATGTATTACTTGAACTCATAAGTTTTTAATGTTTCCAGGTCAATGTTTCTATGCAAGTACGAACCATTTTTCTCTAGGGAAGTCTTTCCTATGGCAATCTACATAGAGGATTGTGAAGTTTCTGATTTATTAATATATCAGAGATTGGTTTTTATTTACGGGAAAGGTTAATTTTGATTTACAGAAAAGGTATGGCACATAGCAAATGTAAAGTTAAAGTAAAGAGTGTGTTACCAATAGCAGCTAAAGAATAAGATTCTGAGGGAGAATGAGATCACTATAGTAGGGATGGACTAAGATGGCAACGTTCTTTACGTTTTCACTGATACTGCTCAGTTAATACATTTTTAGATTTACCATGAAAGTGATTCAATAACCTGGTTGTAGTTAGATGTCATCAGTCTTTTTAATTGCTTATATTTGTGTTACAGTGTGTGCACGCAGCTGTGGCCACATCTTTACCATGAACCACAAAATGTTCCCGACACTTTTGCCTTTGTTATGGGCCCAGACATGGTTACACTGTCACTTGTTGTTAGACATGCTAGCAAGGGTCACACCAGTGGCAGCAAAAGGAAAGATGAATGGTTAGCAATTGTTTTTTGACCTTGGCAGAAGCAGCAGTTGTTCCCTTTTCCTCTGCTGCTGTCTAAAGTGCCTATACAGCTCTGCAGCAATTCAGAGAAGGACGGATCGTTAGCTTGTTTTATTGACTTTCATTCTTTCATGTTAGACATGGTTTTATATACACCACTCAGCCAAGTTCAGGACCCCTTCTGGTTCCTCTGTTTCTCCATCCACTGATTCATTCTCTCTTGTAAAGATCCATCAGTATTAGTGTTGATGCTGACATCATAAGGCAGTAATATCAGAAGTGGCAGTGGATGGCAGAATCATGATTTCAATAGCAACATGGTCGCTAAGGCTTTCTGTATGAGAGGAGGCAGGTAACAGGTTCAGCAGTATTTATAGTAGTGGCAGAAATGCTACACTTACAATTTTGGTCAAACCTGTAATTGATACTGATGAGCTTTGCAAGGACATGTCATCTTGTAGATGCCAAAATGCACCACCAGATGAATAAATAGTGCTGTATTGAGAGCATGAATCACTTCTGACTGCATGTTTTTGGATTTACTCCGTGGGATATATGAGGAAGAGAGAACTCTCACCATGTATTAAAAAACAAAACAAAGCAATAAAATGTCTCAATTAGAGGTGTTCAGACCCCAGAATTCCCATTCCTTGCGAAATTCCAAAATGTCGACACTTCAAAATTGTGATGTTTTTCCACCGAACAAAATTCCAAAATTTCCCCCGCTGATATCACATCTTCTTGTCAACTGTTTGAAATGGGCTACCTTGTTTACATTGGCCTCATTAACATTTACTGTTTACAGGATACTTGTGTTCAGACAGCTGGGCAAAATGAAATCACTACGATGGGTTCCAACAGCTAACACCAGTTGAATTGGTTTTGCTTCCTAAAAATTAAAGGATTCTCACTGTACATATCAGGATTTCACATTGGGACGCCCAGGGGAATGACATAGGGGCTGGTGTTTGCCTTCATTGAAGTAAAGGCGCCCTTATTGCATACCTAGGTGTCTCCACCCCCCAGGTATCTCAGCACTGTTGAGTCCTTTGGGGGTGATGGAGGCATTCTTTGAATGTAAAAGTAATAACAGGAAGAAGCTGACACTGGCACAGCACACTTCAGTTAGGGCTTCCTACCCCTGCTCCAAAATGCAGTGGTTGAAACTTCACATAAGAAAATCTGTGGCTGAGAAAAACAGTAATTGTAGCCTACTGCTTAGAAGGAATTACCAGTAAAAGGAAGTGAGAGAGAGCAAGAGATGGCTAATTATTCATCCTAGCAAAGGCTCTCAACTGCCATCAGAGAACAGCATTGTTTACTTTGTTCTTGCACAGAGCACCCCGGTAGCTTCCCCCCCGCTCCTTCCCACCCAGGCACACGCTAATAACCTTTTGAAATAAGCCTTAATGGATATGGATATCTGGTCTGAACTTCTTTGAGCTTTAATTCTCGGTCTTGTATTGTACCTTTAGCCTGTAGTGTGAACAGGTCTTGCCCTAGATTCTTTGTACGAGCCCATCAAGTACTTATACACCAGGCTTAAGTCCCCTCTCAATCACCCTTTTTTAAGGCTTAACATATTTGACTCTTGAAGTCTATGCCCATAAGGCAGGTCCTTCCCCCGCTTCCCCCCCCCCACCCATCCAATGAACTTTGCTGTCTTCCTCCACACTTTGACAAACCCTTGAACATCCTGTGCAAACAACATTGCACACAGTATTACAGATATGGTGGGGGTAGATGAGACATTAACTTTCTGAATATGTAGGTCATTTCTCTGTAATTACACCCACGAACCTATATGTCTCCTTTGCTTCTAAAGCACCTGTGTCCTTATCTTCATGCTGGGATCCTGGGATCCCTCCAGAAAGAATCCCCATAGAAACCACAAGCCAGTTGTCAGGGTTGCAAATTAAGGACAAGGCACAAACCTTTCGTAAGAGATACATTTTCAATCTCTAGATAGATGAAGACCCCTTGAATGAACACAATGGGAGGATTTGGGGCAGCCAGTATCACAGGGGTAACAGGGGTGATTGGGGCAGACAAGGTTACCTTATCTTATCCCAGGAGAGTCACACATGCAGGGAGAATCCCCAGCTTCAGTCAAGGTCTGGCCACATGTCCCACAGGCCTTGCCTTTCTCTGTGTAACCTTGGATTATCTGGTGGCTGAAATGCCTTCGCACAAGGAGCTAAGCCACATGCTCAAATTGCTTGTTGAGGAGCCAAGGGAAAGACACTCTACTGCAGCAGGGGGAAGGAGACACTAGCAGACAGAACTCAGCTGCTCTTGCCTCCTCCCACTGTAGTCTGTTCCTCTACAGCCGGCCAGGGAAGAGGGAGGTCTGAGGCAATAGAGAAGATATAACAAGAGAGAAAAAGATGGAAACAAATTGCCCGCAAAAACCAAAGTGGCAGGCCTTCCTCAAAGCAATATGGTACAGCGAGCAGCTTCTGTCAGATGGAGGTAGAACAACCTCCATCTGACAGAATCCTGGCTATATATAGCGGGAATTCTTCGGTCTCAAAATTTCTATTTGGTGAGTTGCCTACATAAGTGCTGGTGGCCGTGGTTACCCAGTAGCCCGTTTCCGTATTGGTGGATTCCTTGTGAATGAGAATGTATAATATAGACTATGATATACTATTGCCATTTTATAAAGGAGCTATCCAGCCACACAACACAGTTTAAGGTCATTTTTGTTCCAGGAAGTACTGCTACATCTTCTCAGTAATCCTTTTGTTTGTTTTTTGAAAAGTTTGAAAATATCTTAATCTTCTGTCAAGTTCAATGTTGTTGACTTGTTGCAGAAGGTGAACATAATGTTTAGTCAAGAGGGGAGTAATTGGTGTTATTAGTTCACTTTCCTAATCTGTACATGTATCAGTGAATTCATGCCTGATGACACCATGTGAATGAGGACAAAGTTAAGAGCACAAAGTCACCATAGTTATTAGTACGGGGTAGGCAACCTCTGGCATGAGTGCCAAAGATGGCACGCGAGCTGATTTTCAGTGGCACTCACACTGCCCGGGTCTTGGCCACTGGTCCGAGGGGCTCTGCATTTTAATTCAATTTTAAATGAAGTTTCTTAAACATTTAAAAAACCTTATTTACTTTACATACAACAGTAGTTCAGTTATATATTATAGACTTATAGAAAGAGACCTTCTAAAAACGTTAAAATGTATGACTGGCACGCGAAACCTTACATTAGAGTGAATAAATGAAGACTCGGCACACCACTTCTGAAAGGTTGCTGACCCCTGTATTAGTATATTCTTTAAATATTTTGTAAATCACAACACACACACTCACATATAAAATTACATTAGAAGAACATCATTAATGTTACAAAGTCAAGAACTCCAAAATTAGGATATGCCAGAATTAAGGTTCCTTGTGCATACTTGATGACATACTATTTTTTCCACAGGACCCCACCTCATTCCATGCACAGGATAGACAGTTCTCCCTTACTGAGCAGCTTTTCAATATTTTGTTTTCCCCTCATTGTTCATTGTGTGGCCCCAGGCCGTATTTACTTCACACTATTCAAACCTTGCTCTGAAGACAGAATTATTAATTTCCTCATGGGCTTTTCTGTGGCTCTCAACACTAGAGTATCTGAGGGCTTCATAAACATTAATTTATTTTCACAACACCCCAGTGCGGGTGGTGATAGTATTATCCTCAGCACCACCCCTCTGCCAAATTTCAAGGCTCTGCCCCAAAGCATGAGGCACTGAAGCTTCTCAAGAAAAGGTTGCCAAAAATGTTTAACATGGAGAAAACAAGTATTTTTCCCTAGTCTCATTCTTGGAAATGGCTGAACTGTTTTGGCTGAAATTTTCCAAAAACTTCAGTCCTAACAGACAACGGACATAGAAGAATTCAGCCCAAATGTTGAAAGTTTGGCAAAATTATAAGCAACTGAAAAAAGGATCTTACAATGGGAAGTGTCGGGCAACTTTAGTAATAGGTGGTGCTACCTGCTTTTTCTATAATAAATAATTCTATTGAGATGGGACAATCTGCAACTGTCCCTGATATCCCTGTCAGTCACGCATCTTCCCTTAGAGTACGTCACTTGCATAGAACTTTGAAAGTATTCCATAATATATATCTTTTTAAAAGCTACCCATTAGAAAGAAAGAAAATATAAAGCATTATGTTTCTGCATCTCTTGTGAGATTAAGTCTCAAGCCTTGAGGCTTTTATCCAAAGAAAAAATGCAGTGTCATAATAACTTTACGGTCCTGCAGTCAGAGAGCACAAGATTCTCATTGATGTTAAGTACATTACATTTACACCCATTTTAAGGCCCCTTGACGTGGCCAGAGTGGTGTAAAGGGACCCTATTGTAAATGAGAAGAAGGCCTATAAAAGTGCTCACAGTCTAATCAGTTAAATTTCTCATACTTACTGTACTTTTGCAATATGTATTTTCCCTCTGTTCCTTTTTTATGATAACTCTGACTCGGGGAAGCCCCTCACTGTAAGGCAAGAAAGTCCTAGCTCTGTTTTAATCCCTTTGTGTCTATTCAGATTTTCCCGGCATGACATCCATTGCCAGGAATGGACACAGTGAAACAGCTGTCACCTGGGAGATAATTTGTCTCTGTGTAACATGCAAATTATCTTTTAAATAATTAGAGACAGCACCTAGCAATGAATTTCCTCACTGCCTTGCATTCAGTAAAAAGGCGGATGGTTAACCCTGTGGTACTGGATTTCCTGAACATAATGTGCCAGCGCAGTTTTCAAATTAACATTAACAACAGGCCCTCAAGATCCTGCTAGCTCTAAGTAGTAGCCTCTTTCTGATGTGTGCATGAAACTGCCACTAATGCTAATAACAGGATAAATCTTGTACTTTGCATCCAGGCAAGACTCCAATTGATTTCAACAGGAGTTCTGCCTGAGTGACAACTGACAGTTGCACATACAAATCAAGGATGAAATTCCCCCTCCACACACACACACACACACACACACGAGTAAATTTGCTTTGTGCAGGAAACTAAGTGGGGTTGTGGTGAGTCCATCCTTTAGCCCAGGGGCAGGCCATGGGACTCCAAGTGCAGCGTTTCCATGAATATTCTTCCAATCTAGGGACTGGAAAAGCAGCTGCTATCCCTCCAAGCCCCAGATGGGGTTTCCAACACTAGATCAACATACTCAGCAATCCAAGACTACAAAACTACCCCACCCCCGACACTTCCCTCCATGCTGGCCTATTCAGAGCTAACGTGGAGCCCACTTCCTCAGTAAAGAAGGAGAGAGAGGTCTTCTTTGTACAGGTGCTCTATCCACGTCCCGTTTCCCAAGCAGGTATGACAGGTCTGGATCAGCACAGAGGGCTTGTGTGGGCTTTCACTGGCAGATGAATTTCACCCCAAAAGAACTCTTTTGTGACTTTACAATCTACTAAGAATTCTGATCTCTTAAGTTTAGTTACCATGGCAAACATAAGTAAATTTGGTTAAATCTTGAACCTAGCAGCCTCCACAGCACAGAGCAGGCAAAGCTGCCTGGCCCTGCACCCACAGAAGCCTCTGCAGTTCCCGAAAGTTGTGGCACTCCTTGTCCATGCTGCGTAGTCTGGACCTGGCTGTCCATACTGGCCTCTTCTGCATGGGAAGTCATGGACTCATGCCCTACTGGGCACTTGGGAGTGGTGTTAGGGAGGCCCTGAACATGTGCAGCGCCTCTTCAAAATCCAGATGGTGGGGTTGGTTCTCCTGGCTGGGGGACCCTAAAGGGGCTACATCAGTCTCCCTGACTGACAACTAACTGTGTTTCAGGGTTGTCAGCCAAGGAGAGACTCAAGCCCCAGTGGCTACTGCATGGGTAAACATGGGCCTGATGAGCCATAAAGACAGGCTTGAGTGTGGAGTCTTGCCATTTACTTGAGTTCTGTCCGCCATTCTTTGAGGGGCTACATACCCTATTCTGGTAAGGTGGTTGCCTATCCCTTCCACAACCAAAGCCTATTGAAATATACGGGAGTCTTTCCATTGATTTCAGTGGATTTTGAATCAGTGGATTGGGGGCGGGGAGGATAGCTCTAGTGGATTGAGCATTGGCCTGTTAAACCCAGGGTTGAGAGTTCAATCCTTGAGGGAGCCACTTAGGGATCTGGGGCAAAATCAGTACTTGGTCCTGCTAGTGAAGGCAGGGGGCTGGACTCAATGACCTTTCAAGGTCCCTTCTAGTTCTAGGAGATGGGATATCTCCGTTAATTATATTATTATTAGTCCCCAGATCAGGGTTGTCTGGCCCAGTGGATTTGCATAGCTAAATGACAGAGAAGTAGCAAATATTCTTGCAATTTCTCTTCTGCTATTGGTAAGTCTTTAAATTCATGAACTGTCTAAGCAGTAATTGCAAAACAGCATAAGATCATCTGGCTGCATTTCCAGAGTCACTTGATTAGAAGATGCTTTACGATACTGTAGGTTAAAACCACTGGAAGCTTTTACTGAGTTAAAGATACTGTATAGTATAGTACTGTCACAGCTCAGTAAAAGCCTCCAATACCTGTGAACTACATTTTTTCCAAGGGAACAATGCTTTTAGTTTTCATGGTTAAACTAGCCAGCACTGGATCTGATGGAACTATTCAGTTTCAGAGTTTAAGATTTTTTTCCTTTTTTCTTTCTATTAACAGACATTTTGTTAATATGCTAGTATGGACATTTTGCAAGGCTGCATCAGAGCAGTGTAGGAGATGCACATAAGACCATAACTATGGCCATATTGGGACAGACCAATGGTCCATTTAGGCCAGTATCCTGTCTCTGACAGTGGCCAATGCCAGATGCTTCAGAGGGAATGAACAGAACAGGGCAATTATTGGGTGATCCATCCCCTGTCGTCCAGTCCCAGCTTCTGGCAGTTGGAGGTTTAGAGACACCCGGAGCATGGGGTTGCACCCTTGATCATCTTGTCTAATAGCCATTGATGGACCTGTCCTGAACTTATCTAATTCTTTTTTTTAACCAGTTATAATTTTGGCCTTCGCAGCATCCCCTGACAACGAGTTCAATAGGTTGACTGCATTGTACGAAGAAGTACTTCCTTTTGTTTGTTTTAAACCTGCTGCTTATTAATTTCAGTGGGTGACCCCCTAGCTCTTGTGTCACATCAAGGGGTAAATAACACTTCCCTATTCACTTTCTCCACACCAGTCATAATTTCATAGACCTCTCTCATATCCCCCCTTAGTCGTCTCTTTCCTAAGCTGAACAGTCTCAGTCTTTTTAATCTTTTCTCATATGGAAGCTGTTCCATAATAATTTTTGTTGCCCTTTTCTTCACCCTTTCCAATTCTAATATATCTTTTTTTTGAGATGGAGTGACCAGAACTGCACAAGGTATTCAATGTTTGGGCATACCATGGATTTGTATCCTGGCATTAGGATATTTTCTATTTTATTATCTATCCCTTTCCTAATGATTCCTAACATTCTGGTCGCATTTTTTACTGCCGCTGCATATTTTCAGGGAACTATCCATCATGGCTCCAAGATCTTTCTTGAGTGCTAACAGCTAATTTAGACCCCATCATTTTATATGTATAGTTGGGATTATTTTTTCTGATGTGCGTTTTTGGACTTTGCCTACCATATCACCAAGCAGATGATCTGGCAACAACAACCAGTTCCTCCAGCAGCAGCAGCAGGAGTTTCAGTGGCGGTGGCAGAGAAAGTGGGACGAGGAGGAGGAAGAAGAAGACATCACCAAGCAACTGATATTACAGGAGCTATTCCTTGAGCAGCTTCACAGCATGCAGCACCATTTCTGGAATTGGGAAATCAGTGTTGGCTGGTGAGAAAGGATCATTCTGCAGACCTGGAATGAGCAGCAGTGGTGTAAGAATTTGAGGATGGCAAAGGCAGCCTTTTTTGAGATATGTGTTGAATTAGCCCCAGAGCTACGAAGGTAGCGTGTCAACATGTGGTGCCCCATAATTGTGGAGAAGCTGGTCGCCATTGCCATTTGGAAGCTAGTCACCCCCTAATGCTACTGGTCCATAGCCAACCAATTCAAAGTAGGGAGATTGACTGTTGGAGCCATTGTCATACATATTTGATATACCAGGCATAAGGTCTTGTTGCACTGGGTTATAAAGTTACTAATGCTCAGAAGATTATTGAAATCTCTGTACATATGGAGTTTCCACACTGTGTTGGGGAAACTGATGGGACCCATGTGCCCATTATTTTCCCTCATCCCCAACCAGGGCTCAGAATTTATAAACCAAAAGGGGTATTTCTCCATGGTTCACCAAGGGCTTGCCAACCACTGTGACAGGTTTACGGACATATGTTGTGGACAATGCATACGTGGTCTGGAAAGGTCCAAGATGCTAGGATCTTTCAGAATTCAGCTCTAGTTATTTTATTGGATAAAGGACGGTTTTCCCCCAAGACACTATGGACATTAATGGTGTGGAGATTGCTCCAGTTATTCTGGGAGATCTGAAACTATTCACGGACCATTTGGACAGAAGAAAGGAACTGCTTATCAATTCAGTGTCACCTCAGTGGAATGTGGAAGATGAAGCGTGGAAGATAACAACCTTCATGCAGTCCACCCTGTTAAGTTCTAAACCACGACTAATGTCATCAAACCACTGACCGAATGTCACCTGTGGACCTCTCAGTCAAAAGAGCCACCGGATAAGCCCCCCCTTTCAGGGTTAATGTACTAGACAGATCAGACTTGGATTAAAGATCTGCCCATTGAATGTTGAAGGCCTCTCACAGTCCAAGTGTGACTACCTGGAGAAAGACGACCAACATCACTGCCCTCACCCTCCAGGAGACCCATGTCACAAATGAAGAAAAAGCATGTTGTACAAAATCAATGGCTATAAACTCATAGCTAGCAATTACCACCCAAAATATGGGCTTGCAATTTACATAAAGCGGGAAATCAACGAATATGTGGTCCTTCCTCCTGTAGCGCACAAAGAAACAACTATAGTCTCCATGCACATGGGCAAGCTAAACATCATTAATGTATATAAGCCACCTTGTGCACAGTGGCTTCAGCCAGCTCTACAAAATGCACAGGACCCTGCTGTATTTGTGGGTGACCTTAATAATCACCACACACAATGAAACTATGCAGCAAACAACATTGCAGGCAAAGAACTGACACACTAGGCATTAGGAAATCATATGCTACTCCTTTTTGATGCAAATTGGCATGCCACTTTTCACTCTCCAAAATGGGGCAGAGAATACTGCCATGACCTGACACTCATCTCTAAAGGTGATACCAGCACACCAATACCTCGATGACTTCCCGAACAGCCAGCAGAAACCAGTACTGACCCATATTGGCATTCAAATCCCAGTTCTCTATTCAAAACTGACACTGCACTGAAACTTCAAAAAAGCAGACTGGGTCACTTTCACCACAACTGGGGATAATACAATCTCCTGCATTCTCTCAATGCAGAAGACTTTTGACTACTTTACTGTGCTCCTAATCTCTGCCACAAAGAAGAACATCCCCTGGGGATACAGGTCATCGTACACTCCTTGCTGGACTGCAGAGATCCAAGAGCTCCTCCACAAATATGATGAGTATAGAGACCCAGAAACTGGAAAAGCCTTTCTGGTATCACTGGATGCAGCAAGGCGGAAACGGTGGCTTGAATGTGTAGAAGGTCTAAACTTCACACTCTCGAGCAGATTCTAGAACCTGCAGAGACATCTGGGGACTGCAAATCCCACACAATGCCATTAGGCCGCAGGTGAAAGTCGATACGCTTGTTTCTAAATTTTGGGGACATCAGAACAGCCAGTGGACAAACAGTATCGCAGACAAGTCCAGTACCAGCTTTCGCAGGTGACATCCAGCTGCACTCCATCATCTCAATGGTCTGGACCATTCACAAGGAAGGAAATTGATGCAGCCACGAAATTCGGAAAAACAGTGGGAAAAGATGGTATCTATCCTGAGTTCCTATATAACCCGTGTCTTCTGGCATGGAAATGGATGATGCAGCTTTTCACCAGCATCCTGGAGACCAGTGAAATCCCCTGCATATGGAGAGAAGCCAAGGTCTTTGCAGCCCAAAAGCCTGGAAAACCTGCAGATCACCCTTCTAGTTATAGGTCTGTCTCCCTCTTGAGCACCACCTATCAGGTGATGGAGCATATGATTCTGAACTGAATCAGGCCCAGTGTGGACACCAGCCTACCCAAGGAACAAACTGGTTTTCAATTGCACAGAAGTGGCTTCAACCAGGTCCCTCACTACAGAACATTGAGGCTGGATTCCAATGAAAACTCAAGACCAGTACTGCTTTCATCAATATGACACAGTTTGGAAGGATGGTCTGCTACTGAAAATGACCAAAATGATTCCTGTGTGCTGATTCTCAGGCAGCTGAATCCCCCATGCTTAGCAGACAAAGGATGCGCGTATACTTTGGAGATCAGTTGCCCTGGTGCTACGAACATTGGGCTTGGCCCGGGTGTACACAGTTGCAGAATACTGTGCACCAGTGTGGACAAGAAGCTGCCATACCCAATTTGTGGCTAGACCAATGAATCAGACCATATAAATCATCACTGGAACTTTAAAATCAACACCTATGCTGTGGCTTTCTATATTAGCAAATATTGACCCCTCCAGCTGTCCAAGATATAACCACAGCATGAGAACTTAAACACACTGAAGACTACCCAGAACTTCCCCTCTGGCAGGTTATGGATAACATACCCCAACTCCTCCTCAAATCGCAAAAGTCACTATGGACCACATGTGACCACCTCATGTCTCTGGATCCAGCCAGGGAATGGCAAAATGTCTGGACCTCCTCTTCCATTCCAAAGAAGCACATTATTACTGACTCAACAAACTGCCCTCCCGATTTCAACCTGCCAGGCAGCCTTTGGACCACAGTGAACCACATCAGAACAAACCATGGAAGATGCGGCTACTTGATAACAAGTGGAAAAGCAAAGACACACACCCCCCAACTTGCGGTGATAACATCTGAACCATCGAACACATCATAACTCAGTACCCAAAGATGGATTCTAAGGTGAACTGGATGATATCCACAGCATCACAAAGGAGGCCATGAAATGGCTTATGGACCTTCAACTGCATCTATAGAATGTTGCTGTGCAGATGCCATATGTGAGAGTGGAGTGTGCATTTGTCCGTTTGAAAGGTTGTGTAATAGGTTAGAAGCCGCAGAAAAAATGTGCCCACGATTATAGCTGCATGTTGTATTTTGCACAGTACTGGTGAGAGTAAGGAAGGTTGAGGTGCAGAGACTTGATCAGTGGTTTGAGCAGCCAGCATCCAATAGAAAATGGAAACCACAAAAGCAATACTCTCAGGGATGCTTATAGCTCTTACTTTGAGTCTCAGGCTTGAAAATGTGCAGTTGTATATCCAGCTATTAGCCCGTGGTGGGGGTTGGATGGATTCTGAGCAGGCAGGACAGATACTGGAGGGAAGATAGGTAGGTAGGTAGGCAGGCATGCACCCTCCATGGTTGGTCTTGAAAATGTTCGATAATCAAGGCTTTAGCATGAGACAGAGGCCAATTGCCCGGCTGGAGCAGCCACATTTTGAAAACGTGTATGCGGGAGGGTCAAAGGAACACTGTGAGCCGAGGGAGGGGGCAGGGCTGGATACTCAGAAAGGCACCTAGCTCACATCTGCCTAAAATGACCGCAGGCATGAGGCATCAGAATAGAAGCTAGCATGCCAGTTAGCATAACAAATGTTAAAGCTAGATACTTGCATAACGAGCTTCCCGCAATAGGATCTGCCTCCTCAGTCCTGGCATGGGTTTCTGGCTCGGAGGGCATCAGGGTCCTGAGCCTGAAGAGACCCTGGCTTTCCAGGAACAGCTCTTCACTGGCCACCTCATGTTCATCCTCAGATGTCTCTTGCCGCTCGGCCTTGGGCAGGAGAAGGGAGAGGAGGAGGGCAGCAGAGGCAGCAGCAGGGTCCCCAACCTTCTTGGGTTCAGTAGTGGAGTAATTGATCGAAATCTTGTCCAGCTCCTCAAAAAACGGACAGGTAACATTTTCGCTGCCAGACCTTTTCCTGGCATCCTTGGTTTGTGTACGTTCTCCTGAGCTGTTTGCTCTTTATCCTGCACTGGTAGGCGTCCCGGATGTGGTCTCTCATGGACATCTGCTTAACAATGTCCACAAAAAGATCTTTATTCTGGTGGCTGGCCACAAGAGCTTGCTGCATCGACACTGCTCCCCCGATGACGATGAGATCTAGGGTTTGGGCACAGCTCCAGGAGGGTGCACGAGACATGTTGTAAGGCTGAAATCAATATTACATGGCCTGGCCAAGATTTTCAAAAGTGGCTGCCTAAAGTTAGGCTCCTAAATCCATATTGGAGCATCTAAATAAAAGGCCAGTTTTCAAAAGTACTGCGCATCCAGCAGCTCCCATTGACTTGAGTGTAGCACCTTAACGAGCCCATTTATTCAGTACCTAAATATGATTATAAAGCCCAAGTCATCGTATAAATTCTTGGGGGCACATACTATTAAGCTATAAGATGAGTGCCCCCGTGATCAGACTGCTGCCCCTTTTAGAACTAGTCAGCAGTGCAGTCTCGTCAGCTTCTCCTCCTGACAGTTTTAGAAAATTCCAAAATCTATTGGGGGAAATTGCAGATCTGTTCCTGTGCGCTCTCTAAGAAGAAAAGTAACGGTTCCCGTCACTTAATCCAGCTCAAGTAGAACTGTGTGACATTATAATAATTTTGCTGAAAAATACATTTTGGGGGTACCAGAGCTATTTGTGAATTCCACAACTCGTTTGGGGGGGGGATTAAATGTTTTGACCATTTGGAAATGTTTGGTTTCAACATTTTCATTTTGAAACATTTTGTTTTGACTTTTTGTTTTGGAACAGCATTTTGTTTTGAATGTGACCAATTTAAACAAAACAAGGGTGAGAAACAGCCAAAACAAAACAAAAAACTTAAAAAAACATTGTTTAGTTTTGAGTTGACCAAAATGTTTCCGGTCAACCCAAAACAAATTTTGGTTGCTTTGATGTGGTGAAAAAAAATTAAAAATCAGTTTTCATTTGTATTGAACTGAAATTTTTTTGATTTTTTTTTCTTTTTTCTTTCCGGCCTCCATGTCGGTCGCTGACATCTGTCTCAGTCCCTCAAAGACGTAAAAGAGATGATAGGCTCTATCAGATGCCCTAAATTCGGTTGCAAACCCCCCTACATTCTGTGGCACATGTGGAAATGGGTCTAACGGGCTTGCATAATAATTGGGCAGTGAAGAGCTGGAGAACCCAGAAGAGGAAACACTGAAGCTGAAGACTTTGTATACAAACCTGTTATACTGCAGTACCCCAGGGTCTAAGGACACATTTCACAAGGTGTAAGTAGGCAGAGAAATGTATAGGGCTTCTACTTGGAGATTTATTCATATTTTTTAAAAATTCGTTTCTTAATATATGGGCTAGATCTGATGCCCATGTCAGGAAGGAGGTTCTGCAATCTTCATTGAATTAATTATTTGTCGCTGCTCAGCCTTAAGGGGTTGAAGCTGCTCCACTGAGGATAAATAATTGTAAAAGTCATTGGGCCAGAGAGAGAGAGAGAGAGAGAGAGAGCACTCACCTGGTAGGTGGGAAACCCAGGATCCAGTCCCCACTGCTCAATGACTTCTTTTATTTATTGACAGTGGAACAGCTTCAAGAGGAGAGGCTGAGGAAGCCCTACAGCAGAATATACCATAGCCCAGTAGCAAGGGCCCTCACTAGAGAGGGGAAAGATTACTTGTTCAAATCCCATCTGCCCCTCAGGTGGTGAGGAGACTTGAACCAGAGGTCTCCCACATCCCGGATGAGTACCCTCACCACTGGGCTAAAAGTTATGAGCAGAGGGATCCCCCCCAGCCTGGATTTAGGCGCTTATCTCAGTGAGAGTGGCAGGGGTTAGCACACACCCCTTGGCCAAATACCTCACATTGGCTAGTTTAGGCAAGGAGCCACCCAGCATGCTGGCTTTGTGAATCCCATTCTGAGGCACCTATCTCTCCCCATTCATTGTATAGGGAGCCTAGATGCTTAGCTCAGGTTGGTGAATCCCAGTGTTTTTCTAGGTGCCAAAAAGTTGTGTGTGGCAATGCTGTGAATCACCCCATTTAAGGTCCTTTGTGACTCTAGCCCTAGATATTTACAATAATTCCCAAAAGAGGGGTGGGGTGAGTTTTGACCGGCAGATTAAATCCCTTGTTCCTCAGTTCCTCCCCCTTGTTTTCCTGCAATAAAACAACCACTGTAGAAGCCATAAGACACAGTGGCCAAGTTATGGACCGTATCCTTAGAGCAATGTCTATTAGCCAGAATGGGCAGGGATGGTGTCCCTGGCCTCTGTTTGCCAGTAGCTGGGAATGGGCAACAGGGGATGGATCACGTGATGATTACCTGCTCTGTTCATTCCCTCTGGGGCACCTGGCACTGGCCACTGTCAGAAGACAGGATACTGGGCTAGATGGACCTTTGGTCTGACCCAGTATGGCAGTTCTTATGTTCAGTGGCATTTCCTGCCGCAGCATCTTAAGTACAAAATAGATAATTAGAGAATCCTCCTGATACCTGGCAACGAATTGGATATTCTTTGGTATCAGGGCATTAATATGATATGAAAGTGATTCATATAAGCTTCATTTTGCAGTAATGAAAATCACATTTGTTAATACAATGCACAAAATCTCTCCTTACCTTCTAGTTTCTAAAATACTTAAGTTGCTTATTTAATGAATGAAGTGTGAGTGGTTTTCATACATGAGATTTGTAAAGTATCAGATGAGTGAGTTTGTTTTCAATCATACTATGTAGAAGTTGATCACCATGATATGATGCAGTAATGTTGATGCCAAGACAAGGCACGACTGCTCTTCAGATTCAGCCTAAGTACCAGTGTATATGTCATAACTGGAAAGAATAAGATAACATAGGACAACGATGAGACGTGTGAGTGCCTTTGTTCTCCATGTTACATTATAAAAGAGCACATCTAGGGGTGATGTTACTGGAAATACTGTAGTGGGAAGCTGCATCATGCCATTCTTTCTTCAAAAGCCAAAATGGAGGGTTTTTTTAAATGTAATGACAATGGACAATGTTTATTACCCTTATTTTTAGTGTTTACCGTCATCAAGGCTAAGGGTGTCTTCCTGCGTCTTTTTATCATATTGACTTTCATATTTCGAAGGTGGTAACATTACACTCTATTTCCCCCTCCCAACCTCTTTTTGTACATTACTACTGTTTAGTTTAAAGTTTATGTAGGGCTCTAGTGGATTAGGAAGGCTTTGATCTGATCCGAGATTTGTGTTTAAATCCTAGTCCTTCCACAGACTTTCTTGACTATTGCCAAGTCACTTAACCTCTTCAGTTACCTGCTCTGTAGAAATTAGAAATAGTAGAAAGTTCAGAATGTTCTGTTAGCCAGTGTATATCTTAATAAGCAACCAGTTGCTTTCTAGGTGAAATGTAATGTGTTGTTTTGGACCTTGGTTATTTTAGAGACCTTTCTGTGTTGTACAGTGGCAGTCATGGTCAGCTCAAGTGCTCAGACTAAAGTCCTCCTGGTTTAAAGGGAAGAGGGACAGGAGTTAGGGGATTCTTGATGATGTGCCCTTGACTCTGGAATCCATTGTCCTCACTTTGTTCTGCAGAACAGTGGTGACTTTCACGACATGCCATGACACAAGTCTTTTCCACAGACAAAGCATTCAAATTTTCAGCCCCAAAGGTAATGTTATAGCAATGTGAAAACAGGAAGTTATAATGGGAACGATTTTGTATTTTTGTAACCTTTGCTATCAGAAATAATGCTATAATTTCATCCTAAAAAGCTACAATAAAATAACTTTAAGGTTGCAAAGACCAAACAAGTGGAGAACATCACTGGATGTTCTGGTATCTGTTCTCTTCAGTCTTGTCCACATCTCCCCAAGTCTATGATCCTAAATAGTCAAAAATATTTCAAAATGATATAAATAATACTGACATTTACAAAATGTAACTATTTGCCTTCTCTTCTCAGATTCACTTTGCACACAGTATTTTTTGCAGTAGGCTAGAATTAATGAATTAGTGTAATTTTTGAGATTCTGAGCAGAAACTCCACAATAGAATGTTTAATGGCACCATTCTAATAAATCTCAAAAAATAATAGACACATTAGGAAGGAGAAAAATATTGAATGTTTTAAATTTTATCTTTAATAGGACTAGTGAAAGATATTAATTAAAAAGGACTTATGGACAGGATAATCATTGCGTATCAGGGATTATATTAAACATGGTATATGTGCTGCATATAAAGATTTAGACCAGCCTTTCAAAAAATTAAGAGCATTTGTTTATTAAAAATAAATATTAGAATGCATTGCTTTCTGGAATTTGCTGGATCCTGTCACATTAGTGTGCCTCAATTACATAAAAGGGATTCCACCTTACTCTTTTGTTAACTCCGCAGACTTGTATGAGATATTTTTTCCCTGCAGGGAAAAAAAAGAACGAACGGAAATGGGAAAGGCTGTGAGCATGGTTGAGTGGGACTAATGCTACTCAGTACCCTTTCCAGCCTAATTAGAGGTAAATAGGTGTGCTTTTTATGAAGAGAGAACCAGAATAAGAGGAGCTCATGAAGGGATGGATACTAAAGCCCTAACAGCTTTTCTTTTCTACTGGAATTAAATGCTAGCCATGATTCACACTATTAAAGCTGTACTTACATAACAAATCAATATAAATAGCCTGACATCTTTAGGTGGCTTAAATTTATTTTATATATTTAATTAATGTCATTTTTAATGAGCAACTAAGCTTCTAATGAACAGCTAGGTTACTAAGAAACCCCAAGGCCAGGATTAATAGGGAAAGGCTAGTCACCTAATCTTAACATAGTTTACTTATGGTAGAACCTTGCTAATTCATATTAATAATTAGACAGGCCATTGTGAATTATTGAATGTTCCGAATCTGTAAATGAACAAATAATTTTAGATAAGTAATCATACTGCACCACAAAGTGTATTTTATTGATTTTGTTTGAAAGTTTTAGTTTTCTTTTAATTATTTTTCATAATATATTAAATATACATCATGCAGTATGTTGTGTAGAAATACACAAAACCTTAAAACATCTGCTATTTTTTTTTTTTTTGCGAAATAGGGGGGAGACTGCCATTTTGGGTGCCAGCTGTAATGTGTTTGGATTAGCACACTGCAGTTTAGCAAGGCTCTATTGTGCAGTAGCCACTATTAAGAAGTAAACATTTACCAACAGTTCGGTCTGTGGTACTGAGGTAGTGCAGAATATCTGCATAGTGTTCTTAGAATAGGAAATAACTACAGTACCTCAATTACTGGGTTGAAGTAACTGTTGCTAAATGTTCACTTTTTAATGATGACTTTTATCAATGATATTATAACATAATATTCCTTTGATATTAAAAATACAGAAAATAAAAATGAGAAATCAGTATGAAATGGATGAATATTTTTTACAATTTGAAGATGCTGGCAAACAACATAAATAGGTACAAGTATAGGCCCTGATTCAAAGCCCATTGAAGACAGTGACAGTCTTTTCATTGACTGCAGTGGGCTTTTGAGCGCGTCCATTGGGAGTGGTATTTTGCTCAATAGGAAAGCCCCCTATCCAATTCAATGGTTGTTTTTCCTGAATGAGGATCACAAGATTGGGCCTATAGTGGAGTGTACGTATGTACTATAATTAAATTATAACAGTATTTTAAATGCCAATACCCATGTTGGATTTTAAATCAAATGATTAACTATTTCTTAGCAGAATTATTGCCAGTTTAACAATAGTCCCAGTGTTCTTTTAAAAAATGATAAATAGCCACAAATTTCCTTCTTTGATTTTTATATTCCCATTGAAAGAAGCATGAAATGAATGTATTCCTCTCAACTAGTGAATTGTATTATTTTATAATCCTGCTTCAATAACGTAAATCATAGGGCCTGGTTGAATATCCCTTGAAGTCAGTTGTAATTTCTGTTGATTTCACTAGGCTTTGGATCAGGCCAACAGTAGCAGAATCTAGAGTTGCCAATTTTCTAATTCCAGAAAACAACACCATTGCCCCGTCCGCTGCCCCGCCACTTCCCTGAGGTCCCAGCCCTGCCCCTTCCAGAGGCCCCACCCCCGCTCACTCCATCCCCCCTCCCTCCATCGCTTGCTCTCTCCCACCCCTGCTCTCGTGCTCATTTTCACTGCAAGGCCCAAACAAGCATATTTATTGTTTTGACAGACGTATTATGCTAATTTCAGGTTTTATTTGTTACAGGACACCAGAGCTGTCTGCAAAATAGTCAAAAAGGATAATTTTAAAAAAAAATGAAATTTCACAAAGGTTTTCATGGTTCTTTCCCTCCCCTCTTCCCATTTTTCATAACCAGCTCCATGTTTTTTGTTCACTAAAGTTATTGTAATTTTGTGTGTGGAATTAGGACCACACATTATCCCAGCAGCAATGGGTGGCCCACTCCTGAAGCCCAAATACAAATCCATAAAGCACAACCACAGAAATGCACACCTGTCCATACAGCTATATAAATAAATCTGTAGAAACTCACTCCTACACCTACATGCAGATACACATGTGTACACCTCTAGCATACACCAACACATCTACTTCCATGTAATTTATTATTACAATTGTTGTTCAGAGACCCCAACAAAGATCAGGGCTCCAGGGTGGTGGGTGCTGGACATACACATGAAAAGAGAAAGTCTGCAACAAAGAGTTTATAATGTAGCTAGACAAAGGTGGGGAGAAATGTCTGATCCATCGGCTCTTCTGCAATCACTAGTCAACAACATTCACTTTTTAAGAAATAACACATTTCTTTTAGAGTTCCCTTCTCTTTTAAAAAATGAAATGAAAACACACATATTTTATGTCATCAATTTTTTTGTGTGCTCAAGCCATCAAAAGGAATAAAAGTCAAAGAGTTAGGGTGCAAATTTTATTCACACATGCAGCAATACACACATGCACCTTCCTACACACACACTGCCTCTTACACACATACAATGCATGCATGCACACACTTGCCTACAGAAAGATGCTTTTTCACACACTTTTCCAGGGGCTGCCTAAATCACCCAGCCAGGAAGGGAGGAGATGGGCTGAAGGGGAAAAGATGTTGGGGGGGGGGAGGAGAAGAGGATGGGGAGGGAAAGAGGCTAAGGATGAAAGCCAGGAGGGGGTGAGAGGGGGCAGTGAAGGAGAGAGGAGGCGGTGGGGGGGTATGTGGGGTGGATGGGGATGCAGGGGGAGGCAAAAGGCTACAGGTGCATGAGGATGTGGGGGAAATGGGTGTATAGGAACATAATGGGAGTGCACCAGTGTATGGAGGTGAATGGGGTGCAGGGCTGTGGAAGGTGAGGGCGGCTCTGGGAGGTGGAGAGGATGGGTGGGAGAGAACTGTAAGGGCTACAGGTCTGGGATGATAGGTGATGGGGGCGAGGGGGGGTTGGGACGAGGAGGGATGCAGTGCTGGGGGATGCGGGTGCAGGGGGGTTGGGACGGGGAGGATGCAGTGAGGGGGATGGGAGTGCAGCCCCCTTCCCAGCACTCGGAGACAGGAATACACATACCTCCAACTCCCAGATACCGGCGATGGGGTGACAAACGCGCCGCAGCTCGAGCCCAGCCACAAGAAGAGCGCGAGGAGAAGAGGGCTGGCCAGCAGCAATAGCCTCAATAGCCGTCTGCTGAACGCTCACGAGCCGTGTTAGTTCCTCCCCTGCCCTGACCCAGCCAGTGGGAGCTGCACCTGTGGGTGGGGGCAGGGCAGTACGTGGACCCCCAGCAGCCCCTTAGGCTAGGAGCCAGACATGCCAGCTGCTTCCCGATCTGGGAGCCGCGTGGCGTGGTGGCTAGCAGAGAGCCTGCCAGCCCCGCTGCACGGCGCTGCAAACCGGACAGTCAAGCGCCAGGTCAGCGATGCTGACTGGAGCCACCAGGATTCCTTTTCGACCGGGTGTGCCGGTCCAAAACCGGATACCTGGTCACCCTAGCAGAATCCCAAATAACTGAATTATCCAAGGAATACCTGAAACACACTGATAAATAAATGTTCAGTAAGTAGTGTTTTTGTGCAAGGAATTAAACAGTACTCCTGCAGTGGTTCTGCTGTAATGTACTTCTGTTTTCTTGTTCCGTGGTTGTAAATAAGTTATAAGCCCTGTAAAAAAAATTACAAAAACAGTTAAAATTTTTATATACACAATTTAATATTGTTGTTTGCCTAGCCATGCAATATAGCTTTTTATCTCATTTAAATCATCTGGGGTTGGTAGCAAATTTTCAGTGTTGTTTTCTTCACTGTGAATTTCATTTTCTGGTCTCATCACAATCTCATTATAATTCAGCATCTCACAAGTCAGTCTCTCTCTCTCTCCCTTTTCCACCTATATGATTCACTGAATAACTTCAGTTTCAGTCAATTAAATTGCAGTCGCAATGCCACAAGCCCAGCAACATCAGTGTCAGTAACCCTGCTATTTATTTCCAGCAGGGTTGACTTTTTGAGTACTTTTTACAATGGTCTTTTTGGATGTGGTGTTCGTTAGCAAGTTTTTTTAAAAGTTGTCTTCCATTGAAAATAAGACGTCTTTTAGAAGGTAGTTGCTAAATCCTTTGTTTGTATAGTCATAAATAATACTCTACTATCTTAACCAACCTTTACTGTGTGGAGAGGCTGGTTGTTCTCAGCATATAGAGAACATGATTTTTTGTCCCCATGATTGTCACTTGTCATTTTTCACAGACCAAAAATCTGTATCTAATGTGTCACCATTACAAGCTTCCATTATTTTCTATTCATGCAGACTGTCTCTGAGTCTAGATCTCGATCAGAGTTTTTATTTTCAGCCGCCTTTGATGTCGCTACTTGTTGTAACACCATTTCCATCATTCTGATCAGCACTGGCTGCTGAAGATGTGATTTTCAGTAGATTTATAGGATCAGATTTTCAAAATTGCACACACATCCTGCACACTTAATTAATGTGACTGCACCTGAGTAACACATAACTGTGTGTAGAAATGACCAGAAATGGCCATTTGCATACACATATGTCCTGTGTGCGTCTGCAGTTATGGCCATTACATGTTCAAGTTAGGCACATAGTTGTACATGTCTAAATGTCATATAAAAACTGCCCATGTTTTCTGTGACCGAATAAGAATTTTCCTCTTGCACTTCTTAAATGTCCTTGCAACTGAGCAAAGGCTTTAACTATTTAAATATAGCACATAGTGTCAATGTGAAAACATACATAGCTGGGGGGCAACATAATGATAACCTATGGATCTAATACAATGCTTCAGATTAAATAGAGCTGTATACGTCATCCGAAAGATAATAACAAGTGGTGTGTTGCTGAATAGCTGGGCTGCTGCATTCTAAACCATTGGAAATTCTTGAAGGGTCAGAAATGAGCTACAATATTTAAGCCTAGAGTCTGATGGGATAAGACACAGTCTTCTGTGTCTTCTGATGGGATGAGACACCCATCAGAGTCTTCTGATGGGATAGACACAAGCTCTGGATGAGCATTTTTAGCAGCTGTAACTATTTGAATAACTACAACGAATGCAGAAGGACACTGATCCATCTTTATGATCCATGATTTAGTTGGGGATTGGTCCTGCTTTGAGCAGGGGGTTGGACTAGAAGACCTTCTGAGGTCTCTTCCAACCCTGATATTCAATGATTCTATGATCTTGATGATTGTAGGGCAGTCACCTTGATGAAGGGTGAAGTTATGGACATTGTGAGTTTCCATCTTTCCATGCAGCTGTTCTTCAGCTAAGTGCCAATGACTCCATGGCCATACCTAAAACTTTGCCAACCCTATAGCTAGACTGTAGAGGTTCTAAGTAATGTCTTGATGCCTAACAAAAGCTCCCAAACAAAAGTCTACAACGTAGCTTCCATAGGTGCTGAAACTAGGGGTGCTACCACACCCCCTGTCTGGAAGTGGTTTCCATCATATATACATGGTTTACAGTTTGGTTCAACGGCTCTCAGCACCTCCACTGTACAAATTACTCTAGCGCCCCTGGTAGCTCGTAATGTGCTCATTATCTTTAGACACATTGCAGTAGTGCTGAATACTTTGAGCAGTCACTAGAATAAAAAAAAGAGACTTGATTTCTGGAAAATATCTTTCACCACAAAGGCAATCAGATTACTTTTGAGCACAATAAAATTTCCCCTCCAGTGGTCTCACGTGAAATTTGCTATTTCCATGTGCAGGTCGAGCTATTTTATACTTAATAATCACAATTTAAATTGGAGGCAATATGAGCTGGCCAGCCTGTATGAATAATGGCCACGTGTCAGTCAATTCAGGCCAAGATTTGTTGCGATAGCACAGGTGTTTGTCGTACCAAATGTCTGGTGATAACAATGGGAAGTGTGGGAAGCAGAGTGTATAAGAGTGATGGCAGACTCCAACATTTGGGGGGGGGTTACTTTCCACCAGTACCAGTGAGAAGGGTCTGGCAGACCCACTAGTATTCACCTGGCTACATCCCACCTCCTAGATCAAGCCTTGCCAATCTTGAAAGGCTGCATGTCAGAACAGCGATGGTTTCCATAAATGGTACAGCATAATTATTGGCTTAAGGCATCTAAACAGGTGAGGAAAATTGCTTGGAATATTTTGGGTTATTTGAAATTCTGAACATTTGAGAACTGATATAGTATCTCCAAGATGTACCTGATAGTATCGGCCAGGTTTTGCATATTTACTGTATTTCAAAAATCCCATTTTTGTCAAAAATAAGGTTAAAACTTTTTTTTTTAAAATTTTGCTTAGCTGTCCACTGCATTGCACTCTGTATAGGCAGCCATGCCCTGTGCTGTGGGCATTAAACGTTACCACCCAGGAACTGCACCTACTGTAAACTTCTATTTCTGTTATGCTGGCTGGTTCTGTGAGTTCCAAAATGGAACAACAGTCCTACCCTGCACCGACTCTCTATCTGGCGGACTGCATAAAGTTGGTGTGAGTGGCCGATATAAACTATAGCAGTCTTGAAGCTGAGTTGATCTAAAGTGCAAAGCTAGCGTGGAGGGACACCCCCACACAGCCCATCATTGGTTAAACCCACTTGTAGCTTATTTAGACTGTAAGATGTTCAAGGCAGATATCCTTTTTTATTCTGTATTTGGACAGTGCCTCACACAATGGCTTCCCAGCCATCATTGGATTCTGTAGGTGCTCTCACACCTTAGAAATAAGGAAGAGAGGCAGAACTCATACTAGAATCCAAAATGGCTCCTCTGAAGAGCAACGCCTGAGTTGGCTGAAATATGGATTTTTCTGTGTTTGCTCCTTAACCCCAACTTAAATAGAGGAAAAGTACACCAAAGTATATTAATAACCTCAGAGTTTGGGGCGCTGATGTGCCAGTCATCTATATATGGGTGTACTTGGAGTGCTAGGTGAGGAAGTTGAGAATATTTAGGGCCTGATCCCCAGCCCACTGAAGTCAGTGGAAAGACTCCCATAGAGTTCAGTGGAGTTTGGTCACTTAGTGAACCATACTGTTGTGGCTGACCCTAAAAAGGGGCATTTTATTGTAGTAATGGTTGATTCACAGCTTCAATATGAGATTCTTCCAATGAGACTGTTTTATCAAGATATGAAAGTCAACAGTCAAAGATCCAACTAATCCTGCTGATTTAGAGAGTGAATTATGACACCCAAATACACCCAGACAAATTTGTCCTGATTGATAAATTTGTTGGGATTCTGAAATAAAGAGAATTGGGTGTGTGGGAAACTGGGGGGAGGGAAGAGTGGGGAGAGCAGGAGTAGGAATAAGAAATAACAGACCCTTGTTCTTTACTTTAATTTGGTTTTATTATTGCTGCTACTATAAAAGTTTTTTTTAAGTAGACAACTGAACACCAAGAGAGGACTCGCTATCACCATGGATAAATAACTCTAAGCTGCAAGCATACTGGTAACTTGTGCCGAGATTTTCAAAGGGCAGTTAGGTGCCCAGACCCCATTGATTCTCAGCGGGAACTGAGTGCCTACCTACCCTTTGTGCCTTTGAAAAGCCACCAGCCGTCACCACACACACTCCTTGGTCTCATCTCAGAGCAAAGCCAATACATTGGTAGCATAAGGCAATATAGCAATGGTAGAAATCTCCTAGTATTTATCTATACAGGTTGTTTTCTACATTTGTTTAAATTATATTAACATGATTCTGTTCTAGAAAAAAAACTGTCTCAACAGACACAAAATTCAGATCATTTAATAAACTCACCAGCAGAAAGAGATTTTTCCTGGGTAGTTAATGAGTCAGTAAGTTAGCAATACCCAAAGTGTAGGGTGCACCCCAAAGACAAGCCAGCTTGGGGGACAAAGGGTCCTCTCAGCTGTCCTCCAAAATCCAAGCTTGCTTGCTTGCTTTTTTTTAAGTACATTTTTATCTGTTGTGGTTGTGAAGAAAACCTTGAAAGCATGACCCAAGTGTGCAGCAGTGTTTGCCAAGGAGTCTGAAACTATTACTCTGAAGTATGAACTGCCGCATTCATTACAGTCGGTGCTAACTCAGATGCCAATGATGACACTTTAAATGCCAACATTGTTAAATATACTACTGTTCATTGAAGCATGTGAAAAAGGAGAGGCTATCTCGTATTAAGAAAATCTACATAGCCTTACAACATCAATGTTAAAAAAAGATAAGTTGGGACACAGACACACACACAGATTGGCTTAAAAATCATGAGATTTTAAAATATAATAAATATTGGGTTCTTTTTTTTTTTTTTTTTAGTCTTTATAGTACACTTGGATCATATTTTCAAGCTTTTCTCTATAACTATGATGGCTAATTTCCTTTTTTTATTTTCTTATTTAATGAAAGCTAGGATTCTTCCACGCTCATGGATGTCCAGCAGCTAAGACAAAGAGAAACACAAACTATCACAAAATCCATGATAAAAAATCACAAGATGTGACAACATTGTACTATCTGCTCTGCACGACTGCTCATTTTGGACAGATTTTTAACAATTTATGGTGGGATTGAGGTGGGGGTGTGATTGGTTTAATTTTCCTGAAAGAAGGGCTCAGCTTTCAGTGCTGCAGTGGGTGGTAAAAATAAGTGTCATGTCTATATTCCTTTATAGGAGTATGCCTAAATGGCTAATAACCTGTGCCTGGAAGATTATGGGCTCTGTCGAGAGACCTGTAGTACTATTCTCTTTTTTTCATCGTTCACTACTGTTATCCATTACTCAGATGTCATGGGACTTTTTTGATGTGATAAAGTTCTCATTAACCCTTTCTTGCATGGTTTCTTGTTGTGGATGCTGAGCTTGGCATTTTCAGTGGAAAAGTACCTCACAACTTTCAATGTCTTTAGATTTTTTATTTTTTTTTTACATGTTCACATCCAAGGAAAGATCTGATGTCTTGGATGGTGTGGATGACTTAAGTGGTGCAAGTGTGGATAAGGGTCAGTGTGCTGTCCTCCTCTTTCTTTCTTTTTCTTTTTTTTAAGTACCAGTAAGCATCAGAGAACTACTGCTGCTTTAGAATGTTTGAAAAAAACATTGTCCTCTGAAAGTGGTGTATAGCAGTACATTAAATAAGAGTCTGGAGAATAAAAATAGATGGGTTTTGGATGGGAATCCATTTACATGCAGATTTCAGAGATACCACATTTTTATTTCCCAGGATTGGCCAACTTTATCTGCTCATTTTTATCCTGTGTCCCCCTCTAAATTAAAAAGATTCAGCTCCTTTTGCATAGGATGCCACTAGATAATTTTCTTTTTTCTCCCCTTCATCTAATATAGCTACACATCACAGATGAGGCAGAACAGACTTTATGTATTGTTTGTCAATGAAAGGAGAGAACAGCTTCCTAGCAACAAAAAGGATGTCACATATTGTCTTCAAAAGGAGACCATTTCACCCCATCTAGTTACAAATGCCTTTCAATGATAGCTTCTGTAGATATAAAAGTCTACCAGCAGGGGATCCCCCCTTAAGAAGTGACCAAGTTTTAAAATCGGTTATGCCCCTGGCAAACATTGTACATATTTAGCTTGATCATTTTGGCAGGTTATGAAAGACTAAATGGTGCAAACACATGTGGCAGATGCTGTTCTCATGATAGTTGAGGAGCCTCTGAGCCTCTGTTGGTAGCATGCCAGGTTCATCTTGTACACTGAAGAGCATTATACTTTCAAGCTTTCTACAGCTTGCCCTTAGGGACTACTGTTGAAGTGGTAATAAAATTTAAAATGAGCCTCAGAAAGTCAACTTGTTGGTTTGGCTTCAAGTGAATCTTTTTCATTATTAAACTTCAATTTAATGGAACATGTGTTGTTGTAGCTTGAGAGAGTAAATCCAAATATGGTTGTTAGAAAGGTGATTCTGTCTTAAGAATAAATATGCACTGCCAGAAAGGGAAGAGAGCTGCTTATATATTAAAATACTCTGTGATGGTTGCATTTCTCTATTTGAAATGAGGTAAAGGAAATTTTGTATTAAATAACTGGTTATTGGTAACTCCTGTACAACCAGGCTTGAAAATATACACAAGAAATTGTCCACTTCCAGAGTAAACACACTTTTATTTGAGCCAAATACTGTAGGTTGGTGAAAAATTTCAGGCCTTAAACTCCCAAATCTGGGAATGCTGTGATGAACTGTAAAAGTCTGAATACCCGAAGATGATATCAGCTGAACTAGTAATAATAACAATAATACTCAGAATCCTCAAAGCATTGTACACATGTCATTTAATCCTCATAACATCTCAGTGAGGTAGGTAAGCAGTTTCATAAAGGCAGGGTGTTTAAAAGACTAGCTTCAATCACAAGATGAAATCAGTGTCAGGGATAGAATTAAAACGTGGGAATTCCAGGCTCCCAGGTTGGTGCTCAGATCTATAAACTATTTCTTGCCCAATAGATGTTTCTCTGTTAAAACAGATTTACCAGTAGTAATTGCACAACTAAAACTAAGATGCCAGGTGAAAATACAGGAAAAATTTATGGCAACAGGGCCATGGATTTTGGCAGTGCATGTCAGTGTAATGTGAGCATCTTTAATTATCTTGGTATATCTTTTTCTTGTCCCCTCCTATCTTGCTTTGCCATCTAACTGTTGACATTAAATGAAAAATGTTTTGAGATGAGTTAGTTAAAATGTTTTGGGGAACTGTTCATTTCTATCTATGTATCTTATAGGGATATGATAAATACATTTTAAAGTACGTTTTTAAAAGCGCCTTAGAGCTGAGTTCAGCTTTTGTAAGATTTTGGACCGAAATATAGAGATGAAATCAGTCTTAGTAATGTGCTAGCAGTGTGCAGCGAGATGCTCCTATGTCTGTCAAAACGGAAAGGTAAAGATGAGTAGCAGTGTCAGTAAATATTTATATTGTGGATATGTCCTTCATTCTGTTTGAGGCCTTGTTGTGCTGGGTGCTGTACAAACACACAAAAGAGACAAGCCATATCCAGAGGGCTTACCATCTAAAGAAGCAAATGGAGGGAACGAGATGGGGGTATAACACACAAGTAGATGGGTATGGTGAACAATTGGCACAGCTCTATTAGTTACATGCTGTGGTGTTGATTGAGTCATTAATATCTGAAGTCCAATGAAGCTTTTATTTATAGAAAAATTGCTGATAGGAAATATCACAATTCAACATTTTTAAAAGGTTGGCTTCCTTTTAGAAAGAAACTGAATGCTGGTTTTCTGTGGAAATTGTCATTAAAATTATGTAATTTGAGTTTTTATTCTAGAAATGAATATATTTATTGAAAGGACATCAGGCCAGATCCCATCAGATTTACAAATGCAATATTGCTTATTCATGAGAGCAATCCCACTGATGTGAATAGACTACAAGCTTCCAATGACACTGTTCATGTCTAAGGACTATGGTCATGATCTTGCAAACATGCACATGTTTAACATCAGTGAGATGACTGAAATGAGCAAAGCTAAGGATTTGCATAAGTGTTTGCAGGATCAGGCCCTATTTAGCTGATACCCAGTTTAATAATAAGTCACACTGATTCTTTTGGTGCTATTCTTTCTTCAGTGGGTCCTTTTAACTTTCATTAACATTAATGAGAATTGCATACACACATCAAGCAGAGAATATACCTTGTGTAATCTACAGATTATTGACACAACAACCATTATTTTTCGTTATATAGGAAATAGAACTAACCAGCAATTTTCTGTGTCATCCAGTTGCCTCTAGCTGCATTTACAGTATCTAATTATATATCTTGTTATGGCCTTGCGATAAATAGATACTTACATTTTTCTAACTTTTCACAGAAAAAGTGTAATGAATGCTTTCTATCAATAGATATAATATAAATGTTAAGATAGTTCCTCTTAAGATAGATTCAATTTAGCTTCAGTGCACTAGTGGAAAGAACATATTGCAACACTGTGGTGGCCTGTTTTTCTGGCCTTTATTAATCCAGAAACCTTAATGATGAACAACATTTGTGTCATTGTCTACACAAATTTAATTTGTTTATGCAGGAGTTCAGTTAATCCTGCAATCTGCTTTTCTCAAATGAGGACAGATAATGGAGACACCGTTCTTTACAGGTCTTCAGGCTTTTAAATTCTGATAAAATCAGGATTCTTCACTGGGTCTTGCCACAGCTCTGAATTAAGCCACTTTAAATGTAATTACTGAAGCTGGCTGTACATCAGGAACATCCATTAAAAGAATTGATTGACCATGCTGTTACGGGAGGCATTTTATGAACAAACGATCATGATGGGTCCAGAACTGTAATTTATAAAAGCAAAAAAGCAGGTAAATACTTTATTAGTAGTTAATGAGAGGTTCACTGGATAACTAAATTTCTTCTTTTTCAACCAGCTATTTCAGGGAACCTTGGTCCATGGCCATCTATCATGATCGGTTTATTGATCTTAAGAAAGAACTGCGCCAAATCCTAATATCCAGCCAGGTAAGAAAAATGACTAGCAATTGCATTTTATTATTGGAGTCATTTGTTATTTTTGAGCACTTAGGTTTTTTGCTCCCATCTTCTGCCTTAAGTTTCACTTTTTTTCTGTTTAATTACTCACTTTGGAAAACCTAAATAGACATAGAGTCTAAGCAGCATAAGGGAGAGTCAGTAAATATTGGAAATTGCTTATTTTAGTTATTTTTACAAATCTCAAAGTTGCTGGTAAGGTTTTTTCATTGTTTATGTTGCTCCATTTTCCTATGCAGGATTTTTATACCACTTACGTGTTTTTTTAGTGCAAACTTGCTACTGACACATGGAATTTCCATTTCTGTAGTTCATACTGCTTTCCATACAGTTTCGTTCATTTTTCTGCGTAGTGATATAAAAGCACTGTACATGTCATCCTAAAATTTCAGATCCTGTGAGCTGTAAATCTTTCTATAAATACCCATGGGCACAAGCTACCTAGTTGATAAAGTAACACAAAAGGGCTTTTCAACGATAGATGAAATTCCCAAATATAGGGGTGGGGCGAAATTAAGATGTTTGTTAATGTCATTTGCACTGTTGACCTGAGCATAAATTCATAGTAATTTCTCTATTTTTCCTCCCCCAGTGTCTGATTCAAAGCCCATTGAAGCCAATGAACAGGCTGCCACTTGATTCAGTGGACTTTGGATCAGTCCCAAAAGACGCAAAGTTGTAAACAGAATTTTTTTTTCTAGTCTAAAGCTTGCTGCTGCCTAGTGGGTGGTTTAGTGCCGTTCTACCGTATCCCTCCATGTACCTCCTTCGCTTCTGTTTTACATATCAAAATTCTATATTGCTGCACTACTTTTTAATGGATTGCTGCGCTTACCATACAAAATTGTTAACTATGTATTGAGGTAACATCACCCTAGTCCCTAGGAAAGGTTAAAATAAAATACAAAGGTGCTAGATAGTATTGTCTCTTCTATTATAATATGAAGAGTACTTAAGTGAAGTATTATTTTTAGATTTTCTTGAAAACAATTTATAAAGAACAGAAAATGGAATTCTAACCAAAAAATTGTGCCTGAAGATAGTGATTTTCTGCCCTGTTTCAGCGGAGCTTCCTGTATTGTAATGTGAACTTCTCTTATGTAATATCTGTATTATTGTTTATGGACAGCATGGAAATGGTGTATTACATATTTCAGCATTACTGACTCAGTCATGCAAGCTGTCTCTCATGTGAGTTAGTCCTGACACACACACGCAAGTAATCCTGTTGAGATTACTGGGACTACTCCTGTGAATCAGGATTACTCACATGAGAAAGGGTTTACGAGATCAGGTCCTATATCTGACAGGGTAAATGCACATTTGTCTATTTTTATTCTAATTCCCTTCACACAGATTTTGATATTTAGAAACACTAGGTTTAGTAAATATGTATCTTCTATGTCTGTTTGTAAGCACTGAGCATGCTGTCGAGTGCTTAATAAATACATAATGCACCCTTGGAATATATCAAAAGTGACCCTGAAAGGTCATCAAGTCTAGCCCCCTGCCTTCACTAGCAGGACTAAATACTGATTTTGCCCCAGATCCCTAAGTGGCCCCCTCAAGGATTGAGCTCACAACCCTGGGTTTAGCAGGCCAATGCTCAAACCACTGAGCTATCCCTCCCCCCAGTTGAATTGAGAATGTAAACTACAAAAGTCAGGAATTTTAAGTTATGATTACCATAGAAAATGGAACTCAATTAAAACATAACAAGACATACAGTAAGAGAAACTAAGACATGCATAAGAGCCAAGTTAGAATCATTGTGTGAACTATGTCTGTGAACTTGTGTGTTTAAATTCTGAACCATAAAATTGTATTTATTTGAGGAGTCTCTTGCACAGGATATTCTTCTTCTTCAAAATCTGATCATGCTTTGAATATTTACCCATTTTGTAGGATCCCAACCATGTATTTATTTCAACATGCGGTGCTCCAGCTACGCAGACATGCAGACGATAGAGATGAGTTTTTGCACCTCCATACACGGCTAGATACACACAAAAACTGAAGTCTGGTGATGCTATTACAGATTTAATATGAAGGGCAGCTAGAAAATTGCTGGGATTCACAAACCTGGGTTTCCCATGAAAGAAGGGAGAAGATGCCTCAGAATGGATTCACAAAAGCTGCATGCTGGGTGGCTCTTGCCCAAACTAGCCAATGGGAGATGCCATGTGTTCTAAGTCCCGCCCTTCTCAGCAAATTTAGTAAATCTAGAGAAGCACCTCCTTCTGCTTGGGTTTCTCAGCTGCACACCCTGTCCTGGAGTCAGGCACTTACGCTGATTGTACAAGAAGCTGGAAGGGGAGGGGAGAATACAGAACATCCCTCATAACTTTAAGCCCAGCAGTCAGGGTACTCACCTGAGATGTGGGAATCCCCCACTTCAAAGGAATTTGAACGGGACTCTGCCATATCTCAGGTGCAAGCCCTTATCACTGAGCTATGGGATATTCTGGTGTTGGGTTTCCTCAGTCTCTCCTGTTGAAGCTGCTGCACTGTGAATAAATAATTTTAAAAGTAATTGGAGGTGGGGGACTTGATCCTAAGTCTTCCACCTTTCAGGTGTGTGCTCTGACCACCAGGCTCCAGAGTTATTCTTCATGCTTGTGTGCACTCTCTCTCTGGTCCAGTGATTCTTTCATTATTTCTCCATAAGAACAACTTCAACAGGAGAGACTCAGGGAGATTCACATCAGAATATCCTCTAGCCCAGTAGTTAGGGTACTCACCTAAGAGGTTGCGGATACCTGTTCAAATGCCATCTTTCCCCCTAAGGTGAAGAGTCAACTCCCAGATGAATACTTCAACCATGGGGCTAAAAGTTATGAGGGAAGTCCTCCCCAAGCCATTTTATGTAAGCTCGCATATAGAGGCCTGATGTGGTAGGCAAGTTCTTAGTATGCTTTACAGATGGCGCCCCACACACAAGGTAAGCAGAGGAACACTTATCTTCTCCCAGTTCGTGCATTGCTCTGGGGCTGAAGAGTCCAGACATCTAGAGCAGAGCTGTAGTGTGCATGCACAGATGGAGAAAAATAGGTGCCGAGGGAACGTTTATCACGAAACTTTAGGCGCCAAGTGAGTTTAGGCTCCTACAAGGTTCAGTGGTAGTTGAGCAGGGATTTTGTGAATCAGTGAGGCCAGATTCTGGGATTTAGGCACCTAAAGTGGCAGTTAGGCACCTGAGTTCTTTTGTGAATCTAGCCCCAGCTGTTAAAGTATTAATAGAAAATTGTATAGTACACGTGCAGTATGAGCTTTCCAAGCAAAGGCACTTGTCTTCAATAAGAACTACTAACCTGGTTTTCAGATGGCAGCTGGGGTTGACTGGAAAATCAGGCCATACGTTGCTTGCAAATTTGACATTTAAAAACATACACTTATGGTGCTCAGATAGTTCAGAAAGGTTTATCTGGAAATTCAATTTCTAAGAAGTTCAAATACTGAAATACGTTGCCCAAGACAGTTGTCAGACTTTGTACACAAATTGTACATATATCTGTCTGTACACACACAGACACCTTTTGAACTCTAAATAGGTGAGAATTTTCAGACCAAAAGATCAAATTAACACCTGAATTTATGGTCTTATCAAAGTGTCCTTTGAGCCATTAGTGACACCACACTGCCACAGTGTGATAATCCCTCCACTGTGTTCCCGATAGCTATTGCCACCAAACACCCCTTTCCTCATCCAAGGAATGTGGTGACCAGCTGTCTCTGTATTTGCTGCCAGGGAGAATGAAGGGTGAAAGGCAGGCTTAGTTGGCTGCCTCAAACGAGCGACCTAATATCAACAAATCCTAATTTATCTGGTGCCTGACCCTTGAAGACTGTTGCTGACCTAAGTCCATCTAGTTGTACAAACCATTGAGTTCTGTTACATTTATGTGTTTCTCTAATGCTGTTTGGAACTATTGGTGTGTGCATCCACCCTGCCTTTTCATCATAATAGAAGCTAGTGTTTCTATACCTGCCCATCATGTTTTGTCAAGTCAATGCTTCTCTTTCAGCTTATTCCTCTGTTTTACAGGTGGATGGCCCTCCATCATTGGAACAGTTGGTTCACCAGATAGTGGATGGCAAACTCATTCTTGCTGAGAAACCAAAGAAATACCTGAAAAGGTTCTTTCAGCAAAATATCTACAAGAGACGGGTGGAGGAAAGCATTCTCAGTTATCTGAACTACAATAATTACCATCTGCCTATGTATGCATGGCCAGGGATTGTTTAGTTAGGATTGGCTAAAGGAGGCTCGCTTTTCACTCCTGGTCCCTAGGGCCCCCTAACTACCAGCCCCTCTGAGGGAGCACTGAGCTGGCTTTCAGACGTAGGCTGCATTCAGCCAGCACCATGCAATCTTCTCTTTCAATTCTCCAGTAGGTGGAGCAGGACGTTGATTTCCCATTCCGCAAGAACCAGCCGGGCCAGGCCCAGCCATTCCTATGCAAAGCTGGCCTGGCTTTCAACAATAAAAGCCCGCTCCTCCCAGCCATGCCTAGCTCGTGTTTCTCTGATCCGGGCCTGGCCGGGCTGCTTGTGGATGGGCCTGGAGCAGCCGCCGTTTGGCTGCGCGGGGGCAGGGGTTGGAGGCTGACTCCCTTGCGGGCCGGGGGCCGGGCCGGCGGCCCCCGCCCCGCTGGCAGATGGCCGGTGGGGGCTGGAGATCGCCGTGTCGCGGCTGAATTGTTCATTCCCCACGCGGCCCGGCCAGAAGGTGCATTGTGGCGGGGGGAGGGGGCGCGCCAACGGGCCGCCTCGTGACCTAGCAGCTGCGGGGTTAACTCCCTCGCGGGAGGCGCCTCGGCAACCAGCTGACCAATGGCTGCCGGCGCTTGGCTGCGCAGCCAGCCAATCGGCAGGCGAGCGCCCAAGGCGGGAAAGCTGAAGCCGGGCACGGAGCCGGGCTGAGGCGCTGCGGCCAGGCGCCTTCTCGCGCCCGTGGCCAACGCTGCCCGGCCTCCTGCGAGGGCCTAGGAAGGGAACAGTGACCGGGGGCTGGTGTGTTACCGCGGGACCAAATCACACCGCGCTGCCGGGTGTCACGTCCCTTCTTCAGACACCGCCCCGCGGCCTGCAGCTGGGGAGCGTTCAACTAAGGAGCAAGGGGCCGCCTCCGCAGCGAAGTATTTGTCCTCGGTTAAGGCCTCACTGAATCCCTCCTCGCCCAGGCCTGAGGCGTTCTGGGGGCTCCCCGGCCCCTGGCAACGCAAGGGGGAGACCCCTCCGGGACAGGGCCGAGCAGCGGATAGGAAAGCGTTAAACGCGGGGGCCGCGTTGTTTAAGCACACCCCGGGCCGCCTCAGCCACAAACCGCTCCCCCGCCGCGGGGGCACGGAGCCCGCCCCTGTTGAGCGTTAGGAGGACACGGCGTAGGCAGTCGACGAAGGCCTTTCCCCTTCCTGGGTTTGCTCGTTGGTTCTGATCATGGGCACGTGGCGAGTGCGCGCAAGATACGCGGGAACCGCTCCCTGGCGGATGCTGATTTCTGGCGCGAGGCACCAGCAAGCCCCGAAAGTGACGCTCGCAGGCTGGGCTTGGAGGGACTCGCTTCCAGGCCATTGTTTCCAATGCGCCGAGCGACCGAGAGCGCAACCCGGACAGCAGCCCCAAGTGCAGCAGCGGGAACAAAGAGAAGGCCCCGGCCTGCAAGACGCAGGCTAGGTTCTGACCATGGACACTGCTGTATGGGGCAGACACTCCTTTGGGCAGGCACACCTGTGATTGGGAGTGTGTTTGTGTTTCTGCGCCAGACACAGAGCTGTTGGAACTCTACCCGCCAACCGCCATAAACTCTGGGAACCCAGGGAGACAGCTACGTACATGGATTTAAAAAAAAATCCTATGTGGCACATGAAACGAGTAGCTCTCCTATCCCATGTTTCCACTCTTAACAAGCGTGACGCTAAATGAGCTTTTGCATCACGGCAATAATTGACGGATGTAAGTGAAAAAAGATGCTGCCGTAATCCCAGCACGCCTGGTTTTCTCTGTACAAATAATACAGCCCCCCAAAAAGGGAGATGAAAAAGTTAAAATATTCTTTGCTGCGGGAGATGTAAAACACGTCTATCACTATTCAGACATGGGGGGCGGGAGGGGAACGTAGCCATGTGTGAGTAGCTGTTGATTGTTTTCTGGTTGAGAGAAGTGATGATAAGGTTGGGCTAAAGTGTGGGGATTGCTCGTGTAACCTGCAGCTGTATGCTAATGATAATAGAAACAAATCCACTGCCTCCCCCATTAAACAGCGAGGAGGCAGGGAAGCACACATCACTGAACAAATACACTCGCACTAGACAAATAAAATACACATACACACACCAAAACCAAGAGAGAAAGAAACAAGAAAGGGGCAACCCACTCGCCAGCATGTGGCTCGGTGCGAATCTCAGTTATTTTCTCCTACTTATCTTTACAGGGTATTGGCTGATCACTCGGTTTTAGGACATGCTTATTGAGGAGGCTAAAGGAAATCAATGCTGGATGGCTGTGTGGCACTATTGAAAGGTAACATAGTCTTTAGGGCGTTTGTCATGCTGGTCCTGCAACAAATGCCATCGAGCGCTGTTCTCTCACACTCGCGTATTTACTTTTTCCCTCTCTTCCCAGAAACGGTGATCAATTTACCCACCTTGGGCTGAAAAAACCCAAAACTTTCGGTTCATTTAGGCCTTTAGGCAGCTATGCCTGAATAGCGTAAACAAATCGCCATAAATGCGCCACTTAAAAGAGAAAGCTCCTCTACCCAGTATATTTTGCGTAATAAAAGAGCCGCTCTCTTTTCCTCACACCCCCCACCCTTCAAAAAAGCTGAATAATGGGAGCAGAGCAGATTGCCATTGGGGGATACTTGAAACTTAAGCAATAGAAAATACTTCAGGTCTTTTTCTTCTGGTAGCTGGGTGAAATGGAACAGACTCGTGGGCTCTTTCTTGTTTTCGCTCGCTTTCATGTAGTATTCTTTTGTGTGTAATTATTTAAACGGGAGATCCATAGCAGCTTTATGCTAATCTGCTGAACAAAGGGAGTGGGGCGGGGGAGAGGGGAAGGTGAATAGAAGGCGCGGGGGGGAGGGAGCGGGCAGAGGGATTCGCGTGTCTCTCGCGTGGCCCGCAGACAGACACAACAATCGCTAATTCCTGCAAACGCGCTGCGCTCGCTCCCGAGCTCCGGGTCAAACAGTAGCAACCCAGCAATTGTTTATGCGTCGTGCAACAATGGGGGTTAGGAACCTGATGAACCTTTCTGATTGCAACTTTCAAGGGTGTGTGTGTGTGTGAGAAAAACAATCTCTAGTCAACTTGATACGTACAAAAATGTGAATGTGATGAAACTGTCTGACAAGGGGGTATAGGTGTAAGTAAAAATCTGTAAGCCACTTGATACTTACACCAGGAAGGGGGAAGGGTAGATTTAAAAAGAAAAATCTAATCGGAGGCAGCGCTCTGCTCTTTGCATGTAACACTTCAGCCCAATTCTGGGTTTGTTCCGCCAACCACATTACGCTGGTGCTGTGTTGAGTAATCAAAACCGCTGTGCGCCTGTCGGCTGATACAGGGAGGCATGCTTAAAATCTTGAGTAAAGTAGGCAAATCAATAAAGCTGAGGGATGGACAAACTGTTCGCTCTGATGCGCTCGCAGGAACATTCAAAATAGCAAACTCCTTGGCCCAAACTGTGCTCTCTCCTCCCCCTCCCCCTCCCCCCGCCTCGTCACAGGACAGGATAATAAGGGATCTTGTAGAAACGCGTCTCTCCAGCAAGCCTCGCCAAAAGGAAAACGCCATGCAATTGAGCTTTGCTGCCACTGATTTTCCAGTTTGGCAGAATACAAACGAAACGGAGCTAGAAAAACACAACATGCCTTATTCCCTTCCCAAAAAAAAAAAAAAAAAAAAAAAAAAAAGGTTGTAAAACGTGGCGCTGAAGTGACTCAAGACTGGATCTCTTTGTCAAAGCTGGGCTCTGTTTCAAACAGGAATTCATTCAGAGACGGCCTATGGCCTGTGTCACACAGGAGGTCAGACTAGAAGATGACAGCGGTCTCTCCTGGCCTGAGGAGCTATGAAATATTCCCTGTGCAAATTCCCACATATGCCGTTGGTCTCGTCTTGCTTGTGAAGGGAACTTGGCGCAAACAAAGTGGTTTGTAAGGGAAGGGGGCGGGGTGGACTCAGCTGGGAATCCCCTGGGGGAAACGTGGAAGTTTTCTGCTGAAGACAAAGAGTTAAATAGGGATGGAGCAGAAGTTGCTTTGTAGTTTCAGAAGGACTCACTCATTCAACTCAAGCGCTTCAAAAATAACAGTCGCGTCTTGAGTTTCAGGCACTGATACTATTTGATTTTTTTTAAAGGATCTGTTTATTACAACTGCTTGGACAGCGCCTTTCCCCAGATCGGTGCTAAAGTCATTATTACTAGTATGTTGTGCTGCTTCGTGCAGATTGCATTAGTGCCCGCAGCATGCTCCGGTAAGAGCTGTCCAAATGGAAAGGAGGGCCCAGTCTTTGCCCCGAAGACTCCCCAGTCTAAAACGGCTTTAGGGTTAAACGCAAGCCGTTTTGGAGGGTGATCCATAGCTGCAGTGCTAGAAGCAGCAGCTCCAACTGTCAGATGATGCACACTGCTGCACCTGCTTTTGAAGACGGGTGTCTTCCCCTCCCCAACATTTTTTCCACTCCGTTGTTGTGAAAATTAGTTTAGAATACTTGTACCTTTCAAGTTTCAATTAATCTTTACCGTACACGACTGAAAGCAAGGAGGGGTTTGGTTTTTTTCAGCTGGCTGGGGCTAGCAAAACAACAAAAAGAAACGGATCCTTTGAATCTAAGTATCTCAATAGGTTTCAATAGATTCCCTTTGGTTAATTCATAGCACTGTTTGAATTCGCTGTGCTGCAGCGGGTTTTTGGTTTTTGTCGGGGTTTTCTTTTGCATTCAGCTTTTTAAGGTTGCGTATTTTGACTTATCTATTGTATAATTTTTTAATGAAAAAGAGTGCCTATATTCCTCACATATATAGGGCAGGAGAAGAGTCTGAGCAACTACAAAACTAGCCAAGCTGAACCTACAGAGTAATAAAAATTGGAGGAAACGTAAACATTTTTCTCGTTTTTCCCAATGGTCTGTCTTTAACTGACTATTTGGCCGATAACGAATGGCAGGCAACATATGAATTATTACACTAGGGTCTAGCTTGCATCTCAGCGCTACCTTAAATTCCCAATCTTGCAGACAGGCACGTGCTTCCCTTAACTTTATTGCCGTGATACTAAAGCATTGGCACAAGCGTTCAGCACCCTCAACATCAGACCATTTATTTTGGTGGTTCATGCCCAACCCTGGCCCTGCGTAACGAAGGGCAATAAGTAACCTACAAACAAAAATACAACCATGTAGATCAGCTAACAAACTTCAGCGTTGGGGCACTGGGAGAAGAGGGGGGCTAATACATTCCCTTCGATTAGGAGCAGACACAAGAATCACACGGGAAGCCTGAGTAGTCTGGCTGGCTTTCGATCCATTTCTTTCTGAGGCTGTGGGGAAATCATTGCCACTTTTTTTTTTTATCCCTCTCCTACATCTTTTTCTAGACAAGATTAAAGGACAAGCAGCTCTGGGAAGGTTTTAGCCTATCCCCATGTAACAGGTATTTATTGCCTGAGACTTTGGTCCATGCTTTTCCTTGAGCAATCTGGAGAGAGACAGAGACTTTAGAAGGATAACGCCTTTTCCGTCCCAAGTTTAGCGGGGAGGGAGGCGGGGTATTGGGGTGTTGTTTGTTTTTTCGCTCTTATGACTTTTGCTGGCGGATGCGGGGGAGCGTCTTGTGCTATTGCAGCCTCTGCCTTGTCTTGGACAGATTCCCCCCCCCCCCCCGCGTCTTTCTCCCCCTGCCCCGCAGCACGCGTCTCTTTCTCGTCCAGATTGGCCGCGGGTCGCATTCAATAGAAAGAGGTTAATTTCCTTCACAAAGGTGAAGGGAGTGAGGCTTTGGGAAGCTACTGTGCAGAGACAGACAGACCCTTTCTTTATTTTTTAGCTACTTGATTAGACCCCTTGATTTAGCATCTGATGTCAAACAGCAGACAAAATGCACCAACTGAATTAAAATGCATGAGGCCGCAAAGGATCATGTAAAAGAAGTTTGTCCGGCTGGAGAACAAAATTTTATATATATATATATATATATAATGATAAACTAGAAATGTATTATAATTTTAATAAATAACACTGAGGTTGACACACTGTACTAAGTGGTGGAGTCTTCATTTACCAGAATGAGCAATTGTATTTTCAGTAACTTGACAAAAGTTTTTTTTTCTTTTGTAATTAAAGCTCCCCCTCCCCCGAAAAAAGTCAGTCCCCTCACCAGCGCCCAATTTCTTCAGCTCCAAAATGCACCAAATCAACAATTTGATTTGCTGATAACGTGTTTATTTAAGGTCAGAACTTTTCGAAGAGATTCTGGTAGTGCTGGATTTTATGAGCGCTTCAGACTAGAATAACCAGCTTTTAAACCCTTAAAGTATCCGCTGCTAATCAAAATACCATCATGTATGTTTCTCCTCGAAATGGCTTCCCATCACTTCCTGAGGACTCTTCTTTACCAGTATATTTAACGTCCTGATTTTCAGACTCCAGTGGCAATCTCCTAAAATGTTTTGTTTGCAATTACTCCCCCTCCCCATCCCAGCATTTCCTGAGGGGTGGGAGCTTTTAAACAATTCAGAATCTACATTTTCTTTCTCTGCCCCCCCTCCCCCCTTTCTCCAGTTTGCATATTGAACCCTCCTGACATTTTTCTGACCATTCTTCTCCTTTGTTGCTATTTTGCTCCAGAACCACGGGTAATCCCCCCGATTTGAGATGCTGCTCATTGTCATGCTGATGGACATTTCCATTTGGCAGATCTGTGCCCCCCGGAGGAGACACACAAAGGCCAGGCACGTGTGCCTTCCTATAGAAAACCATCAGACCGTGAAAAGAGGAGGGGCCAGGCGTGTGCCTTTAGCCGGGAGGGGCCAGAAGTAAATGGGGGGAAAGGAGGAGGGAGGGGGGGGAAGAGAAAGGAAAGCGAACGAGAGAAACCCCTCAGGTACATCTGCTGTACCTAGCAAGCGACCCCGCTGTCCCTGCCCCTTTCTGCGAGCCTGCACCCTCCCACACTCCTCCAATCCATAGGAGCCGCAGGAAGCGCTGATTGGCTCGGGGATGGAGCAGGAGGCTCGAACAATGGCATCCTCTCCCCTTAAAAAGAGTGCAGCGATCCGGGCAGGGGCAGACGGGACCCATTTGCGGGGCGCCCACCAGACAACAAGTGCAAAGGGGGACCAGCAGCAGCGGCACGTCGGGGGTTTGTCCCTCTGCTGCTGAGCCCGGACTGGATGGCAGAAGCAGGCAGCAAAGCCTGAGCGAGGCAGCCGGCTGGAGCCAGACGCACAAGCCTTTTGCTGCAGATCCGCGCCTCTGCCGCCGCCCCAAGTGCCTTCCCCGCCGGCCCAGCCGCCAAAGATGCCCCGGGGGTTCCTGGTGAAAAGGAACCGGAGGGCCACGCCGATCTCCTACCGGGTCCGCTGCGGCCAGGAGGGCGAGCCCGAGCTGCTGCTGTTCGCCGGCGGCCAGCAGCTCTGCTCCCCACCCCTCCCCTCCGCCGGCCCCGATCCGGCGGCTCCCACCGCGCCCAGGGAACCGCCGCCGCTGCCGCCCCCCAAGCCCATGCAGTTCGGCACCCCAGAAGCCGCGTGCCAGGCGCTGTACAGCCCCACCCGGCCGGTCAGCAAGGAGCACGAGAAGAAATCCTTGGAGCGCAGCTTCAACCTGGGCTCGCCGGTCTCCGCAGAGTCCTTCCCAGCCCCGGCGGTGCCCAGCACCATGGACCCGCAGCTCTTCGCCCCGGCCGAGCTCAAACTGTGGGCCTCCTCCTCCAGCCCCGCAGAGACCAGCGGCCCCCAGCGCAGCACCCAGAGCGGCCCCCACAGAGACACCCACTGCAGCACCCAGGGGCCCCTGAGCGGCACCCTCTGCAGCGGCCAGGCGAGCGCCGGCACCCGCAGTCTATCCGCCCTGCTGCCCCCCTCCTCTGCCTCCTCGGTCCGCCCCCAGCCCAAGCGGCCCCCCGCCGGCTCGGAGCCCGGCAAGCACAAGCCCCCGGCCGCTAAGAAAGCCAAAGCCATCCGCAAGCTGAACTTCGAGGACGAGGTGACCACGTCGCCGGTGCTGGGGCTGAAGATCAAGGAGGGGCCGGTGGAGCCGCCCCGGGCGCGGGGGGCGGGCGGGCCGGGCCCGCGGCCGCTGGGCGAGTTCATCTGCCAGCTGTGCAAGGAGGAGTACGCCGACCCCTTCGCCCTGGCGCAGCACAAGTGCTCGCGCATCGTGCGCGTGGAGTACCGCTGCCCGGAGTGCGACAAGGTCTTCAGCTGCCCGGCCAACCTGGCCTCGCACCGTCGCTGGCACAAGCCGCGGCCGGCCCCCAGCGCCCCGCCGCCGCCCGCCAAGGCGCCCGAGGAGCAGCCGCCGCCCAAGGAGGCCGGAGGCAGCAGCAGCGAGCGGGACACGCCCAGCCCCGGCAGCAGCAGCGGCGGCGGCTCGGAGTCCGGTTCCGAGGAGGGGCTGTACGAGTGCCCCACCTGCACCCGCCGGTTCCGCCGCCAGGCCTACCTCCGCAAGCACCTGCTGGGCCACGAGCCGGGGCCCGGTCCGGAGAGGCCCGGCCCAGAGGAAAGCCCCGGCGCGCCGGCCGCCAGCGAGTGCCACCTGTGCCCGGTGTGCGGGGAAACCTTCCCCAGCAAGGGCGGCCAGGAGCGGCACCTGCGCCTGCTGCACTCGGCGCAGGTCTTCCCCTGCAAGTACTGCCCGGCCACCTTCTACAGCTCGCCCGGCCTCACCCGCCACATCAACAAGTGCCACCCCTCGGAGAACCGGCAGGTCATCCTGCTGCAGCTGCCCGTGCGCCCCGCCTGCTAGGCCGTGCCTTCGCCCCCTCCTGACCCCCGGGCTGCAGCCTGGCCGCTGCCTCGGACCGGCTTCGCCCTGCAGAGCCGAGCTCTCCAGGACCCCGGCTGATCCCCCCCCACACCCCACTCCTCCTCCAGCGCCTGGTTTATTTACAGCTGAAAACAAAGGGGGGAGGAGGGGAGTAATCATAAAATCCACTTGTGCCAGTGTCTCCTTGGTGGTGATTCCTCCGTCCTTCTACTGTAGCTCAGCCTCTGAAAAGCAGCCCCTCTTTGATCGCTAGCGGGATCAAGGTCCCCTTAGGAAGTCTCTCTGGTTTTCCTCTGCCCCCATCTCTCTGTGTGCGTAGCCTAGGGGTTGGGTTGGTTGTTGGTTTTATTTTTTTTTAAGTCAATCTCGAAGAATAATGCCTTTATATTTCACAGGCTGTAAATTGAATTTACCACATGATTAGCTTTATTATGGCTTGTGAACTGCTGGAAGCTGGCTTTACACCCTCACCCCCTTTTATGTGAACAAATAAAACTGCTTCATTTTGTTTTCTTTAGTATAGCCACAAATGCCTTGACTCTACTGTTGATGGTCTCCAGAAAATGCTGTAGAAACTGCCTTAAATATTACCTGCCAACTTTCTTTTTTTCGATTGTTTGTCCTTAGCGAGGTAGACTCCCGAGCTGACTATATGTATATGTTGATTTGAGTAATTATTTATTCTTTATTTATTTATATTAATTATGAAGATTGATATTATTTGATCGTGAATATTTTGATGCGCTTTTCCCCTCCCCCTTCCTGCCATTTCACTGTGCATTTTAGAAGAAGATCTTGTTCTAAAGGAATCTGCTAAAAGGTTTTAACTTTTCTACCTAGAATAACACACAATCTTGACCATTTTATCCTGCTCTAAGGGCACAGACAGCTCTTGTGCAACCGACAGCTCTTACTTTTAGATGCAATCTCTTTTCTACACACATTATTTTCTTAACTGTTAGCTATTTATAGAATGCTTCAATAGAACTGTTTCAACTGTATAACTATTTACTATTCAAATAAAATATTTTCAAATTCAAATACACATCCTCTCGCTTCTCATATGTCTCATTAATCAAAGCCTTCCTGCTTGTCTTTAACTAAGAATCATGTATTCATTTAAGCTTAAAAGAAGGAAGAGCTACCAGCGCCCTAGATGGTATATAAAATGTCACTGTGGTGGTCATTTTCCCAGCCCTCCTTGGAAGGCGCTCTGAGTGACTGAGCAAGCTAAAGCCTAGACCGTCTATTGACACCTTCTGCCGCTTTAAACCCACCACCCACTAAATCGTTATTTCTTTGCGCGCGCAGCTGGGGAGACCAGAGGAGTTTGTCCATCGTTTGGTAAAGTTACCAGAAAGCAAATTACTGTAAACCAACGTGTTACAAAGGGGAAGGGCTAACGCTGAGGTCAGGCTGGCTAATCCCCTTTCCCTTGCGAATTGACCGTTCCTCACCGAGGGCTGCCTCATGGCCTGGACCAGAATCAACGTTAGCTCCAGCCCCAAATCACAGACACAGCAGAGCTAATGTTTTTTTTAAATAAAATAAAACTCTGGTTGTAATGATCAGCGCTAGCACATGGCTTGTTAGCGCGCTCAGCTGATCCGTGGTGAAGGTGAAAGTGAGCGCTCGTCTTCAGCCATCTCAACTTTCATTTCACCAGTGCCGGGGTCTAACCACCGGCATAGCCCCATTGCAGAAACCTTCACACGCTCGGCTTTGGGGCCCCAGGTGAGGAAGGTCACTCTAAAGCACTTATTCTCGCCTCTCGGGGGCTAGACACATGCACTGCCCACCACATTGAAGCCACTGGGCTGACGGGTCTGGAGGCTGGAGCCGAACAGAAACAGCAGGAAATCACGCTGGAGACACTCAGGGTAAATCTCACTTGTATTATTTCCCCCTTGCCAGCAGCAGAGCGACTGCCCTTAACCCTGGCAGAAGCGCCTCAGGGCTGGTCCTTTTAGCTGCGTTTCTCCTGCAGTCCAGAGCGCATCACAGGCTCCCTGCTCACGTCCCCTTTTTGCGGCTCGCCCGTCCGTGCATTAAGCTAGCGTGCCCCCCCCAGCGGAGTGAATCACCCAGGAGCGCAGCACGGATAAAATAGCATCACCGCACCAAGGGCAAAGGCGACTGCGCTGCGCCCTGAGCTGCAAAGGGCCTGGCTGTGGAGACCACCCCGCCCCCCCCAAATCCAGGGGAGCTGTATTCACAGACTCGCCGTGGCGCAGAGCAGCCTCGATTGCACACGTACTCCCGGGGCTCAGCGGGGCACAAAGGTCCCCAGCACCGCGTGGGAAGCCCATGTCCAGGGTGCGGTACTGGAGAGTCTTGCAGGAGAGGTAAGGTAGAATGAGCAAGGAATTTGGACGCACCTGGACTGGCCCCTTCCATTAGGTGCTGAGTCACTCAGCAGCTTTTAATGTGTTACACAACCAACCCCCTGCACAGCAGACCTAGCATGGAGGGCGGGTGCAGTTTAGCCTTAGATACCATCACTGCAAACAGCAGCAGCGAATAAGGCCAATAAGCACCCTACAAAGATGACCTGGTGGCATAAAACCAGGACCACAAATGGGCAAGGGGCGCATCTGAGCCGAATCAGCGCTATGCAGCTGCTGGAGACCAGGAGCGGGGAAAGGACAAACTCAGCCTGCTGCCTTTCCCCTCGCACTAGCGCAAAAGTTGCCCGCTGTGTAACATGATGGGACTGGGAAAGAACCCGAAAGCCAGTGCTGGGGATTTTTGCCAAGGCCCAGGCTCTCAGGACTCAGCTATTACCTGTTGCATTCAGGTTCGTCACGATCCTGAACATTAACACCGAGGCTGAGTTTGATCGATCGCGTCCAGTCCTAGATGAGGCTATGCGGAACAGAAAGCACGGCCTGGATTCCCAAAGCACAAAATAGTATTTGCGCATGGGGGGGCTGATTTGTAATCAGCTTGAAATACTTAACTCTGAACGTGTTAAAATCACCTACTCCCTTCTCCAGTATCTTCTGCTTGAAACTGGTTTCATGCAGTTACCAAACTATCTGGAGGGAATGAGTTCTAGCAAAGATGTGACATGAAACCTGGGAGCATTCTTTACTGGTAAGGAAAACTCAAGCACTTTAAGGAGACAGAGCCTCGTTTGTAACATAGTGCAGATGCCTCACACCTGTAATATACCAATGGCTGCAGGGGAAGTAATTTTTTTTATTGTGCATTTAGGACTAAGGACCTGATCCAAAGCCTGTTGAAGCCAATGGGAGCCTTTCTATTGACTTCAATGGGCACTGCAGGGCACCCTGAATCCTCTGAGCAAATCCGAGATAAGCAGTAGCCAGGCACGTTTATCGGGATAGCTATGGAGAAATGGTGAGTGTCTGGCTGCCTCCACTCCAAACAGGAATTGCAGCCTATGGTAGGGTTACCTATTTTAATTTTTAAAAAGGAGGACACTCCATGGGGCCCCGGCCCCACCCTAACTCTGCCCCCTGCCCTGAACGCTCCATCCCTTGCTCCTCCCCCTCCCCTGCTTCCCGCAAATCAAATGTTCGCGGGAAGCCTGCAAAAGGGAGGCAGAAGGTAGGCTGGGGTGGGGTGCGGCGAGGCTTAGTCCATCCCTCCTGGCCGAGCGGCTCCCTTTGGCGGCTGGCCCAGGCCAAGAGGCTCTGGTCCCGGCGTCTCCCGCCTGGCTTGGGCCCTGGGGCCCCAGTTCCCGGCCAACTGCCCGCGCCCCCGGCCCAGCACTGCGCCGGCCCTGGCCCTGGCCCCCAGCCAAGTGCCCACGCCCCTGGCCCTGGCCCCTGGCTGAGCACCACGCCAACCCCGGCCCCGGCCAAGTGCCCGTGCCAGCCCCAGCCCCCGGCCAAATGCCCGCGCCCCCAGCCTGGCCCCTGGCCCACCACCGCGCTGGCCCCGGCCAAGTGCTCGCGCCCCCGGCCAGACCCCCGGCCCAGCACCGCGTCGGGCCCCGGCCCGGCACCGCACCGGCCCCGCGCCCCTGGCCCCAGCCCCTGA